>NW_005871358.1:638965-642793 GCF_000147115.1 Myotis lucifugus
CTTATTCATGTGCCAGACACAGTTCTAAGTGTTGTGTGTGGGTGTTTTTTTTTTTAAATATATTGTATTGATTTTTACAGAGAGGAAGGGAGAGGGATAGAGAGCTAGAAAACATCGATGAGAGAGAAACATCTATCAGCTGCCTCCTGCACATCTCCTACTGAGGATGTGCCTGCAACCAAGGTACATGCCCCTGACCGGAATCGAACCTGGGACCCTTCAGTCTGCAGGCCGACGCTCTATGCACTGAGCCAAACCGGCTCCGGCGTGTTGTGTGTTTTTTAATGGGTATATATACACTTTCCATGAAACGCTAAATTCCTAGGAGTTATTATGTTCCTCACTTTGCAGAAAAGGACATTAAGAATCAAAGAAGCAAATTCACTTTGTCAGGATTATAACTTTGAGACACTGGTTCGAAGCTTAATCAGTCTGACTCCCAAACCCATGTTCTTAACCACCAGGTCCTCCATAAACAAAGAGTAAGGGAAAAGAAATGACATTAAAATATATTTTTAAAAAAAAAGCCGAAACCGGTTTGGCTCAGTGGATAGAGCATCAGCCTGTGGACTGAGGGGTCCCAGGTTCGATTCCGGTCAAGGGCATGTACCTCGGTTTGCGGGCACATCCCCAGTGGGAGATGTGCAGGAGGCAGCTGATCTGATGTTTCTCTCTCATCGATGTTTCTGACTCTCTATCTCTCTCACTTCCTCCCTGTAAAAAATCAATAAAATATATATCTTTTTAAAAAAGAAATGACAGGAAGGTCAAGCTCAGTGAGGTTGAATATTAGAGGCATCAAAGCTGAAACCTAGGCCTGAGTGGAATCAAAACCTTTAACCACGAGACCATGTCTCAAGAACAGAAGAGCAGCTGGACCAAGCAGGAGCCAGGACTCTGAGTGTGACAGAAGCTGGGTCCCAAGCATGAACTCTTCTCATCTTTTGCAGGGGATGCCTTCCCACCCACTGAGCCCTATGCACACAGCCAGCTGGAAGAGGCAGCAGGCTCCAGTGACTGGGCGGTCCTGACCAAGCCCGCCCAGGATTCCTATGGATCTCTGCGGGTCACCCGAGAAGGAGAAGAGGGAGAACCAGAAGAGGGAGACGACAAAGACAGGGGTAGCCTCCTCAAGAAGTGCTGCGAAGAGGGTTGCACCAAGACGGAACTGATGATGTTCTGCTAGACCCGGGACTGGGCAGCTGCGGGTGCCAGGGCCAATGCTGAATCCCTGTCTCTGGCCCCTCATACATTCACAGCGGGACAGATCAGAACCTTCTCCAACCGCAATAATAAAAGTTGCAAAGGACTCTGCAGCGTGTGTGTGTGTGTGTGTGTGTGTGTGTGTGTGTGTGTGTGTGGTGCGCGGGGGGTGGGGGGGGGCGCTCAGTTTCAGGGGAGTTAGGCCGAGCCCTCAGCCCTCTCCCCCGGACGCCCGGGTCGCCTGCCCACTCCCCCTCCCCCGGGGACTTTCCGCTTTGGGGAAGGGGCGGGACCGAGCGCAAGGTGCGGAGGCGGCTGGGAGGGGTGGCTCTTCTGCTCGTCGCCTCTGGGGCGCTGGACTCGGAGAGCAACGCGGCCGGGGGGCCCCATAGGGTCCGGCGGGACCCGGAGGCGCAGGGGCGGCCATGAGGGGGGCCTGGGGCGCGCCCTGCCGGCTGCTGCCTCTGCTGCTGCTGCTGTCCCAGCGGACAAGTGTCCAGGGTGAGTTCCGGGCCGAGCTCGCGCGGGGCGCTCTACCGCGCGCTCAGCCTTAAAGCGCGAATTCTCCAGGGCGAACGCCAGTTCGTGGATGAATGACAGAGGTCCGGGCCCCACTCTGCTGCTCCCTGGGCAGGGACAGGGCGCAGAAAGGAGTGGGGAGCGCGAGGCCGGGGGTGGAAGTCAGCCCGGGGTGGGGGTGGGGGTTGGGGTGGGAGCTCTTGGGGTGGTAACAGGATGTGGTGGTAGAGGGGGGAGGAGTTATGTCCAAAGCCTGGGTGCAGGTGCCCAGCGCCCCCTCCCTGCTGCTCACTTGCGAAAGGGACCCCATAACCCTCCAGGATGATCAGAACTTGGGGCGGTCGAGTTCTGGGCAGTGAGGAGGCGGGGGATTGACCCCTCCCCTCCCTGGGATCCTCGCCCTCTTCCAGGCAGCCCGGGGCCCCTGCGGTGCTATGGTGTTGGGCCCTTAGGCGACTTGAACTGCTCCTGGGAGCCTCTTGGGGACCTGGGAGCACCCTCCACGCTGCACCTGCAGAGCCAGAAGTAGTGAGTACAGTGGGGTGGCTTGGGGACACTGAGACTTTGGAGGGGTGGCCGCTCAGGTCCCCGCATTCTCCAGGTGAGAGGACCCAGGAGTCCTGCCCCCAGTCCTCCCCAGCTCTCCATAAATCCAGGTCCCCTCCTTTTCTGGCTGCAGGACCCCACCGGTCCCCTTCCCTCTCTGAGACCCCTTTGCTCCTCTATCAAATGGCCATCATGAGTGACACCTGCCTCCCAGGGCTGGCTCCGAGGACCCCATGAGGGAGGCACCTGGCAGAGAAGGTGCTGAGTGATGATAAGCTGTTTTAGTTGCTGGGTGTCCACTCAACGCCTCTGAGCTTATGCAGAGACCATTGGGCCGGGTGCTGGGGTGCAGCAGTGAGAGACCAACAGCAAGCCTGGTCCTCCGGGCCCAGGGCCACTACCTGCCTTCACGATGACTCGCTCCTGGAAACTCACAGTCATTTCAGGTTTGGCTAAGTGGGTAGAGAGTGAAAGGAGCCGCTTTTTGCTTTTTTTGTTTTTTAAAGATTTTAAAAATTGATTATTAGAGAGAGAGGAAGAGGATGAGAGAGAGAGAGAAAATCAGTGTGAGAGCAGAACACCAATAGGCTGCCTCCTGCACATACCATCTCCCCCCAACTGGGGATCAAGCCTGAAACCGGGTATGTGCCCTCACCAGGAATCCAACCAGCAATCTTTTGGTGTATGGTAAGAGCCAGCTGAGACTCACAAGGCCAGGGCTTTCTTTGTTTTTATAATGGTGGTAAACTACACATAGAAAACTTATTTTTTTTTTCAACCATTTTAAGTGTACAGGTCAGTGGCATTAAGTATGTTCACCTTGCTGTGTAAACATCACCACCACCTGTCTCCAGAAGTGGGGCCTAATTTTCATTGGTAGAGGTTGGCGGAGTCAGAGAAAGTTCTTCCCTTTTTGTAATGAGGTGAAATTCAAAGAACAAAATTTACCATTTTAAAGTGAACAATTCCGTGGCTTTGGTATGTTCACAATGTTGTGCTGCCACCATCTCTATCTAGTTCCAAAACATTACCTTCACCCCCAAAGGAAGTTCCATTCCCAATAGCAGTCCCTCCCCATCCCCCTCCAGGAACTGGCAGCCACAAGTCTCCTTTATGTCTCTGTGGGTTTGTGGGTTCTGGACATTTCATATCAACGGACTTATCCACTATGTGTCTTTGGTGTCTGGCTTCTTTCTCTGAGCATAGTCTTTTCAGGGTTCATCACCTTGTAACAATATCAGAGCTTCCTTCCTCTTTATAGCTGAGTCACATTCCCTTGTCTGGATGGGCCACATTTTACCCATCCATCCCTCTGCTGATGGACATTTGGGGTGCTTCCACCTTTTGGTGATTGTGACTAGTGCTACTATGAACATGTATGTACAGTTATGGAGTCCCTGTTTTCCATTCTCTAGGTATATGGATAGGAGTGGAATTGTTGAACCATATGGCAATTCTCTAACTTTTTTGTTCTTGTTAATCCTCACCTGCGGATATCTTTTCCATTGGTTTTTAGAGAGACTGGAAGGGAGGAAGGAGGGGGAGAGAGAGAAACATCGA
>NW_005871358.1:643040-662100 GCF_000147115.1 Myotis lucifugus
GACACGCGACTCATTTTTTTGGTTGATTTTTCTTTGTTATATTGCATTTAAATATATAAAATACATATCAAAAATATAAGTCTTTGTTTTACTATGGTTGCAAATATCAAAAAATTTCTATATGTGATACGGCACCAGAGTTAAGTTAGGGTTTTTCAAAATGCTGACACGCCGAGCTCAAAAGGTTCGCCATCACTGCTCTAACCACTGAAAACACTGGCCAGGGCAGCTGCAACCTTTGATGTTCCCACCAGTAATGTAGGAGGACTCCAGTTTCTCCACATCTTCCTCAACACTTGTGTTTTTGTTGTTTTCATGAAGGCCTTGTTTTGGGCCTTCGAAATCCAATGCTTGGGAACTTCCTCAGTTCCTCTTTCTCACCCACATCTGATCTATGAGCAAGCCTTGCCCACCCCACCTTCAGTGTTATTCAGAATCTGGCTTTTCCCACTCCCTAGCACCCAACCAGCCTCAGCTCCCATCATTGCTGGCTTAGAGGTGCAGTTACCTCCTCCCTGAGCTGTGGTTTCCACCCTCAACCCTGCAGTCTCTTCTCTGCCATAGCCTCCAGAGGACACCTGTGAACATCAGAGTCAGGGCATCTTCCTCCTCTGCTCACAGCCTTTCAGAGCTCCTACCTCACTCAGGATAAAAGCCAGCCCTCCTTGTGGCCTACCAGGACCTGCACAATCACCTTGTCACCTTCCTGCCCTCACCACCCCGTCCTCCCACTCACTTCACTCCAGCCACATGGGCCTCCTCTTTACTCTCCCTCAAACACACCATGCAGTTGACCCCAGGGCCTTTGCACTGGCTATTCTCTCTTCCTAAAATATTCTTCCCCAGGTACTACATAGCTCCACCTCATCCTTCAGCATTTATTCAAATGTCTCCTCGTCTGAGAGATCTTTCCTGACTACCCTCCCCAAAATAGCAGTCAGTCCTCACCCCGTCACCATACTGCATCCTCTTCACCCTGCTGGATTATTCTTTATATCGCTCATACCTCCATCAATTATATATTCATTTCTCATCTGCCAACCCCACTGGAACACCAGCTCCAAGAGCAGGCTCTTGCCTGCTTTGATCATAGTCCTATCCTATTTCTACAACAAGGCCTGGCACAATATATATTTGCTCACTGAATAGTTGCATAGACATAAGTGTGTATATCCTATATAATAAAAGGCTAATATGCAAACCGACCAAACGGAAGAACGACCAGTTGCTATGATGCACACTGACCACCAGGGGGCAGATGCTCAACGCAGGAGCTGCCCCCTGGTGGTCAGTGTGCCAGTAGCCGGGCTTACTGAGGGACATCCCCTGAGGGTTCTCGGACTGTGAGAGGGCGCAGGCCGGGCTGAGAAACTCCCCCCCGCCCGAGTGCATGAATTCTGTGCACCAGGCCTCTAGCGTAAATATGTGTGTGTGTGTGTGTGTGTGTGTGTGTGTAGTAGGTGCTCAATAAATACAATAATCGATGTTCACATAACATGTATTATGCACCCAAATGGTGTCCTAAACGCATTCCACTTATTATCACATCGTTTCCCCTCCTCTATCCAGCCCTTTCAGCAGGTGCCCTCATTTTGTAGATAGGGAAACTGAGGCAGGGAGAAGTTACGTTGCTTGTCAAGGTCACACAACTCCAAAATAGGAGAGCTGGGATTTGAACCCAAACAGAGCAGTTGTTGGTATGGCTTGGGCCCAGCCCTATGTACACCTCCCCCTACTCCCCCATCTCTTCTCACAGTCATTCCAACAGAACCTGGACTGTGGCAGTGCCTACTGGGCAGAGCTGGGTGACCATCCCCCGGGAACAGTTCACCACATCGGATGAACTCCTTGTCTGGGCGGCCGTGGCGGGCCAGCCTCCCTGGCCCCCAGTCTTCGTGAACCTGGAGACACAAAGTAACAGGCAGGAGGGCGGGTTGCTGTCTAAGGGTGGGTGGTCCTGAAGCCCGACTCAGTGCACCCTGTCTCCCCCTCCTCAGTGAAGCCAGAAGCCCCGCAACTGGGCCCTGACGTGGACTTTTCAGAGGATGATCCCCTGGAGGCCACTGTCCAATGGTCCCCACCTGCATGGCCACCGCATAAGGTCCTGGTCTGCCAGTTCCACTACCGAAGATGCCGGCAGACGGCCTGGACCCTGGTGAGTGTCTAAGTGCTTTCCCCCAACCCCATTCAGGGCGTCAGCCCCAAATCAGAGACCAAGCCCAGAGCGCATTTCTCACCTGCTCCTGAGTCTGTCTGCATCCCACACAAAAGACCTGTACATGTATATTCTTCAACTAAAAAAATTACCCCCCCGA
This sequence comes from Myotis lucifugus, assembly GCF_000147115.1. Classification (NCBI taxonomy): domain Eukaryota; kingdom Metazoa; phylum Chordata; class Mammalia; order Chiroptera; family Vespertilionidae; genus Myotis; species Myotis lucifugus. The sequence goes on from NW_005871358.1 coordinate 645,356, forward strand.
ATCTATAAATTCCATGCAGTCTCAATCCAAATTCCACTTGGAATTTCTGAGAAAAAATAAACTTCTTCTAGCATCTTTATGAGTGAATAAAAGTACTCAAGTAGCCTATGTTAACCTTAAAATAAGAACAAGAGCACTTAGCATCATTTTACAGATGAAGAGCAGTGCCTGGTTCTCAGTAAACACTCAAAAAGAATTAATAGCCCAGCGGGCATGGCTCAGTGGTTGAGCATGGCTCAGGGGTTGAGCGTTGACCTATGAACCAGGAGGTTCCAGTTCAATTCCCAGTCAGGACACATGCCCGGGTTGTGGGCTCCATTCCCAGTAGGGGGTGTGCAGGAGGAAGCTGATCATTGATTCTCTCTCATCATTGATGTTTCTATCTCTCTCTCCCTCTCCCTTCCTCTCTGAAAAAAGAAAATATATATATTTTTGAAAGAATTATAAAAAGCAGCCGACATGCTGAGCATCAGGTCCGAAGGTTAAGCAAGTAGCATGGGTTATTTTTTTTTTAATTTTAAAAAATATTTTTTATTGAACTGTGACCTCCTGGGGCATAGGTTGACACTCAACCACAGGAGCCAGCCACACTGCCACGCTGGGCTAGCATGGATTATATTGATAAGAACTTCCAACCTTCCTACATAGCAGATACTTTTAAGATCTTTATTTTATAGTTGAGGAAGCTGAACCTCAGAGAACTTAAGCAATTTTCCCAAGCTCACGTGGGAAGAAAGTGGAAAACAACCCCAGGACCATGGAGTCCAGAAGGAGTTGGGGGGACCCATCCGTGTACTATAAGAGCACACCCCAGAAGATGCATGTCATTTCTGTTCATATCTCATTGGCCAGAACATAGTCATGTGGTCTCACCTCACTGAAAAGGAGGCTGGGAAATGTAGTCTTTATTCGTCATAGCCATGCTCCCAACTACTACTAGGAGGTTGTATTTCCAAAGGAAGTGAGGGAGAATGGATATTAGAGGTAAACAGCTGTCTCAGCCTCAGCTTTTGATGCAAAACACAGTGTAGAGCAGAGCTGTCACTTCGATTATTCATACAATTCAGGGCAATGCAGACTTTGGAATCTGACTGCCTGGGTACGAGTCTCAGCTCCAGCACTTGCCAGCTCTGTGACCTTGGGCAAGTCACTCCCTCTCTCCGAACCTCACTTTCCCTAACCTGTAAGATGGGGGTAATAATAGAATTTACCACCTATTGCTATACCTGGCACATAGGGCCCAATTTTTTTTAAAGAATAGTTTATTGATTTGGAGAGAGAGATGAAGGGAGAAGGAGAAAGAGATCGATGTGAGAGTATGACATCTATCAGTTAGTTACCTCCTGCATGGCCCCTACCGGGGATCGAGCCCCTGCAACCAGGGCCTGTGCCCTGACCAGAATCAAGTCCCAGGCAAAGCAGGATAGTTGGCCACCCTGATAGTATATAGGATCAGTTACTGTCTACTCAGCCCTCAGCCTCATTGCTCTGTCCTTCTCTCCCCAGCTGGAACCAGAACTGAAATCCATCCCTCTGACCCCCATTGAGATCCAGGACCTAGAACTAGCCACTGGCTACGAGGTGTCTGGCCGCTGCCGAATGGAGACAGAAGAGGACCTGTGGGGCGAGTGGAGCCCCATTCTGCCCTTCCAGACACTGCCCTCTGGTAAGAGTCTCCTGGCTTACCCCCCAGCACCTCTGCCCCTCCTCCTGGAAGTCTGTCTATTCATGCCCCTTTCATTTGTGCCCCTTCCTCATCCAAAAGATGTCTGGATATCGGGGAACCTCTGTGGGACACAAGATGGACAGAAATCCCTGCTTCTGTGGAAGGTGAGTTGTGGGGACCCGTTATGTTTCTCAGCATGTGTCAGGAAACCCCCAAATAACAATGATGTAAACAAGACAGAGGCTCCTGCCCTCATGAGTTTGCTTCAAGGCTTAAAGGAGGGTGATGATCAGAGAAGTCCTGGCACAGGTCTGGGCCCAGAGCATGCCTCCGTCACCTGGGACCTCTGAGCTGAGACTTGAAAATGGGAGCATGTGTTCTAGACAGGGAGGCAGAACAAAGGTTTGGAAGCAAGACTAGGCTTAGCTCCACAAAATATAGCAGTGTGCTAAGGGCTCAGATGCTCATGTCAAAAGGACATTATGAGGCAACACACATGGGTACAACAGTCCTCATTGATCCAAATCTGCTCAGTGCCTACTATTTTCCAGGTATTGCTAGCCCTGCTCACAGTAAATATAGCAAAGCACAAAGCAACAAGGCCCTATCTTCTTTTAAAAAAATATTTATTGAATTCTGGCAGTGAAGCTCAGTGGTTAGAGTGTCAGCCTGTGCCAGAAGCAACCAATGGATGTGTCTCTCTCACATAGATGTTTCTTTCTCCTTCCCTCCCCCCTCCCTACTACTCTCTCTGAAAAAAATCAATGGGAAAATATCCTTGGGAGAGGATTAACAACAACAACAAAAATTTATTGAGCATTTACTCTTCTTTTTCCCCAAAATATGTTTTTTTAAAATATATTTTATTGATTTTTTACAGAGAAGAAGGGAGAGGGATAGAGAGTTAGAAACATCGATGAGAGAGAAACACCGATCAGTTGCCTGCTGCACACTCTCTACTGGTATGTGCCCGCAACCAAGGTACATGCCCTTGACCGGAATCGAACCTGGGACCCTTCCGTCTGCAGGCTGACGCTCTATCCACTGAGCCAAACCGGTTAGGGCCCCCAAATATGTTTTTATTTACTTTTTAGAGAGAGAGGAAGGGAAAGGGCTAGAGAGATAGAAACATCAATGATGAGAGAGAATCATTGATTAGCTGCCTCCTGCATGCACCCTACTGGGGATGGAGCCCGCAACTGGGCATGTGCCCTGACCAGAAATCTAACCGTGACCTCCTGGTTCATAGGTCAACGCTCAACCACTGAGCCATGCCAGCCGGGCTGGAACTGTATTCTAATCCCACCTCTACTGTTAAGCCCCTCTGAGACTCGGTTCCTCATCTGTAAAGTGGAGCAAACAAAAACCTTTCACTAATGGTTTGTCAGGTGACCTCCACTGAAACACCCAGTAGGTGTCTGCTAAATGGGAGATATTAACCCCTTCTTTCCCATATCCCACAGGCCCCCGGGCACTGTGTGCCGGTGAGCTATAGAGTCTGGTTCCAGGCTAAAGGTCAGGACCTGATCCTCCAGGAGACTTCCTGCTGTAGCTCCTCCATCCCAACCCAAGCGGAGTGGGTTGCAGTGTCCGTCGTCAATGCCACAAGCTGGGAGCATCTCACCAACCTTTCTCTGGTCTGCTTGGGTAAGAGGCTGTGAATGTCCTCCACTCAGTGCCCTGGAAGTGCCAGGAGGGGGCCTCCTGGATGGGCAGCTGAGACTTCTTCCCCCTGCCCTTTAGGTTCAGACTCTGCCCCTCGTGGTGTGGTGGTCAGCAGCATTGCTGGGAGCACAGACCTGCTGGTGACTTGGCAGCAGGGGTCCGGGGAGCCACAGGAGCATGTGGTGGACTGGACTCGAGACGGGGGACCCCTGGAGGACCTCAACTGGGTCCGGCTTCCCCCTGGGAACCTCAGCGCTCTGTTGCCAGGTGAGGCCCCGCTACACCTGGCCTCCCATCCCAGCTTCTGGAGAGCAGACTGCTGGATGGGTATGCAGGAAAGAGTGTGATGCTTAAGTATCATTAATTCATCGACCACCCCCTGTGTGCCGGCATCTATTCTAGACACTGGTACACAGTGGTGGCAGCTGACATCTATTGGCATTTACCATAAGCATTAAATCATTCAAACTTCCTTATAAAATAGGTTTCTGCTATCCCCATGATGGATTTGCAGATGACAAGAAAGGCCCAGGGTGGTTAAGCAACTTGCCTGAGGTCTCACAGCAAGTAGGTGGTAGAACAAGGATTTAAATGACATAGTCAGGCTCCTGAGGCCAAACCCTGAGCCATCACTCTCAGCAACATTCTTGTGGGACAGGCTGCCAATGAAACGAGAGCGAGTACTTATAATGTCATTGGAGCAAAATAAATCAGTGTCAGGGGGAGGAGGGAGAGTCGCTGTTTTAGAAAGAAAGGTTAGGAAAGGCCTCTCTGGGGAAGTGGCATTTGAGCTCAGGCCTAAAGGTGAGAAAGGGAGCCATGAGGATGGCTGAGAAGGCAGGAGGGAATAGACAGTGTAAGGGCCGTGAGGCAGGGATATATCTGATGTGTTAGAGTCAGTAAGGAGGGCAGTGTGGCAGGAGTGGAATGAGTGAGCGGGAGAGTGGGAGGAGGTGAAGGCAGGGAGGCAATGGGAGACAGTAGGAGGTAATGGGCCGAGTGTGCGGGGACATATGGGCCACAGGGAGGATTTTACCTTTTCTGTCTCAGTGAGGTGAGAGACACAGAGGACTTTGAACAGAGGAAGGAGGTGCCCTGACTCAGGTGCTCACAGGCACCCTCTGGCTGATGTGGTGGGAGGAACATACTGGGTTGAGGGGTGGGGCGGTGGAAGTTGAGAGAAGGAACTGTACTAGTCCAGGCCAGAGATGATGATGGCTGGACCAGGTGGGGACTGAGGTGGGGAGAGAAGCAGGCAGGTTCTGGTTGGGGAAGTCTTGGAGCAGAATTTTGGGGACCCATTTGACATGTTTGCATCTGAGGCTTATCCACGTGGAGTTGTCCAGGAAACTGTCAAATGCTCCGGTCTTGGGCCAGCAATGAGTTCTGAGCCGGGGCTTGATCCTGGGGAGGCCTTCCTTCAGGTTGAGAACTTGGGAGAGCTTGAGAAGGTGTTGAGTGAGAAATGTAGGAGAGAGTCCTGAGGCCCATAACATATATGGCCAAAAGAAGAGGAGCCTCAATTCTGGAACATTCCCAGTTTGGAAGGTCCATGCAGCAGCAGTGGTTTTGAGGTGGGACTTCAGGAACCTCACTTACCCGTGATGGGTGGTGTCAGGGCCCCCATCCTAGCCCAGTGTTTGACCGTCTCCCAGCCTCCAGCATTTCCTGGCCTGAGGCCAGTTTCTGGTCCCTGAAACCTTTTTCCTGCTGGTAGAAGGCTGGAAGTGCAGGGAGTTACGCTGCTTCAGGTGCAGCCCTGACCATCCTATCTAATAATAGACAAACATGGTAACTGACCGTACCTTCACTACGCCTCCCATTGGCTAACCAGCGCGGTATGTAAATTAACCGTCAACAAAGATGGCGGCTAATTTGCATACTGCAGGCAGGGCGGGTCAGCGCCATCCTGCCTGCCCCGCCTCCATCCAGGCCTGCTATCTGCGACCCGGGGTGGCGGGCGTCCCGAGTGCGGCCCGACCCGGGGCAGCCAGGCAGGGCAGCAGCAATCCACCGGCCCACCTGGCCACTGTCCGGGTGTCCCATGTGTGACCCAACCCGGGGCAGCCGGGCAGGACAGCATGGCTCCTCTGTCACCCCAGCTTCCTCATCACAGCTCCCTTGGGGGCCTAAGCCTTTAGTCGGACATCCCCTGAGGGCTCCCTGGCTGCCAGAAGGATGTCTGACTGCAAGCTTAGGCCTGATCCCCCGGGGAGTGGGCCTAAGTCAACAGGTGGACATCCCCCAAGGGGTCCTGGACTGCAAATGGGCACAGGCCGGGCTGAGGGACACCCCCCACCCCCAGAGTGCACAAATTTTTGTGCACCGGGCCTCTAGTTAACAAATAAAGGGTTGGTGGATAAATACCCAGCTCCCTCCTCCAACGAGATGGGTCTCAGGTGCGTGCTCTCTGCTGCCTCCCAGAGATCACCAGCAGGAGTGAACCCCCCCGTTACCCACAGCGGGAACTTGTTTGCAGACGCACAGTTTACCAGCTGCTTTTCTTTCCCTATTTCTCTTCCCCACTGGCCCTCTGGGTGTTTTCTGGGGTTACTTCCCAGAGAAATGACTTATACTCGGATCTTGTTCTCTGCGTGTCCTTCTGGAGACCCAAATGGAGGAAATACGTGGGGGAGGACAAGCCAATTCAAACTGGACTTTGCTTCTCCCCGCTTTCCCACAGGGAATTTCGAAAAAGGGGTCCCCTACCGGATCACAGTGACAGCAGTCTCTCCTGGGGGCTTGTACCCTGCCCCCTCAGTCTGGACGTTCAGAGAGGAACTAGGTAAGCAATGGGGCTGGAAGATGGAGGGTCTGGAACCCTGGCAGACCTTGACCCACTGGCTTTGTCCCCAGCACCTTTAGTGGGACCAGCGCTTTGGAGACTCCAGGATGCTCCCCCAGGGACCCCCGCCTTAGCGTGGGGACAGGTCCCAAGGCACCAACTTCGGGGCCATCTCACCCACTACACCTTGTGTGCGCAGAGTGGGACCAGGCCTTCCGTCTGCATGAATGGTGAGCTTTTCTACCTCCTGCCCCCTGCTCCCAGACCCCACAAGGCCCACCCACCAGTTTACCTCACCCCTTGTCCTCAGATGGGCCCCTTTGGTTCCCTCTCAGTCCCTGGGAGAACACATGATGTCATCTGTTCCCTAGTGGACAATAACCCTGGTGGCTCTCTAAGTAATGGACTGTCATTTGGCCATTAAAAATAAAGACTCCAATCTATATTTATTGATATTGAAAGATGCCTGTCATATTTTATTAAGTGAAAAAGATAAAAGGATTCAAAACTCTGGGATGGTTCCATTTTTGTAAAATAGACCAGCATTGAGCAAAGCTGAGGCAGAAATGGGAAGATAAATTTCCCTCAGTGCCAACAGGATTGTAGGATTACATATGATTTTTATTTCTTTTTCATACTTTTGGGTATAGGCTAAATTTTTACTCTAGGCACAAATTCCTTCTTAAAAATATATTACCCTTTTTTTCTAATTACAAAAACTATCTGTGCTTGTTACAAAAGCTGACACACATCATCAAGAATATCAGCATTTCGTCATTTCACTGATACTGACAACACAGCTTCCAGGTTTTTTTAAGTGTATGTTAACATACATAGGAGTTGGTGTTTTGAAGATTTTTACCATTTTATTATAGAAAATTTCAAGCACATACAAAAGTAGGGAACAGATAACAAATCCTCGTGTATCCACCGCCCAGCTTTAGTAATTACCTCCATTTTGCCAATCTTGTTTCAATTTACAACCCCCCCCCCCCTGCACATTTTTTTTCCTAGAGTCTTTGGTATCATTTCACCCCTAAACACATTAGTACTTCACATTTGTTCCTAATTGATAATGCCTATTTTTTAACATAATTACTTTGCCACAATTGTATCTTGCAAACAGATATAGATATAGATATAGATATAGATATAGATATAGATATAGATATATAGATCATTAGGTTAAAAATTATATATATACTAGTGGCCCGGTGCACGAAATTCGTGCACGGGAGGAGGGTGTCCCTCAGCCCAGCCTGCACCCTCTCCAATCTCGGACCCTTTGGGGGATGTCGACTACTGGTTTAGGCCTGATCCCAGGATGTCCGACTGCCGAGATCGGGTCTAAACCGGCAGTTGGACATCCCTTTCACAATCCTGGACCGCTGTCTCCTAACCACTCACCTGCGTGCCTGCCTGATTGCCCCTAATTTGTGCACGGGAGCGGGGAGTTCCTCAGCCTGGCCTGCACCCTCTCCAATTCGGGACCCCTCAGGGCTGCTGGCACCTAACTGCTCACCTGCCTGCTGGCCTGATCCCCTAACTGCTCTCCCCTGCTGGCCTGATCCTCCTAACTGCTCTCCCCTGCCTGCCTGATCACCTCTAACCGCCTCTGCCTCAGCCCTGCCACCATGGCTTTGTCCGGAAGGACGTCCGGAACCTCGTCTGGAAGATGTTCAGTCTAATTAGCATATTACCTTTTTATTAGTATAGATTATTAAATATACATACATGTATATTGTCATTATTATTAAAAGAGGACCATGTTATAGGCTAATAGAGGCCCGTTGCATGAAATTTGTGCATGGGTAGGGTCCCTAGGCCTGGCCAGCGATCAGGGCCGATCTGTGGGGTGACCGGTGGGGCAATCATAGGGGTCCCCCGCTGGCACCCACCTTGGCCGGTCTGGGACCACCTGTTTGCCAGCCCTGCCCCCCACTGCCACTGCTGGTTGCCTCCCTCTGTGGGGTGACTGGCCAGGCGATTGAGGCCCCCCCTCTGGCACCTGCCTTGGCTGGCCTGGGGCCTATGGGCTGGGGGCAGCTCCTGCTTTGAGCATCTGTCCCCTGGTGGTCAGTGCGCATCATAGCGACCAGTCATTCCACTGTTCAGTTGACTTGCATATTAGGCTTTTATTATATAGGACTAGAGGCCCGGTGCACGAAATTTGTGCATGGGGTGTAGAGGTCCCTTAGCCCGGCCTGCACCCTTTCCAATCCGGGACCCCTTGGGGGATGTCCGACTGCCTGCCTGCATGATCACCCCTAACCACTCTGCCTGCCTGCCTGCCTGATGGCCCCTAACTGCTCTCCCCTGCTGGCCTTATCACCCCTAACCACCTCTGCCTCGGCCCCCGCCACCATGGCTTTGTCCAGAAGGACTCCCAGAAGATGTCTGGTCTTATTAGCATATTACCCTTTCATTAGTATAGATAGTTTGGCCCATGAATCTTATGACTGTGATGTTTTGCAACTTTCTTTTTTTCACCTGATGACTTTGTTTGGACATCTTTCTTTGGCAGTATATCTTGATCCCTGTTCATGTCTCCTATAATTCTATAACAAACCCCTTTTGGCTTAAAAACAAAAAAAGAACAATTCAGTAAAAAAGTAAACAGAAATAGCTTAGGGAGGTCCAAATGTCTACCCTGGGTCTAAGGAGACTTCCTCCACTGGGTTCTGTGTAGGTAAGGGATATGATACTCAATTATTCTTTTGTTTATTCAAATCTATATAATTTTCTTTTTTTAAGATATTTTATTGATTTTTTACAGAGAGGAAGGGAGAGGGATAGAGAGTTAGAAACATCGATGAGAGAGAAACATCGATCAGCTGCCTCCTGCACACTCCCCACTGGGGACGTGCCCGCAACCAAGGTACATGCCCTTGACTGGAATCGAACCTGGGACCCTTGAGTCCGCAGACCGACGCTCTATCCACTGAGCCAAACCAGTCAGGGCCTATATTATTGTCTTAGTGCTTGCGATGTGTCAGGCTGATCCATGTACTGGGATTATGGCTCTTGAGGGACTCTAACTTTCTAATGGAGGACACACAGGCATAGACAAAGTAAATAGTACCTAACCAGTGTGTCAGATGGTGAGAAGTGCTGGGTACAGTATGAAGCAGGGACGATGGGTTGTGAAGGAGGTGCCATTTTACATGTGATGGAGTGAGGGAAGGCCTCCCTGAGGAGGCAACATTTGTGCAAAGACCTGAAGGTGGGAGCTGTGTTGTGGGGGAGAATGTTGCAGGAGAAAAAGCACATACAAAGGTCCTGAGGTAGGACTTGACTGCCTTCCCACCCTTTCTGGGTTTGTCCTTCAGTGAGTGGCAGCACCCAGAAAATCACCCTGCCTGACCTTCCCTCGGGGCCCTGTGAGCTGTGGATGATGGCATCCACCATCGCAGGACAGGGCCCCCCTGGCCCCAGCCTCCGGCTTCACCTACCAGGTAGGGGCTGGGGTGGCACTGCTGTAATAGGGGGCCTGCTTCATTTGAAGGGCATATGGAATGATTCTCTGGGCTTTCATGACTGGGCAACCTTTTGACTTGGGGGGCGGCGGGGGGCTATTGATGATGCATTTTGATTCTGCTAAATACTGCTGTGGGTTATCAGGCAATGTGTATCTCTGACCATGTCACCCACCCCTCACCTTGACCTCTGACCGATTATTGCTCTGTTCACAAGCCCACTCCCACCCCAAGAATTTCCTCACCCCTTGCCCCTACTCATTTCCTGCCTCCCTCACGCAAGCCTGGCACATCAATGAGCCTTAACTGACCTCTCCCTGCTCCTGGTGTCTAACTGTTCTTCTGCCCCTCTCCCCCAGATAACACCCTAAAGCTGAAAGTTCTGCTAGGTGTCCTCCTGTGGGGCTTGCTCCTGATGGGCTGTGGCGTGAGCCTAGCCATCTCTGGAAGGTGAGGCAGTCAGACATGTGGGTCTCTGCCCAGTAGGAAGGGCAGCTGGGCAATAGCTGAACTTCCAGGGTGAGGGGACACCCCACATTCCTAGACCCTGCAACCTGGGCATGGGTATTCTCTGGATTCCCTTCCCTGACCCTTACCTGCTTGCCAGGTGCCTCCACCTGTGGCACAAGATACTCCCCCGTTGGGTCTGGGAAGACATCCCCGATCCTGCCAACAGCAATTTCAGCCAGCCCCACATAGAGGTGAGCAAAAAAGACTGGCTTGTCAGGAATCTCCAGGAGGTTGGGGGATGCTGGGACAGTGGGGAGTGGGTGGGAGCACTGAGGGAAAATGGGGCTCATAATCTCAGCCTCCTCTCTTCCCAGGAGGTACCCCAGGCCCAGCCCCCTGGGGACTTGCCCACCCTGGAAGTGGAAGAGATGGAGCCGCTACCAGTTATAGAGTCCTCCCAGGCCTCCTCCCGGCTTGATTCTGGGTATGAGAAACACTTCCTGCCCACCCCTGAGGAGCTGGGCCTTCTGGGCTCACGGCGCCCAGGCCCCAGGTTCTGGCCTGAAATGACCCCAAGCCGGGAGACGGGGTGCTCCTTTGACAGCTGAAGACACTGAGGCTCAGAGAGGCTGAGCCACTTGCCTAAGGATACCCAGGCAGAGAGAGCTGAGTGAGACCGAAGGACTCCGACAGAGAAGGCCTGGCCCTAGAGGGAATGGACGGATGGCTGAGGGAACAAAGGAGAATATACGAAATCCAGAGTGGCAGCCACCTCCCCAAATCTGCTGCTGTAACAGAACTGTAACCAAGTGCACCCGCAGCCTCCCTTGCTGCTAGGTGTGGCCACGCACGGAGTTCTCACCAATGGAATGTGAGCAGAAATGACTCGTGCCAAACCTGGGACTGGATGGAGCTCCTCCATATTCTCTTTCCTTTTCCATGAGCTGGAAAAACATCAACATGCCCATAATTTAGCTTCCGCCAGACCCAAGAGAAAGGTGAGGACAAGAAAATCAAAGGAACTTGAGTCCCCAAGTGACTGCATGGATCAAAATAAACTTAACGTTTTTATAGTTACTGTAGCTTGAGGTCTTTTGTCACAGCAGCTGCACCTCTACATTCACTGACTCATAATCTTTTGATTCTAGCCAAATGAAGCCCTCAGTTTCCCACCAGGAGATGATAAGGTGGTTCTGTGCCAAAAACACACACATTCGAGCTGTCCCAATGCTTTAATATTTTATTTTCAAGTATAAAGGTTCAGTTGGAGAAGGGAGCCAGGGTCACAGGCAGTGGGCAAGGGGTCCAGAAGCCCAGGTGGAGGTGGAGGTGTGGGCCAGCAGGCTCCCAGATGCCATGGCCAGTCCCATATGCCCTGTCTGTGCCTGGGAACCCTCTGCTGGCTGCCAAGAGGCCGAGGTAGCTGTGAGAAGAGCGAGGCGTGGGGTGGAGGGCATGGACTCACATCACCGCACAACACTGGCACGTCTTTTGCTTAGGGCCACTTGCCTCTTCACCCTCAGGCGGAGCAGAGGGCTCGGGCTGCTGGGCAGGTGCATAGGTGGGCACGGGGTGGGCACTGGGGTTGGCCTTCGGCTCCTCCACCGGAAGCAGTGGCTGGCACTCGGTGGGCTGCTCGGGAGCTGGGGTCTCTGCCAGGAGGGGTGTGGCATCCCCTGAGGGGTCCTGGCCCTCAGCAGGGGTTGGAGGCTTCACTGCTTCCTCCTCCGGCGGGCCTTCCTGCTTCTCCTGGGACTGCTGTGGTCCTTCCTCCTCCGGCCTTAGCTCTTCCTTGGCCCCCAGGGCAGCCCCTGCCTCACTCACCTCCTCTGCCTGACCTTCTTCTCCAATTCCAGGCTTTCTCTGCTCTTCTGGACTCACATCTTCCTTGACCTCTTGGCTCTTCTCTGCCTCCAAAGGCTCCTCACCTGCTGTTCTCTCTGCCTCCAACGGCTCCTCACCTCCTGTTCTCTCTGCCTCCAATGGCTCCTCATCTCCTTTTTTCTCTTCATCCCGTGGCTCCTCAGCTCTTGTTCTCTCTACTGTTAGTGATCCCTCACCCTCCGTCCTCTCTGTCGTCAATGGTTCTTCAGTCGCCTCTAGCTTTCCTTCATCTCCCTTCTCTACAACCTGTGCCTCCTCAACTCCCTCCTCCTCCGCCCCGAGCGTTTCCTCACCTCGTTCCTTCTCAGGCCTCAATGACCCCTCAGCTGCCTTGCTTTCTACTCCCAGTGGCTCCTCAACTTCCTTCTCCGCCTCCAGCGTTTCCTCACCTCCACGCTGTCCTGTTCCCAATGGCTCCTCGCCTCTTTCCCTCTCTGCCCTCAAAGGTCCCTTCGTTTCCTCACTTTCTGCTGGCAGTGCTTCCTCATCGCCTTCCCTCTCTGTCTCCCCCTTTCCCGCCCCTCCTCTCCTCTCTGGCTTCAAGGGCTCCTGCCTTCCTTTCTCCTCCGCCACCAGCGACATCTCTATTCCTTCCCACTCCGCCCCTGCCTTTCCCTCTGCCTTTTCCTCACCTCCTTTCTTCCATGTGCCCAGGGACTCCTCTGCCTGTCTCCTCTCCATTTCCCAGGTCTCCTCGCCTCCCAGCCTCCCCACCCCCAGAGGAGTCTCCTCTCCTCCCTCCTTCCCTAGGGCCCTCGGCCCTTCCAACCCTTCCACCAGCAGTTCCTCCCAGTCCTCGCTGAGGGTCACTCTCTCCACCCAAATAAAGGACCCCTCCTCTCCTCCAGAGCCCCCCTGCCTGAAGCCATCAGGGCTGCCCCTGGGGGGCCCTTCCCCTTTTCCAGAAGCTGCTCCCTCTAGGCCCTCCTGGAGTCTCGGGGGGCTGGTCTGCGCCGTCTGTGGGCCCCTGCCGGCCTCCCCTGAAGCCTCTGAGTCGCTGCCCTCTGTGCCGCCCACCCCTTCCCAGACCACCTCCACGACACCCCTGTCCTCCTTCACCCAGGACGGGAGCTCGGGACGGCTGGCTTCCAGCCTGTCCCCAATGGCCTCCAGCACCATCTCCTCTACCTTAGCCTCCAGCTCTGGGCCCGTGGCCCCCCTGGCACAGTCCTCTGTAGCCCTCAGCCCTTCCCATACCACCTGTACCACACCCCCTCCTTTGGCCTCACCCACCCCCCCACACGCTGCTGTCACCCCCTGATTGTGCTCCTGCTCCAGAGGGGGGCTGGGCCTGGGGCAGGGGCCATTGGCTTCTGAGGAGACCCCTGCTGCCCCAGGGACCTGCCTCAGGGCTGGCAGAACCCCAACAGCCTCATCTCTGGGCTCAGTCAGGGACTCCAGGGATGTGCCCACTGGTTCTGCTGGCAAAGAGGCTCTCTTGTTCAGATCAGTCTGACCTGGGGAAGTCAGGGGAAGGCAGAAGAGAGGGAAGGTGACAGGGTGAGATTCAGGCCACCCAGATGCAGGTCCCTCCTCTTGGGACCCCCAGACCTAGGGGCAAAAATACCCACCTTCAGTACCTGCCTCCACAGTGGGCTGGGAGAGTGGACGAGGACCCTGCAGGAATAACAGAGCCAAGGTCAGGCCATCCCATGTCTTCACTTCTGGCCTCCTGCATGCCAGTACCCCTCCCCTGCTCAAACACCCTCCATGGCTCCCCATTACCTTCAGCACCAAACCGTCTACTGCATCTCAGCCTTCCTCATCCATCTTATTGCCCTCTGCTCCAGTGCCTTGTGCACAGTAGGTGCTTAATACTGTGTCATGCAGCTAATATTCTATATTGGGCATCTACTGTATTGACAGCTACTGAGATTGCCATAAGGGACACGTAAGCCTTTTGCTATTAGAACAGACACTCCAAACACGTTTGGAGGGCAGCCCACTGTGCTGGGACACTGAAGGGCTGAGTCCCTCCCTGAATCTGCCCCTCACTTGCTATGTAACCTTGGAAGAGACGCTGTCACCTCTGGGCCTCTGTTTTCCTGTCCGTAAAATAAGGCACTTGAGCAAGAGATGATGGGCACTTTGATGACCTTTCCTCTGGTTTCCAAGGCACCTGAGGGAGCCAGTCATCTTCCAGAGGCTTTGGCTGCTGATAGGGGTTGACCCCAGGGCTGGCGACAAATTTCCAGCTGCCCACATGGCCCTGCCCCAGCATGCTGTTCCTTCACTGTGTGGCCCGGAGCAGTCTGGCTTGCCAGTGATGTCACTGTTGGCGAGACAGTGACTTCAGGAGGCAAAAATAATACATTCCAGCCCGGCGAGCGTAGCTCAGTGGTTGAGCATCGACCTATGAACCAGAAGGTCATGGTTCGATTCCTGGTCAGGGCACATGCCTGGATTGCAGGCTGAATCCCCAGGGGAGGCATGCATAAGGCAGCTAATCAATGATTCTCTCCCATCTTTGATGTTTCTATCTCTATTTCCCTCTCCCTTCCTCTCTGAAAGCAATAAAAATACATTCCCATGGGAGTAGGCAGGTCATAAATACAAATAAATAAACATGTAATGCCAGGGAGTGAGGACTTTGGCAGGAAAAAGAAAAGCAGGATGAGAGGTTAAGGAGTCCCTGGGAGGTGATGGGGTGCCTCCTTTACTGTAAGTATAAGATGCAGGAGGGCTTCTGGGAAGACATGACATTAAACAGAAACTTGAAAGATGAGAAGAACCAGCCTTGAGTCAAGAGGTGGGGAAGGGCATTCCAGGCAGAGGGAACAGAAAATGCAAAGGCCCTGATGCTGCAATAAGCTAGGCAAGTTCAAGGAACAGAAAAGAGGGTCAGTATGGCTGGAATGGAGTGACGAAGGAAGAGAGAGGAAGATGGGCTCAGGGAGGGGAGCTGGGGACAGCCATACAGAAAGCCTAGGCCAAGCTCCATGGATCTCCTCACAGTTCTCTGATCCTAATCTCTTTCCAGCCTCCATGCCTTTACAGAGTCTGTCCTCTGCCTGGAATTCCCTTCCCCTCCTGTCTGGCCCTCACCCAGATTCAGCATAAATGTCATTGCCTCCAGGAAGCCTTCCCTGAATCCTCAACCTCACTAAGGTGCTTCCTCTGAGCTCCCTCGTGCCAGGGCTCCCTACTCACGGACTCTTTGCACCCCATCTCCTCATCTGGACTGTGAGCTCCCTTGAGCGAGGAAGCATGCCTTGTGCATCTCTGGCAAGAAAGTTCTGGCTTATATATATAAACACACACACACACACACACACACACCTAACAAGTGCTTCCCATGCTGATTAACAGATCTTCTCCTCTGTCTTATGACAGAGGGAGCTAAGGGAGGACATCAGGGAGAGGTGGAGACTATGGAAAACCCACACCTCACTGTGACCCGGCACTAATGTGGCAGGATCTTTGGACTCCAGGGTAACCCAGACCGCCAGATTTTACTGTAAAGTATCCTGGCTTTCAAAATTCTATGTAGAGCATGGGATTCTATCTTAATAAAGACATTACCAAGATGAAAACAAAACAAAAAAAAAACCCAAACCTGTGTAGATGCCTCAAATTCTAAGCGCATCTCATGGTGACCTGTTCCCACCTTTGAGACTGGATTCCATGAGCACTCCTCCACCTTTCCTGCCTCCTTCCTCATTCGGACCATAAGACGAACTATATATCAAAACATTCTGTTGTGCCTGTTCCCAGTGTTAAGCTGAGATCTTGTGGACCCTCCCTCATACCTCTTCCGGTGTGTGCTGATATTCTTTCCAGAGACAGGAAAACTGAGGCTTGGATAAGGAAAATGGCTTGCCCAAGAACAAAGAAGTAGAGGACCAAGCAACTAAACTGTACTTGCAGCACTTCTGCTTGGGGCCCTGTGGCCACCCCCTCCCCAACCATTTGCTCTTCCTCACCTGTCGGCGCCAGGTGGGCCTGCCAGAGGGCTTGTGCTGGGCACCTGTGGACGCACTTTGCAACAGCTGCAGCTGAGATTGGAGTCTGGAAGAAAGGGGGCTGCTGGGAGGCGAGTCCCCAGGTTCAGTGGATCCCTCCCAACCCCCTGTCTCAATTTGCCACTTCCTGGGAGTGGACCCAGGGTCCTGGCCTAGCCAGTCTGGGGCCAAGGCGGCAGGCAGGGACCCCAACTCACGTGAACAAGCTGTCTTCCAGGTTCCGGATGCGGTCCTGCGCTTGGCCCTCGGGGGTCTGGGGGTCCTGCAAGGTGGCTTCCTCCGGTCCCTCGGGTCCCTCAGCCCCGTCCATTAGCCACCGCTCCCGAAGAGACTTCCTCTGGGCATGGAAAGGGGCTCCAGCTGGCCATATGGACTTCCCTGCCCTGTGCAGGGTCCCCCCCCCCGCCCCCACCCCGGAGGCTGGGCAGATTTCTCACAGCCCCACAATGACTCAGATGGGACAGACATTTCTCCTCAGACTGGATACACGCCCTCATTGCCGCCTCAACACTACGAGTGGGTGAGACACCCCGTTACCAGCCCATCGCTTCCCCGGGCTGCAAAAAGCACCCATCATCCCCCCGAACCCTTCCAGAAGAGGACAAACTTCCCCAAAGGTGCAATCAGTCTCTTCTGGCCCCTCCCTACCGCAAAGTTGGACAAGCACTTTCACTGTCCCCATTCTCTTCCCAAAGGTGGCACGAGTGTCCCCTTCACCACCATCACCTATTCTCACACAGAGGGAAAGACAGCCGCCCCCAAAGCTGGAACCAGTGCCCCCAACTGCACCCCCAAAATTAGACAGAGGCTCCTATGGTCCCGCGAACCGACTCTCACAGGTACCACCCCCCCCCCCC
>NW_005871358.1:662200-672849 GCF_000147115.1 Myotis lucifugus
CTCCCTTGGCCAGGCTGGGCAGGCGTCCCCCCGCGCACCCACCAACCTTGAACCCTCCACGCGGAGTTTCTCCTCCTCCAGCTCCCCGCGCGCCGCACGGATCTCTTCCTGCAGCCGCCGCTTCTCCTGCGCAGAGGATGGAGCTGCCCGCCGGCCGGGTGGGACCACCTCCTCCCCTTTGGCCCTCCCTCCTCCGCGGGACTCGCGGGGGCTCCCGGGGCTGCAGGGCGGCGGGGCGCACGCGGGCCGGGGCGGGGAGGGGGCTGCGGAGGCGCTGACTCAGCAGCGGGGAGGGCGGGGCGGGGGCGTGGCCTGCCGCGCCCGGATTCTGCGGAAGCCTGGCCCTCCAGGATGGGGGTCTGTCATGGGGGCGGGGCGAACCTTGGAATGGACACCTAGAGGGGAGACAGAGCTCTGGGGTTCCGGGATATGGGATTAAGAGAGACGGGGTTCAGGGATGGGGGTCCAGATAAGGGGATCAAAGGAAGGGGGCTCATGAGATGAGGGTCCGGAGGAGTGATGACGAGACAGAGGAACTGGGGAGCGGAGGGGCCTGAGGATCTAGGTGGGGCACCCCAGGCAGGGCAGAAGCTGCTTCCCCACTTCACCCCGCTACTCCAGTTCCCCGGGATGGGAGGGAGGCATAGTCATGGGGGTTCAGCGAGACTGGGCTGTGGAGACGGGGTCCAGAGAGATGGAGGTGCAGAAGTGGAGGACAGAGAGATGGGATGCAGAGGTGAAGGACAAAGAAATGGGGGTTAGTGAGGTGGGGGTTCAGAAAGAGGGGGTCACATATATGGGGCCAGAAGCCTGGGGTCCAAAGAAATGAACCCCCATATTTAGATGTGGGGGTGCAGAGAGATGAGGATCCAGAGATGAGGGACGAGAGAGATGGCGGTTAGTCAGAGAGATGGGGTCCAGAGATATGAAAATTTTGATATGGGGGTTCAGAGATGAAAATCCAGAAATGAGGTATCAGAGAGATGGGGGTCTGAGAAGTGGGGTTTACACATGGGATGTTTGGGAGATCGGGGTTCAAAAATGGAGCATCAGGTGATGCAGATTCTGGAAGTGCAGGGTTGTAGCCTCACCAATTTGAGGGTGGCGGTGACCAGACAGGGGAGCTAGGGAGTGGAGGCCTGGGGATTTAGATGGGGCTCCCAGGCCGGGCTGGAGCTGAGGGTGCTGCTCCCCAACTTCACAGCGCTAGGCCAGCTCCCCGGGATAGAAGGGGAGAAAGAAGCCTAAGACTGGGGCTGTCCAGGGCGCTGGGCCAGGCTCACCCAGAGGGCGACACTTACCGCGATGACCTCTAGTCGCTGCCGGTAGAGGGAGCTCTCGGCCATGGGTCTGTGGGGAGAGGGCAGGGGCTTCGGAGGGGGTCTCCCAGGGCCCCACCATCAGCAAGCTGACCTCTTGAATGACCCTCTCTAACCCAAGATCCCTGCGCTGCTTGGAAAACAACTAGAGCCCAGCATTTCCTCTCTTTCCCCTTTGCACGTGGGAGGAGTTGGGGCAAAGGATAGGTAGGAGTCCTGTGAGGAGGCAGGAGCAGAGACCATGACAGGTTGAGCTAAAGCCCTTCCTAGGTCTGACATCACCTTTCTGAGCCTCAGTTTCCTCATCTGTAAAATGGACCTGGATAGCTTGACCCTGACCTTGCAGAGAGATACCCTAACAAGGAAGTATCCATGCAGGGGAAAACGTAGTACTCCAAAAACAGTAGCATAGTTTATTATTCATAATACCTTTAATAGTTCCCATGACTGATAACGCTTATGATGAATTATAATAACCATTTCCAGTCCATCCTACAGAAATTCTCGAATCCCTCCAGACCTCCAACATGCTGTGTCTCTTTCAGATTCCACACCCTCTCTGGACTTTGGCTCCTACCCAGGATCCCTCAAGCTCTGGGGGGGACGGCGGGGGGAGGGAGTCTGGGGAGAGAAGTGTCCATCCCACCACTGTGGACACTCACCATTGCCATGGTAACTCCAGAGCTGCCTTCTCCACCTGCCAACCCCCACCCCCAGGGGGCAAGGGTCAGCAAGTCATGCTGCTTAGCCCTGGACTCTGAGCTGAAAGGAGGGGAGGAGGATTTGCTATTTAAGGTTTAACCTGAGATACTGTCATCGTTGTCCTCCTTGCAGCATCCCAGGATCCCGGTTCACAGCCTCCCGGGCCGCCCCTGGCCCCATCTGGAAACTGGGAACTGACTGTGGTCCTGCAGGGCACTTAGGAGACAACCTATCATCATGGACATACACTGAGCGCTAACTATGTGCAGGTGCTTCGCAGGCCGGCATCTAGAAGGCTACATCTGCCTGTTGTTCTCTACACTTAGCCCAGGGCACACACAGGGCAAGCCCTCCAACATTTATTAATTTGAGCACTAGCACTATTGGGTGAGTGTTAGCCTCATTGCCCAAACTCAAGCAGGGCCTTCCAGATCTTCTCTGGTCACACCATGCAGCTATAATCTCAGCACATATTTAGCACTTACTATATATAGTGCTCTAAGTGCTCTGTGGGGCTTCCAATCGGCTACCACAGCCACCTCCCCGTCCCGCTCTCTGCCCTGATCTTGAGACACTGTAGTGTCAACTCTGCTGAGGTGATATTCCAACTGAGAATAAAATCACCCAACCATTACCTAGTGCATACCATGTGCCAGGTGCTGTGAAATGCTTTGCCTATATAATTCATTGGGTCTTTCCAAAGATCCTAGGAGGTAAGTAGTATTCTTGTCCCCATTTTACGGATGGGGAAACTGAGGCTCTAAGAAGTGGCAAAAAGACTTGCCCAAGGTCACTCACTGAGTCAGGATTGGAATTGGAAGCTCTCAGGCCCCAAACTAGGAACCCTGGGGGAGAGAGGAGGGTCCAGGCACCCTGTCTTGGCAGTCAGGAGACCAGAGATCAGCCTGGGGGTCTGTGATTTCAGGTGGGGCAGGGGGTTGAAGTCATGGTTTGCAGGAAGGCCAGACCCTCTGCTAAATAGGTTTGCCCCTGAGGGAGGGCTGAAGTCCCCCCTCTGCTGTCCCACCCCCAAGATGTAATCTCCTGGCCTCTTCCTTGCTGGGGGGGATCAGGTTCCCGTTGCTAGGCAACCAGGTTTGTAGTTGGTGAATAATGCAATGGGAGACCCAAAAGAGTGAGGAAACCAAATTGGGGTCCCTGGGGGGAGCCCATTTTCCAGAATTTTTTACAAACCTCTGGAGCCCCTTCACCCTCCTCCTTTAAAAGGCCCTCACACTTCAAATATTAACATACTGTGTACATGCATTTGATATTGTTTATCTCTAACTCTACAAGAACAGCGTTCATAGTGATGGCCTGTTGCCACCAGGAATAGTTGGTAGCCATTTCATTAAGCAGGTGAGCATTTCAATTTTGCCATCATCTTTCCCAGTTTAGGAGCTATTAACTTTTTCTGTTGGATTTCAAACATTTCCTCCCACCATAGCCGCTGAGGGGTGTTCCTAGAGGCAAAAGGGAGCAGTGAGGAGCCCTGTCATTCCCACCCCACCCCCACCCCAGTCATAGCCCCACCCCCAGACTGGACTTTGGGCTTGAAGCCTCCGAGCAGAAAATCCCCCAAAACGGGGGTGGAGGTTCACTTCTCCCACCCAAACTCTGGGGAGGGGTCATCGGAGAGCCTTCGAGGTTGGCTGCTGGCCTCCCTCCACTTCCCCTGGCCTTCTTAGGAAAGGCCATCTGGGGCTCTCACCCCAGTGGAAAGGTCAGCGTCCCCAGTGAGCCCCTCCCAGGCCCTGCCCACCTGCCCCCCTGACCCTGGACACTTACATGGGTGTGGCCGGAGACCACACCTGGCTCTGCAGGGCCATCTCTGCCCAGAAGCCCACGTTCTGGTCTCAGATGTCCGAGATCAGGACTCACTACCTGCTTGCCTGCCTGAAGGTGCCCTGGATGGAGGCTGTGACTTGGCTGGCAGGAGTGGGGGGGCTGCGGTCAGGCACCGGGAGAGCTGGTCCAGCTGGTTTGGGCTGGGAGGCGGGAGGTGCATGGGGTGAGGGGGGCTGGGGGCTGGCGGGCAGTTCTGGGGAGGTACTATCAGCTGTCCTGATAAATTATTTACCAGCTACTGGCCTCCTTGCTGCACTGGGCTGCCTCCGGCAAATATGCTCTCACATGCCTGGTGGGGCATGTGGGCCAAAGTGGGGAGTCGCAGACCCTCCTTGGAGAATGGTGCCTCCACTTGGCGTGCCAGACAACTCAACTCCAGTCTGCCCGCTATGGGTCCCTCGCATGTGAGCCTCATTGCACACCATACGTGCTGGCTATTCTTGCACACTACTTACTGCCCTCCCTTCTTGGACCCTGGCTCTGGGGTGGGGAGGGAGGGACTAATCCAGCTAGAGGATTCTGAGCTCTGTGGGAATCGGGAGACCTGGGCTCTGGGTAAGGATAGGCAACTCGCCTCAGGTTTCTAGGCCTCAGTTTCCCCTTTTGTGAAATGTGAGAATTAGATTAAGTGGCCTCCAGGGCACTGGACCCTTAGATGCTGTAACAATTAGGGGTGGGTTCGTGATGAGGAAGGTCCAGAGAACTTTCCACCTAAATCTTGAGGGTCTCTATTTGGCACCCCCATGCCATTCTTAAAGTGCCAGCAGCCCCTTTCTACTCTGCTAGCTGGTCTCCCATAGTCTCCGGTGCTTCCCCTAATTGCACAGCCTTGGTCACACTGTGCAATTCCAAGACATGAGCCTCAAGGAGAAAGGTCCTTGCCTGACCTCCCTGCTCTGGAGAGCACACTTCAGCGAAGACCCTCCCATGGAGCAAAGAGAAGGTGCCCCACATCCTCACCTCCCTCTCCTAGTTCCTATTCGGGGTACTTGGGACCTCCAAACTCCTTGCCCCAATGTTATTGTTCTTTTTAAATAAGAAGGAGGGGTTTTTTTTAAATATATTTTTTATTGATTTCAAAGAGGAAGGGAGAGAGAGGGAGAGAGAGAGAGAGAGAGAGAGAGAGAGAGAGAGAGAAAACAATGATGAGAGGGAATCATTGATCAGCTGCCTCTGCCTCCTGCACGGGATCCCCGACTGGGGATTGAGCCCGCAACCAAGGCATGTGCCCCAATGAGTATCGAACCCACGACCTTCTGGTTCACAGGTAGATGCTCAACCACTGAGACATGCTGGCTGGACTTTTTGTTTTTTGGTGTGTTTTTTAAATCCTCACCTGAAGATATTCTTTTTCTTTTTAAAAAAAAAATATATCTTTATTGATTTTAGAGAGGAAGAGAGAGAGAAACATCAATGATGAGAGAATCATTGATCGGCTGCCTCCTGCACGCCCTATCGGGGATTGAGCCCGCAACCCGGGCATATACCCTTGACAGGAATCGACCCCAGGACCCTTCAATTCGCAGGCCGACGCTCTATCCACTGAGCCAAACCAATTAGGGCGAGGATATTCTTTTCTGGATTTTTAGAGAGAGAGGAAGCGAGAGGAAGAGAAACAGCGATCGGTTGCCTCCCATATGCGCCCCAATCGGAGCTTGAACCCACACCTAGGTATGTTCCCTGACTGGGAACCAAATCCAAAACCTTTTGGCGTATGGGACAACACTCCAACCAACCGAGCCACCCAGCCGGGGCTGCCGCAGTGGTCTTGAGCTCACTGAGAAAGCTTTCCGTTTCCAAAGGCAGACCACGCAGCCAGGGTGGCCTCACCCTGCCACTTCACTGTACCCTGACCTCAGAAGTGGTCAAGAACAGTGTGGGGATAAGGGTGAGGAAAGAGCTGGGGCATGTAGGACAGGGTCCCAAGGCACATGCACAAGGTTCCTTGCTATGCAGGGCAGAGTTGGAGGTGGGAAGCAAAGGGGGCCAGACTGAGGACTGGGGTTTCCCTGTACCCCATATTCTAGTACAAAACTCCTAGGGATTCAAAATATCCATTAAAGTGGGGGGGAGGGCAATGGGGGGATAAGGACACATATGTAATACCTTAATCAATAAAGAAATTTTTTTTAAAAAGAAAAGAAATAGATTCCTAATCTGTTAAAGGCAAAGAAGGGATATTTTCAGTTACTTCAATATTGTCAGTGTTTTATTTTTATCTGAAAATTAAAAGGTATGATTTTGTATTGTATACAACCATTTCAAAGAGTAAAAAATAATTACCATGCATTCCTTATCCAAAAGAGACTTAGGGAATAGTTTTATTAAGAGTTATTTGTAGATTATCATAATGAATAACTCATTTTTTAAAATGTCCATTAAACCTGGCCTTCTAGGTCATTCTAAAAGTATATTTGCCATGAGATGAAGAGAGAACATATTTTTTAAATTGGTTTTTAATTGTGGTAAAATACACATAAAATTTCTCATTAGTGACATTTAGTCCATTCACAATATTGTGCAGCCTTTACCACTATCTAAATTCCAGGACTTTTTCATCACCCCAAAGGCAATCCTGCCCCCCTGAGCCGTCACTCCCCATTCTCTCTCCCCAGCCTCTGGCAACCACCAACCTGCTTTCTGTTTCTGTGGATTTGCCTGTCCTGGAAATTTTATATCCATGGAATCATATAACATGTGGCCTTTTGTGTTTGGCTTCTTTCACTCAGCACAATGTTGTAGTATAAATAAGTGCTTTATTCCTTTTTATGGCTGAATAATATTCCACTGTATGGATGGACCACATTTTATTTATCAATTCAGTGTTAATGGATATATGGGTTGTTCTCACCGTTCAGAGGCAAGAATATATTTCATTTAAGTGCTTGTAGTTTGATTTTATAAGTGTAATAACAACAATAACAATTATATAAAAGGAGCCACTTTAAAATGGAGCCAGAGCTGCCACCCTAAAGGAACTGCCTTTCATGTCTTTCCCCCTCAAACCTTTGGAATGTTAAAACAGAGCAAAAGCCCTGGCTGATTTGGTTCAGGAGATAGAGCAGCGGTTTCTCAACCTGTGGGTCGAGACCCCTTTGGGGGTTGAACGACCCTTTCACAGGGGTCGCCTAAGACCATCGGAAAACACATATATAATTACATATTGTTTTTGTGATTAATCACTATGCTTTAATTATGTTCAATTTGTAACAATGAAAATACATCCTGCATATCAGATATTTACATTACGATTCATAACAGTAGCAAAATTACAGTTATGAAGTAGCAACGAAAATAATTTTATGGGTGGGGGTCACCACAACATGAGGAACTGTATTAAAGGGTCGCGGCATTAGGAAGGTTGAGAACCACAGGGATAGAGTGTCAGCCTGTGGTCTGAAGGGTCCCAGGTTTGATTTTGGTCAAGGGCACATGCCTGGGTTGCGGCTCAATCCCCAGTAGGGGGCGAGCAGGAGGCAGCCGATCAATGATTCTCTCTCATCATTGATGTTTCTATCTCTAGCTCTCCCTTCCTCTCTGAAATCAATAAAGATATATTAAAAGAAAAAAACCAACAGGACAAAATAACCCTCAGACTGGGCCTAAAGCAACATTGTGCCCCAAGGAACTGTTTGCAAAGATAACAAGAAAGCAGATATATGACTACTGAACAAATGACTACAGGACTGAAAATTTAAAACATAGTTTGGAATTAGTATCACTATGTCAGCTCATCTGCACCAATAGAAATGCATTCCTTTTGTTGCTAGAATTGTTCACCTTCCCTTTCTCATAAATTTCCCTTGCCTTTGTCTCCTAATCAGAACACTGGTTGGGTTTCTGTCTGAATCAGTGCTTCCCAAATACCTATTCTTTTGGATCTCAAATAAATGCTTGTTGCCTCTCACGTTGGCCCTTATTTCCAGCTTAACAATGTTATAATTTAGATGTATAGTATATAGGCTTTCCTTTGTACTCTTGTCCTGGATTCCACACTGAGGCACGACTGTTTATAATTGTGTCTGTCTCTCAATTTCAAACTCAACAGCGAATGTGCAAGTCTGATTCATTTCCTTATTCCCAACATTGATGTAAGCCTAGTAAGTATCATGCAATAATAATTCTTAAGCAACTGCTGTGTGTTAAGCACTGTTCTAGGCATGGGGTGTTGGGTATAGAGGTGAGCAAGACAAACCAAAAAGTAACGTGGCTCACCTTCTATTGGGGGGAGATAGATAATATACAATTAACAAATGAATAAAGGCAATTGCTGATAACTGCAATACAGGGTGAGTTACAGAGAACAACAGGGTAGAGTTATGCAGAAGGGCTGTTTGTGATATAGGCTAGATGACCAGGGACCACTTGTCTGAAGAAGTGGCATTTGAGCCCAGACTTAAATAGTAGAAGCCAACCATGTAATGAGTCATTCCAGGAAGAAGGAAAGACAAGTGCAAAGGCCCTGAGGTGGCAATACAGGGAAGCACAAGGCTAGAACAAATGCATGATCGAGGGAGAGAATGTTATGAGACCTGAGAAGTGGGCAGAGCCTTTGGCCTGGGGTAGGGAGCTTGAATTTTTCTTCTAAGTTTGGTGGAGAGCCATTGGAGGAAGGTGAAGTGGCTGGGATGAGAGTGAAGTGGACAAATGCAGAATGTTTTGAAGGCAGAGCCAACAGATCCAACAGCAATCCAATCCAGATGAATTGAAGGGGGAAGGGTGGCTGAGGGAAAGAGAGAAATAACACCTAGGTTTGGGCATGAGAATCGGAATGGGTGCGTTGCCATGCATAGGGAGGAGTAGAGTTGGAAGAAACCAAGAGTTCAGTTTGACATGTCTTCAGTTTGACATGTCTATTAGACTGAAGACTGTTGGCTGTAAATCCCAAACCCTGGGGAAACGGCAAAGCTAGAGTTGTAAACTTGGGAGACAACAGCAGAGAGATGGTGTTTAAAGCATGAGATTGGGATTTGTGAGGGTCCCGGTGCTAGCAGGAAAGAGATTGTGCGCTCAAACTGAGTAATGGATGAGAAATTAATAGAGTCGGTTTACAGAGGTGCAGGGAGACAATCAAGGCATTGTTCACACCCTGGGTTAGAAGCCAGGAGCTCATACCACGCCTTGGCCTTGGAGAGAGGGGGAAAGAGAGGAGAGAGAGAGAGAGAGAGAGAGAGAGATTGAGAGAGAGAGATATCAAGCTGTGCAGAGCTGCTACCTACAGTGGAGAGACACAGCCAACGTTGTCCATCTGAGGACACATGGGATCAACATGCTGACCTCACTCTCCTCTCCCCATTAGCCAACCCCAATGGCAGCCAGAGAGGAAAGAAGCCTGTGGATGTAGGTGAACAGAAGTCTGAAAGGGGTGCTCTGGAGGTAGGAGGAAAACCAGGAGAGGTGGGATTCCTGGAGATCAAGGAGCTAGAGAGGAAGTCAGAAGGGAGCCAGTGGCTGGGTCTGACAAGTGAATGTCATCAGCGTCCTTGGATGGAGAAAGCTCAGTGGGATGGGGGACCAAGAGCAGAATTAGCATGTCAGGAGGAGGGCCAGAGGTGATACAACCGAGAGGCCACTATAGAGACAACTCTTCCCAGAAACACAGCTTTATTTTTATTTTTTTTCATTTTTTTTTTTCAGAAGCACAGCTTTATTCCTCATCACCTCTCAAGAAAACTGAGCCTTGGAGAAGGCGGGTACCTTGCTCAGGTTATGGTGAGATGGAACCCAGGTGAGCCCAATTCCAATTAGGCCAGTGGGGTCAGAGGGCAGAAGGAGGTCAGATGGTCAGAGGGAGGAGAGCAGTAGTTTGAGATTGCAACCCAGGTTGCAATGAGAGAGTGGAAAGAGAGGGGAGTGACCAAGGAAGGCAGAGTTGGGGGAAGGAATGGTCAGAGTTGGACAGATTATTGGGAGTTTCTGAGGCTGGGTAGCCCTGCCACTTTCTCTAGGTAATTATAGCTTTCTTCCTGGTCACCCTAGAATGGTCAGGGCAGGAGGGCGGATTTGGAGAGAGCCTGGGGAAAAGAATAGACAATGTCCCTGGAAGTAGATCTCCCAGGGGGATGGCCAGGATCTGGCCCTAGCTTCAGGGAGCTGCTACCTCCTGCAAGCCTGGATCCCTCTCTGGGCCTTCCCAGCTGCCGGAGCCCAAGATGAATGCCTTTCAAACGCAGTCACTCTGCTGAACCACGGGCGCACCGGCCTGTCCCTCCTTCCTCCCTCGGTCTGGGAATGCAGTTGGCCAAGGACGCTTTGAGGACTTTTCCGGGAGAAGGTGCAGGGAAGAAGCCTCTGAGCTTGGCGCGAGTGGCCACCGCTGGGAGCCTAGCTGAGCCCAGGAACTTGTCGCCCATGCTCCTGGCGCCCCCTCCAGCCTGAGCTGTGCGCCGCAGGGGTGGAACGTGATGGACAGCCCGGAGGCCAGGGGCGTCGCTGCTCTCTGGCACCGGCTGGGCGGGGGCTGGCAAGGCCCCAGAACGATGTCTTCCGAGGATACCCCTACCAGAGGGCCAGTGGCTCAGAGGCCCAGCTCGGCGTATGGCTGGGGCCACGCCTCCAGGGACATGGGGATGAAAAGGTGCCAGGGTGGCGCCCAGTGTGTGAAACGGCACCCAAACTGCCCCCTTCCCCCAGGTAGTGGATGGAGTCTAGGGAAGTCCAGTGCCCTGAGCTGACCCGAAACGCGTCTTTGGACAAAATCCGGTGCCCCGCCGAGGCGCTCAGGCCCCGAGCGGGCCAGGGCGAGCCCGAGCCCTCGGCAGTGCAGGGGAGGTGCCCGCC
>NW_005871358.1:673029-685260 GCF_000147115.1 Myotis lucifugus
AGCGGGTCAGAGAAACGGCCGGTGCGGGCGACGCCCTGGAACCCGCGGGCGGAGACTCCGGCCACAGGTGCCGCGCAGGGCACTGTGTCCCAGCCGTGGGTATCAAAACTCTCGCGCTGGAAACTCAGGCTTCTGGGCTGCTCTCAACTCTCAATTCCCGACACCAAGGCTCCCAGGCCGGAGAGTGGCGCCCTGGGGTCGCCCGAAGAGCGGGGCCGAGAGCCCCCGGGGTCAGACAGCGAAGTCCCTGGGCCTGTGGCAGGACAGGTCACCGCGGTGCCCGGGCCAGGCGGCGAGGACCCGGTGCCCTCTGCAGAGCAGGACGCGGAGACCCCCGAGCCAGCTAGCGAAGTCCTCCAGCCATCGGCGGGGCAGGGCGCGGAGCTCCCGGGCCATGCCCACCTGGGAGCTGTGAGACACCTGGGCCAGGCAGCGACGACTCGGAGCCAGCGAAGCGCCGCGGGTCCCGGGGCCGTGTACGAGTCAGGGTCCCGAGACCTCTTCCTTCGGGTTAGACTCGGAAGCTCCCCAGCAGCGTTTTCTACTGCGCCCGGAGACCCCCCCTACAGCCCCCAGAATAGCCGCTCATGGAGACGCCCATCGAGCGCGAAATCCGCCGCAGCTGCGAACGCGAGGAAAGCCTGCGCCGGAGGCGGGGACTGAGCCCAGGCCGCGCGGGCCGCGAACTCGTGGAGCTGCGCTTGCGGCCGGTGCTCAGCCTGCCAGGCCCGGGCCCCGCGCTCCCGCGTGCCTTGGAGCGCGCGCGGGCGGGCGCGCAGATGCAGCGAGACATCGAGCGGGAGGCTCACCGGCAGGCGGCGCTAGCGCGCCCCGCGCCCCCGGAACCGCGCCCCCGGCCGCCTCCGCAGCCGCTGGGCGAGCTCAAACGCTTCTTCGAGGCCGCGGGTGGGTGCGGCTCCTCGCCCGCAGCTGAGGACGACGCGGGCCCGCAGCGGCTGCGGGGGCCAGTAAGCCTGTCGCATTTGTTCGTGCAGAGCCGGTGCCCGGTGCTGGCCGGCGCACCGCCGCCCATCGCGCCGTCGCTGCTGGAGCAGGAGGTGCGCGAGGCGCAGGAGCGCGAGCGGGAGCTGCAGCGCCAGAGGCATAGCGTCTATGGCACCGCCGAGGTCAAGGAGCCCGCGCCGAGCCTAATGGGTAAGCCACTCGCGCCGGGACGCCGGGGCTCCCCAGGGCTCCAGCCGCTCTCACTGACTGCCCAACTCCAGTGACCCCTTTTCTGGCTCTCTGGGGGGTTTTCCCTTGGTTCCCAGATACCTGGGGCCCCCTCTCAACTTTCCGTTCCCTATTCACCCCTTCTGGGCTGCCCACTCTCTGTGCTTCACTCCCTAATGGGAGTGGTCATCCCAGATACACCTCACCTAGGATCGTGGTGGGGGAAGGGACGATTCCAGATGTCTTCCCGTTTTTTTTGGGGGTCCCAGGGAACCCTGCCTGGGTTCTGCCACCCCCGGATCGTCCTGAATTTTCGCGTCCCTGCCTCCCCACTCTGGGTTTGCTCCCTCCTCCCTCAGAATAGAGGCTTCCAGGAGACGGTGGGGTGTGTGTGTGTGTGTGTGAACACCTGTGTGTGTTTAAGGGGTGCGGCCGGCCTCCTTTGTCCCGGCGCCTCCAGCTGGTGAGAGGAGGAGCGACCCCGGCTGAGTGCCCCTTTCCCCGCAGCGATCAGGGGCGATGGAAAGCTGGCGGTGATCTGGCCTCCCCGCAGAAAGGCTTCCGAGAACGGCCTGGAGCAGGTGGGTTCCCCTTTATCACCGTCTTTCCCCCACCACACGCCCCCGCGGCACCAGGACGCCGGGCCGAGGAAAGTGCATCCCCGCGCCCCCGGGGAAGTCCCTCTGGGGAGGGAGCGGCTCCGGGCCGAGGAGGAGGTGGTCTTGGGGCCCAAACCGCCCCACCCCACTCCTGGGCTTTCTGACTGGCCCTTCTTCCCAGGAGGAGCGGAAGCCTTGAGGTTAGAGCAGGCTGGGATCCCAGCCGAAAGTAACATGCCCGTCAGAGGACCCGGACAAGAGGAGCCCACGCGTGCTCTCGGGATGAGCAGACGTCCCGAAGAGGGACCCGCGGTCTGCGCTAGGGAAGATGAAGCCTACCAGCCCATCCTTGAACTTCATTTTGTGAAACTGATTCGTTTCTGCTACAAAACTGTTATTTTCCATTGGCAAATACCACTACAACAACCTGACCAATGAAACGGTCCAGCCCTTCTCCACCCAACCGAAAACCGAGCGAGCCTCTCCCTCCGGCCTTGACTGGAGTCATCGTCTCGGCTTCCTCATTCCCAATAAAGTCCCTTCTTGCTGGGCAGTGCAGGCTATTTTATTCTGGATCCTCTAGGTCTGCGTGGGGCGGAGCGTGGCGAGCGGAGCAGAAAGCAGCAGGAGGCGCCGACGGTAAGGCGGAATGTGCCCTTAACGCCCGGTTCCTGGGCTGCTGGTCCCCCACGGCCCTGCCCGGGTCCTTCTGCCCCCTGGCGGCGCGGGCGCAGACTGCGGCATTCGGATCAATGACCTCACGCCCTCCTTTTCCAGACTTCGTCAACATTTATTGGTGCCAGCAGCATGCTCTGCGCTGGGCGCTGGCTAGACAGAAGTGATAAGAGGTTGTTCCTGCCCTTGGGGTGTAAACAATAACTACAAAAGGAGAAAAAGAAAAAAAATGAGGGTACAATCTCCTTCGCAGGGCACACAAGGCCAGTGATAGCAAACCTCACATGCCTGTGGCCCCAGGCAAATGTGAAGGAGAGATGAGGGGTGCTTGAAAACAAATGCCTAGGTTCAACGGGCTGGTAAGTGTTCCTCCAACACAGCAGTGAGTGGGTTAAGTGGTGCCAGAGCTTCTGCTTCCCAAAAGCAATGGAAACTGGGACTTTAAAAGAGAATCTACTAAACCTTAAATAATTATGACTATTTAGAAAACTTTTAAAATAGGGTGTGTGTGTGTGTGTGTGTGTAGACAGCAAGCAACACCTGTCTGCAATAGGGCTTGTGGTTCATTCTCTCTGTTCCCCTTGAATGGACTTGAAGTTCTGTGAACACCCCAAGTCTCTGCAGTTACATTCTGTGGTTGTAGTGTCCCAGCTTCTTAGGGTGCAGTGAGACTCAGAAACGGTTGAGACTCAGGGAACATTTTTAGAATCATTGTTTAAACTCCTGGATTTGTCCAACTCTGTATACTCTGAGTCTAGCAACAGACTGGAACCTGCATAGGGACAACAAATGGTTAACGAAGGATGGAAGAATGCTTGCTCATACAGCATCGCATGCCAACAGCAGCTCAGCCCACCACCTGACCCCATCATCAGCACACTGACCTCTTGACAGTGACTCTGGGAGGTCGAGAGAGAAAGGCAGGAAGGGCAGCACTGCCAAGGTGGAAATGGAAACACCCAGAGCCAGTTCTTAATTCCCAGAAGGGCAGCTAAGAACTAAGCATGTAAAGAGTTGACAGGGTGGCTTAGGAATGGACCTTGTTTCTTAAACGTTCCTGCAAGTTAAAATCCCCAGAGGCACCCTTATGCCAAGCAAATCAGAATCTGAGGGAGGCCTGGGCATCAGTAAAGCTCCCCAGGTGCTTCCAACATGGAGCCAAGTTTGAGAGCCATGATGTAGATATAGGCCACACGTTCTCAAAGTAGGCTGGCACTGCTTGGGAACTTGTTAAAAACACACATGCTTGCCCTAACCGGTTTGGCTCAGTGGATAGAGTGTTGGCCTGTAGACTGAAGGGTCCCAGGTTCGATTCCAGTCTAAGGGCACATGCCCCAGGTTGCCGGCTTGAGCCCCAGTGGGGAGTGTGCAGGAAGCAGCTGATGAATGATTCTCATTATTGATGTTTCTACCTATCTTTCCCTCTCCCTTTCTCTCTGAAAACAATAAAAATAAAATTATTTTAAAAAAACACACATGCTTGGGCCCTATCCCAAACTTGATCAAAACTTCCATGTAATTCACAGGGATGCTAAAGTTGGAGAATCATGGGTGTAGACATTTCTCCAGGAACAGGACCCAGGAAATGTTTCCTTCCTCTCCCAGTGCTGCCTCCACCCAGTGGAAACCTTTAGTCTGAAGTGGCCTGTGTACTTGCCTTATGGGAGACAGTCTAAAGCTGCATGTGGCTTAATCAGAATTGAGATGTACTGTAAGTGTAAAATACCAGATTTCAAAGGCTTAGTACCAAAAAAGGGGAGGATGTCTCATTAATAGTTTATTTTTAAAAATATTTTTATTGATATCAGAGAGGAAGTGGGGGGGGGGAGAAAGAGGGAGAGACCCACAACCAAGGTATGTGCCCTGACCAGGAATCAAACAGTGACCTCCTGGTTCCTAGGTCGAAACTGAAACACTGAGCCAAGCCGGCTGGGCTCATTAATAATTTCTTACATTGATTATATGTTGAAATAATATTTTGGAGATGTTGAGTTAATTAAAATTTCACTAAAATTAGTCTGGCCTTTTAAAAAATGTGGCTACTAGAAAATTTGAAATTACACATGACTCACACTTTATATTTCTATTGAACCAGGCTAGTCTATAGAGTTCTACAGCTGAGAGCTTCACAACCCCTTTGAATTCATTCGGACCTGGGCTGTGGATTAAAAAATCCTTGATACAATCAGAAATTGTCACCAAAAAAAAAAAAAGAGCCCCATCCTCCAATCCTGATTCACTTAACCCCTCATCCGTTTGTGTCATCTGTAAAGTGGGGCTTATAAATACAATGTGCCAGGGACTATTGAGTAAGCGAGTGGCTTGCTCAAAGCATCAAAGCAGGACTCTAGGTCTCTCCTCCGACTCTGAAAATGCAGGGTTGGAGGGGACCAAAAGGCATTTCTTAGTTTAAAGGGGGTAACTTGCAGCTGAGTGACACATGGCCAGGAACGGCACCCCTCACCTCGCCAGGGACCAGTTGCGATGACAAGAACCCAGCTCAGGTCCAGGCTCCGCTACTTGCTCGCCGAAGCTTTGAACAGGTGAGTCCAACGGTCTGAGCCCGGGTTTCCCCTCCAGTCCAAGGTTGGGTGAGGCTTTGGAGATGCAAAGTGGTAGTTGTTGGCGGCTCTCCCAGCTCACCTGCGCCCAGGACGCACCGCGGGGTACAGCGACCTACCCGGTCTGGGACCCAAAAGCTAGAAGATCTGATCTTGGCTCTTAGGAAACTAATCAAGAGCTCTTATCCGGGGGCACATCTGGAAATAAGGTGTTTTACGCTACAAAGAAATCACTTCCGGGTCAAAGCAGGCAAGTGGGCGTGACCCTGGGGGTCCCTTCTCACACATACATCCCCCCCCCCCTCCCCGCCCCCAACGGGCGTTGAGTCTCCCGGCTACCCGGCTACCCGAAAGTTGCGGTTTTCTGGGTTCCGGTTGTTGACAAGCACCGCTACTTCCCTTTTTGCTGCACGTACGCCTTTGCACATGCCCAGAGCTCTGGTCCGCCGGTCCACGGAACACGGTTTTATTACAAAAAACTACATTTCCCAGAAGACTGCGCGAGTAGGCGGGGCTTCATCGCCCGAGAGGACGGGAGCGGCGCTCGAGTGGACTCTGAGTTTGTGACCTCTTTCTTTTATTTAACACAAAAATGGTGTATCCGCACGCAGGGCCCCGCGGCCGGGGCAGACCCAGTGCGGATGGACCAGCGCGGCCTGGCCCGTTAGAAGGTGAGGCCGAGCTGCCCTTGGAGAAAGAGTGAGCCCCTCCCTGCCCTGCCCCTCTCCTGGAGTTTGGAACTGTCAAGCCTCAGCTCCTACCCTCTCCCAGGTTCAAGAGCCCTGTGTGTCCCACGCTGTGGGCCCGGCCGCGCTCGGGGACCGGGCCGGGCCTGCCTGGCCTGTGAGGATTTGCACCAGCAGGTCGGTGGCTAGCATGTGAGATGGCTCCTCGAAACCGATGGTCAGCAGCTGCTGGTAATCTCCGGACGGCTGCGGGCACAAAATCCTGGGGGCCCAGGACAGACAGGGCTGGACGTGAGCGCCCTCTGCTTCTCGGGAGCCTCTCCCCTCGGGTGAGGGGCTGGGATTGAAAGAGGCTTTGTCTCAGCTGATGGGGGAAAGTGGTTTCCTTGTCGATGAGAAGCCCAGGGCACTAGTTCTGGGAGGCTGAACTCGGTATCCCTCACTTGACCAATCATCTAGCTGCTGTGTGCTCTCTGGGCACCTGTTTCCTTCTTTGTAAAAATGGGCTAGTTACTTAGTATAGACCTAAATGGGTTTTACATAAAGCAGTTTTCAGAACATAATAAAATGTTATGGTTGTTACCAAGGGGAACAATGTTGGGGGGGGGGGGAATAGATGGTCTTTGGAATGGTTCTGCCCCTCCCTCCAGAGCCCACGCCCACCTTGCCATGGCCCTAGCTCCTACCAGGAATAAAGATCATCCTCGGCTGGTCCTAGGGGCACCCATCGGCCGATGGACCACAGCTTCTGAATCTGGGGACAAGAATTGGCCGGACTCTTGCCTGTGTCTTCCCATGTATCTCGATAGCACAGGAAGTAGCTGGGAGGGGAAGAGGCAGCAATTACGAGTGAGCAGTTTTCTAGCTTCTTCTGTTAAGGGCTTTAATTTTGAAGGTGAGGTAGAAACTCATCAGAAGTTGCCTTCAAGTTCTCAGCTAGGGATGTGACACAATACTGAGGCCTTTTCTCTCTGCCAGACTTCTTTTAAGATGAGGACTTTTATTTTGATTGGGGGATGAATTTTTTAAAAGGCAAGGATGGCCTTTCAAAGGTCCTTGGTTTCCTGTTTGACTTTCCACACCTCAGTGGTAGTGGTGGTGGTGGTTCAGAGGCCCATACTGTCATTCTCCATAGAGGGGGTAGGGACTTTGATTCTGGTAAGGGGACTCACTAATCCACATGGGAATCTTGCCCCCGGCTGCTGGGGTCTGGGGTGGTTTCCAGGTTCCAGCGCATCTTCTTATAGAGGTACCGGGGGAAGCGGCTGGTGGTGTAGGCAGCAGGGGCACAGTATCTGAAGATGGACACCTCGTGGGAAGGACTGATGGAGAACCTCCCACAGAAGAAACAGGAGATGCTGGGAAGAGATGGGAGAGTGGGGAAGGAGGTTGTGCCCCAGACCCTTCTACCCTCTACCAATCCCAGTCTCCCACCCTATTACCTTAGGGGGTCTGTCTCTTCCAGTTCCACAAACCCAAACGATGCATACATGAGCACCAGCTGTTCCAGTCGCAGGGTCAGCTGTTGGGAGATCTCCAACAGCTGCATGGAAGAGGAGGCATCATAGTATTAGCTGGCCTACCAGGAGCACCTGCCCCTCTACCTCCCTCCCTGAGGCCCGAGGGATGACGAAAGGGGCATGGGGTTTAGGGAACTGCCCCCACACACCCCCTTTCGAACCAGCTCCTGCAGGGCTCCATAGATGGGAGGCACACTCCTTGCAGCTGCCTCCAGGTACAGGAAGTAGGGCTCACACATCTTTAAGAAGGTGGGCATGGCCTTTGCCAACTGTTCCTTCTGAACTCGGTCCCTGCTGAAGGGAGAAGAAGACCTTTGCTTAGGATCTCTTATCACCCCTCATTTCTCCCATTCTACTCAGCCTCCCACTTTTATCCCTGGTCTGGACCTTGGGTACACCCTCTCCACCCCACCCCACCCCCCAGATCTTTCTTTGTCAGAGCATCTTCCAGGACAACCTGCATCACAACTATTTGGAACACCTGGTAAAATGCTGACACCCGAGTCCCATGGCTTATTTTTGCAGGGTGGGACCCGGAAACCTAGGGCTTAAACAGCCTCCCAGAATCAGTCTCTTTTTCTTTGGGCTGCAATCACATTCTCCTTTTTGGTCTCAAACTGGTAACCAGCGGGCCAAATCTGGATCAGATGGGTTTTGTTTAGCCTGCCCAGGATCCAAAACCTAAGCCTTCAGTTAAAAAATCAAAAAAAAGTCCTAGAGATTTGGCAAACTGGTGCCCACATAATAGCAGGTACTCCCTAACCCCAAATAGTACACAGCCCTCATCACTCTTCCAAATTAGATTCCTAATCAGCTAGCTTCATTCATTGCCTCTAGCTCCTAATGCTTTTAAGTTTGCAACTCTGTTGTGTTCCACCTGCCGGAATCCAGTCACCCCTCTCCTGTTTCCTTATGTACGGGGACCCTGGGACTCTGTCCAGCACTACCTGAAGAGCAAGTAGCTTTGGAAATCATCCGCCTTCTTGAGCAGGTAGCGGAGTTGTTCCGTGATGGGGCTGAACAGGGTGTCCAAGGGTAGGCGAGGAGGTGTGGGGCCCGGGCCCGGGGCCAGAGGCTCTGGGGAAGGGGTGGAAGGGGAGGCCTTGGGCAGTTGCCCCTGGACATCCTCCGGTTCCACTTGGGCTGGGTCCCCAGGACGGCTAGAGGGCGCCGACCACGAGGGGTCTCCGCAGGGCTGAGCCCCAGGTTCCATGTCATCCTGGGGCAGCTTTTCCCCAGTGCCGCCGGGGAGGATCGGCTCCACGAACCACTGCTCCGTAGCCATTGTGGGGCTGGAGGAAGGGATCTGAGACCTTTAAGTCTACACCACCCCGGTTGGCCACGGGTTCGACCCCGCCTGGGAACCTCTGATTCGCCCTGGATGGGAGGGAGCGCAGCACCGTCCACCTCACTCCTGCCTCGACCGCTCTGCCAGCGGCGGAGCACCGCGCGGAGTTCACCTCGTTTGAATTTCAACACGTAGGAGGGGCGCGCCGCTGGGGTCCGCTTGAGCGCGCGCTCCAGCAATCCAACGGAGGTGGGGTGGGGGCGACCTGGGCCGGCACTGGGGAGGTTATGTCTTTGGGGTGCGGTCTGGGGGCCACCGCCTTTCTCTTGGAGACAGTTTCCTAGGGGGGAGGGGGTCTCTGCAGCGCGTTCAAGCCCTGGGGCGCAGGAATATAAAGGTAGGCACCTGCTCCCACCCCCAGAGCCTCCGACTCCAGGACGGAATCTGTATTTTAAAAACTAAGGGAGTGCCCGGCGGGTGGTTGAGCACGGACCTCTGAACCAAAAGGTCACTGATTCAGGGCGCATGCCCAGGTTTCCAGTTTGATCCCCGGTAGGGGTGTGCATGAGGCAGCTGACCCGTTTCTCTCATCCATGTTTCTACTATCCCTCTTCTTTCTAAAATCAATAAAAGCATATTAAAAAAAAAACAAAACCAGCCCTAACCGGTTTGGCTCAGTGGATAGAGCCTCGGCCTGCGGACTCAAGGGTCCCAAGTTCGATTCCAGTCAAGGGCATGTACCTGGGTTGCGGGCACATCCCCAGTAGGGGGTGTGCAGGAGGCAGCTGATCGATGTTTCTCTCTCATCCATGTTTCTAACTCTCTATCCCTCTCCCTTCCTCTCTGTGAAAAATCAATAAAATATATTTTTAAAAAACCAAACCAAAACAAAAAACTAATGGGAGTTGTCCTGACGGGTCACTTAGTGGTTAGAGCCTCAGCCCTCAAAAGGGTCTAGGTTCCAAGTCAAAGGCATGTACCTGTGTAGCAGTTTCCATCCAGCCCTGGTTGGGGCACCTGGGAGAGACAACCAATCAACGTCTCTCACATCTATGTTTCTCAATCTCTCTCTGCCCCACCTCCCTCCTTTCCATTCTCAAAAAACAATGGAAAAAAATAGCCACCAGTGAGGGTTAACAAAATAAATTAAAAAACTAATGCAGTTGAGAGAAACTGCATTAGAACTTAATAGGGACTATCTCATTTGATAACCCAATCCCTTGTTCCTTTTATGGAGAGAGGACCTTGTAGCTTGGAGGTCCTGCCATGGACCCTGCTCCAACAGTTTTTGTAGCTTGCAAGGCTGTCCGACGTATACATATGAAGCCAGATACTTTAATTATAATTAAACTCTGGGTAAAGTGCTCACAGGTGTTGGATCCCACCCTGTGTGACCCTGAGCAAGTATCTTTGCCATAGGGAGTCAGTTGCCTATCTGTAAAGTGATTTTTATAAGCTCTGCTTCTTGGGGCTGCAGAGAGAACCACCAAGAAAAGCTGCCTAGCTGGTGTGGCTCAGGGATTGAGCTTCAACCCATGAACCGGGAGTTCACGGTTGGATTCCCAGTCAGGGCACATGTCTGGGTTACAACTGATCCTCAGTAGGGATTATGCAAGAGGCAGCCAATAGGTGATTCTCATCATTGTTTCTCTCTCTCCCTTAAATCAATAAAAACACATTAAAAAAATAAATTCCTTAAAAAACACACACAAAACTAAAGCCGAGGTAACTGCTAGTCACTCAACAAACATTTAAGCACCTACTGTTACAGGTACTGTTCTGGGCATGGGGAGATGATAGAACTACGCACATTCCTGTCCTCCCGGAGCAATCACTATTATAGCTGGCTGTGAGGCAGCCCCATTCACTACCTGTCTCCCTCTGAGAACAATTCAGTACTATCCTGGCTCTCCCAGGAGGCTGGTGCGGTTCTTCAATACCCCGCTTCCCCAACTCCATTGATAAAATGGGACTCCTGGCCTTTTTTTCTTTTCTTTTCTTTTTTTTAAAACTTTATTTAAAAAATCTTCGGTGCAATATTAAAAAGCAATACAGCCAGCTGGAGCGACAACCAACAGAAAGAGTAGGGAAGACCCACTGATCTCACCCCACCCAGGGGATGGAGGCTGAGGGCAGACCAAGGAGGGGCCTGGCTGGTGGGGGAGGGAAGAAAGGCCACCCATCAAAATGAACAGGCAGAACAAATCATTTATATAGGAAACATCTGGCTGAACTAAAGATCTATGGGAGATAGGAAACCCCCATTTCTTTTCTTTTTTTTTTTCAAAAATGTCCTAGGTTGGGGGTGGGGGTGGGCCTCCTGGGGTGAAATGAGCAGGCCCTGTCCCACCCCACACTCCTCCATCAGGAAGTCTGGGATGTGCTCGATGCCAGATGTGTGTGTTGGGGAGACACTGGGAAGAGATGAGTAGGGAAGGGTGCCCCGCACTGGAATCTGTTATGAGGGCTGCGAGTGTCCCTAGTCCAACCCCTGGACTCCAGGGGACTTGGGTAAGATGGGCCTGGAAAGGGTAGGGGCAGGGGTGAGGCTGGACATTCAGCCTAGGAGGCCATCAGGGTCATCATCCTCAAAGTGGCCTTGCTGGAGCACCTTGATGTGGTGCTCGTAGATTTTCAGGGCTGGGCCAAGGCGGATGGACAGGCCGGTTAGCACATCTGTCCGCTGCATGAGCAGGAGAGACTTGCCATCTATTTCCTGGGTGGGACAGAGAGAGACAGAGAGCAGGGTCAGAGCAGACCCCCACTGCCCTGGGATAGAGGAGGGAAGCTGAGGGTTGGAAACTCACCTGTTCTTGGAAAGCTGTTGCCTGCTCCGGGAAGCCAGCCTCTGTGAAATATTCTACCACGTCCATCACTGTCCATTCTACAGGGTCAGCTGGCTTCTCTTTGCGCCCAGAACTGCATTGGACAAGAGGGAACCGGTGAACAGTGATGTTACTCCGGTTGTTACACACCCCTGGGCACCACCCTCTTGTCTCAAACATCCCAACTTACGGACAGCCAAAGGGGGTTCCATCGGCCCCAGGCAGGGCTGGTTTTCCTGGGGGCAAAGGCACGGGGGATGGGGAGTCTGGCCCAGTGGCAGCAGAGGCTGGGAATGAAAAAGCATTTGCCTGTGACTTTGTCTTGGGGCTTGATTCCTCCGGACCAGGCTCCCTCCCCCACCCAGAGGGGTCCTTACCTGATCCCCCTTCCTTATTCATGGCTGCCATGGAGAACACCTGGCGGGTGCCACTGCCTGGTGCTGGCCCCCGCCCTTCATCCTGGCCCTGGTGAGGTCCACAAGGTGTCCACTCCTTGACCCTCTCCTTGGCACTCTGAGGGCCCCTCTCACCATTAAGCTGGTGATGCTGGGCACCTGCAGGACGGTCACCCTCGGGTACCTCAGAGCCTTCAGACACATTGTCTTCATCATCTTCATCTTCTTCATCATCTTCCTCCTCTTCCTTCTCAA
The DNA here is from genome assembly GCF_000147115.1 of Myotis lucifugus. NCBI lineage: Eukaryota > Metazoa > Chordata > Mammalia > Chiroptera > Vespertilionidae > Myotis > Myotis lucifugus. Next base: position 685,007 of record NW_005871358.1, read on the forward strand.
GCAGTCGCTCTTCTCCACCTCTCTGGTGCCGAGGAGGGAGGCACGCAAAGTTAGCAGCTGTTCTGGCCGTGGGCCCAGTCCCTGGGATCCAGGACTGAGCGGTGTACCTAACGGCCACTTTTAATATCAACACGGACTAACTTCTACACATTTGCTCCGTGCCAAGCTCTGTGCTAATAAAGCCCCCAGTAGCCAAATCTCACTAAACTCGCTCAACCCCAAGAGGTCGCTACTGTTGTTAAGTTTTACACCGG
>NW_005871358.1:686245-686885 GCF_000147115.1 Myotis lucifugus
AGTTTTTAGAAATCGACCCCGGGTGGGCTCCTGGATTCTAGTCGTATGAGCTCCCCATCATACGGTCTGATCCGCTTCAGATGATTAATCTGTCTTTTTTGTGTGCAACGGCTTTTAATGTGTTCCCGGTCACTCTCTACGTAGTGCGGAGACACTGCGAGAGCAGAGCTAGTCAGCCCTACGCTGTTGGTGTCCTGCATATTCGGGCGTGATATGTTCGGGGGCCCCTCAATAAGTGTTCTGCGGTTTGTCTGCGTTTATGCTCTTGTTTCCTTCCATCGTGGCACCCCACTTGTGGGTTCCTTTTCATAGAACTGTTACCTCCCTCCTGGTAGCCCTGTGTCTCAGGCTCGCAGGGGTTATTCGGAGCGGATACGGGGCTGCTGTTTCTTTGCAAAAAAAAAAAGAGAGAGAGAAAGCGAGAGAGAGAAAGAGAGAGAGAGAAAACAGTGAGAAAGAAAAGAGAGAAAAAAAATATATGCACACACTCACTCGCACGCACGCACACACAGACCCGCTTCTGCTGGGCGCGCGCGGGGCCGGGGATGCGAGGGAGGAGGGGAGCGCGGCCGGCCCCTCCCCGCCGCTGCCGCCGCCGCTAACACGCCGCCGCACGCGCGCCCTGCGCCCGGGACACTCC
>NW_005871358.1:686985-689188 GCF_000147115.1 Myotis lucifugus
TTGGCGCGTCAAACTATGGGGTGGGGTATCTGAAAACCGGCCCAGTAACCGCGAGTCTTAGATCCCAACTCCATAGCAATATTTCGGCCGAGCAGTCGGGTAGTCTTCTGGAACATCTTGTTACTTCGGTCTAATTCGTAAATTCAACGCCACCACTGTAGGATGATAAAAGATTTTACGTTATATCCATAAATATATATTAGAGATGTTACAGCATAAATACTCAAGACTCTAACAAATGTGTTGATTTTATATTTAATGGAGCACATAATGTAAATGTACGATGCTCAATAGTATGTATATAATATTGCTAAATAAATACATATTTGTATACTTTTCTTCCCTCTTACAGAATGATCTTTACATTATCAAGAGGTCAAACAGTAAGAATTAGATGAAAAATAGTCCCTCATGACCAAAATAAATGAACTAAACCTTTTCAATGAAAGATCGGAGACAGAAGGCGCTAGAGCTCCCTCCAGCCATTGGGCGCCAGGACCAGACGTCCCCGGCGCCCAGCCCCCATCTCCACGCCTCCGACGCGCTATCCGCTCTCGGGACCGCACTTACCGGGAACTCGCGGCTCGCGGGCCGGGCTGCCGCGCTTGCTGGGCGCCGCAGAAACCCTTGAGCCGCCGCCACTCCAGTGGCCCTGGGGCGCGCTTGGCCTCGCGCTGAGAAGGCGGGGAGGGGGACGCGCTCCGCCACCCCTACCCTTGACCGCCCCCAGCCAGGCCCCCACTTCTCTTCCCCACCCCATAGCTCGGCTTCCCAGCGCGCCGGCCCCAGAGTCTCCTTGGAACTCCCTTTCGGCCCAGGGCTGTATGCCGAGGGGTGCGCGACGCAGACTTGGGGAACCCCGAATTCAGGGTTATAACGCAACTTGCCGCCCCCTTTTCCTGGGGGTGAGTGACGGAAGTCAGCTAAACCCATTTTTACCAGGACTCCAGGCCAGGTCCTAATCAGCCTAGAGACCCTAGGGTGCAAAATTCCCTTCCCATCCTCCCGGCCGGGGGGTGGGGGTGGGGGGGGGTTTGACCAAATTCGGGAATACCAGGGACACTTTTTTTTAAACAAAACTTTATTGGTAATAGTTTTCAAATATGTTTACAACAGCACACTGTTCAAGAGGAAGTCTCATCCTTCCCAGCACACAGATTGATTCACCCCTGCGCCCACCCGGGGCCCCATCCCAAGCCTGAGAGCTCCTCCTGGGATGGGGAGAAGTTCTGAGAGGGGCAGATTTGAGGTTGAATAGGGGCTCCCAACTTTTCTATTAAGAGAGAAAAAAAGCACAAATGGGCTAAGAGGTGATAGACAGCTGACAGCTAAGCAGAGGAGCGCCCAGGATGGGGGGAGGGGGACAGGGCTGTTGGGTGAATAAAACAGAGCCCCTCCCTAGCAACCCTGGGCTTGAACGGGGGTCCACAGAGGGGGCAGGGGGGCTCTGCCTCCTTTTGCCAGGGTTGCCTTCCCAACTGAGCTGAGAAGAGGCCGGGCATTAAAATCTAGCTAAGAATAAAATTTAGGAGTTTGGGGGAGTGCTGTGGGGAGGAAAGACCCTGGGCTTGGGGCTCCCCCTCTACCTTTTGGGGGGACAACTCCTCTTTGTCAGGGAGAGGGGCAGCTGCTTTGTCTGCGTCCCAAAGCCCAAGGGTAAAGAAAGGTCTGTTGGGGCAGAAGGGGGTAGGGGCTTTAGGGGCTTCCTAAAGAGGCTGAGACCTTTCCAGGCTTGGCAAGGGAGGAGGGGATTAGCAGCTTGGGGGAGAGGGTAGAACCCCAGCCCTTTCCTTTACAAGTCAATCTGCTTCCCAGCCTTGTTAAAATGGATTTGGAGAGGGGGGGATGGGAGGCACTGGTGGAACTTAAATAAGTTTGTAAATTGTTTAAAAAATTCTAGCAAGTAGCCCACTGCACATGTCACTAAAATCTCTCCTTCCCAGGCAAGATTGCTTTGAAGGGAAGGCTGGCCATTCTTTTATTCTCCCTTAGCAAGTTTGCTGGTGGTCTGGTGAGGGAGGTGGGGAGGGAAGGGGGCTGGAGCTAAGTTTGGGCCCCTCTTTCCACACCCTGTCCCTGGATACACTGGTCTGACTAGAACTGAGATACTCGTTTAAAACAAGCAGAAGTGGGCTGGGGTGGAAGAAGGCAAGAGCATTAAGGAGGGCAGGAGGGTGAAGGGGATGAGGGAGAGCAGCTGGTA
>NW_005871358.1:691223-692423 GCF_000147115.1 Myotis lucifugus
CAGCCTGCCCAAGGTCACACAGAAGAGTGGGACAGGTTGGCTCCATCTTGGGGCTGATAGACTCCAGACCTTGCAATTTAGGCCATTACTTCCTCAGGTGGCTCTGCTTACGTCTTGGGACTTCAGAAATATCCACATTTGAGAGAAACAATGCTTTTCTATTTCTTTCTCTGCATAGCGAAGGCTCTTCTATCCTTTAAGGCTCAGTTCAAATCTTCGAGAAACTTTCCCTAAATGCTCAGAACCCACGGCCTGGTATGCAACTATTCATTGGATTTATAGCTACGAGAACAGATTTCCAGCACTGCTCTCCCTCTTACAGGCTGTGACCTTGGCCATGGCCTTTAACCTCTCTGGGCCTGTGCCTGCCTTTCCGGCACGGGGCAGATATCCCAGGGTTGCAGGAGGGAGATAATACTGCTGAGGGTGCGTGGGAACTGTGAAATGCTACAAAAAAGGGAGTTATGCTCTTCTCCTCTTCCCCCTTGGCACATTCTATGGCTTCTTCTTTGTTTCCCACTTTGGGTCATTCTCTTGGCACTTTCCATTGTGCCTGGTGGCAGACACCTCATCTTTCCCTCTTCTGGGACCCCACTTTGCAGCTGGTGATTTCTCTCAACCTCCCTGAGAAGCAGCTGGCTGGTTCCTCCGTTCTCAGGTGGGTAAGATGAGGCTCAGAGGGGGAAAGCCACTTGCCTGAGGTTTCAAAGCCAAGGGGTGGCAGAACTGGGACCTGGAGACGGGTCAACCCACCCGGGCTGAGCTGGGAGTTGCTTCCACCAATTCCTGGTCTGGGTGGAGGGATGGTTGGTCCGCCCAGAAAGGTGAGTGAGCTAAAGACAAAAGTGGGGTTCCCAGCCTCTCTCGAGCCCTTGGATCTCGGACCAGACCAGACATATCCCCTCCTCTCCATGCCTCAGCTTCCTCAGTCCCTCGGAATGCTGGGTAGGATGGAGTGGGTGCACTGGGGCAGTGGGTGCTTAATGCACTCGGTAGATGTTAACTCGAACAGTCCCCTTACCTGCACCCCCTGAGTTAGGAATTCTGTATTTGAGAAGGGAGGCATGGGCCATACACCCTGAATGACTGCCCAGGGGGGTCTGGGAACCAAATACATTAGCTTTCCTGCTGTGAAACTTGTGAAAAATCCCAGAAGGGGGATAATTAGGAACAAGCAGAGCCTCACATAGGGCAGGGTGG
>NW_005871358.1:693158-730781 GCF_000147115.1 Myotis lucifugus
ATCTCGTAGATGAGAACCCCCAGGGCCCACCAGTCCACAGCCTTGTTGTAGCCCTGGGGTGGAAAGGGGGTGCAGGATGAGGGAAGAAGGGTGAAGAAGGGGCACAGGCGGAGTGGGCCTCAGGGACGGGGGAGGGGTGGGAGGAGCCTACTTTGCTCAGGATGATCTCAGGGGCCAGGTACTCGGGGGTCCCGCACAAGGTCCAGGTGCGGCCTTTCACACGCTTGGCGAAACCAAAGTCTGTCACCTGTGGGCACAAGAGTGGGGTTGGTCGAGAGCGAGGGAGAGAGGGTCCAGGCCATGGACACCTGGGGCTGTCCCTTGCCTGGCCCAGCGGGTACCTGAATGTAGCCCTGCTGGTCGATGAGAAGGTTCTCTGGCTTCAGGTCCCGGTAGATGAGATCGAGCGAGTGCAGATACTCGAAGGTCAGGACGATCTGGGCGGCGTAGAAGCGGGCATGGGGCTCGCTGGCAGGGACAAGTGGAGAGGGGATGAGTGAGTGTGGTGGCCACACTCACCCAGCAGGACTCACCCGTCCCCAAATGGTCTATCGGGTGGGCCTACAGCCCAGCTACCCAAAATGTGTAAGAGGAGAAGCCTTATTCATACAGAGCTCCAAGCAGGAACGAGCCCAGCTGTCCATCAACAGAGCCATGGTGTCACAGACTGTGACAGATTCAATAAAATGCTATCCACCACCACCATCAGGACACACGGATATGCTCAAAACCATGGCTAGATCTCAAAACAATGATGTGAAGAGAAGAAAAGGACAAAAGAATATGAACTGTGTGAGGCCATTTATATCAAGTCCAAACCTAGACCAAACAAATTCTATGGTGTTTAATGCCAGAAGGGACAATTGCCTTTTTCAGGGTGGTGATCTGCCAAGAAAGGCATTAGCGCAGTGGTTCTCAACCTTCTGGCCCTTTAAATACAGTTCCTCATGTTGTGACCCAACCATAAAATTATTTTTGTTGCTACTTCATAACTGTAATGTTGCTACTGTTATGAATCGTAATGTAAATATCTGATATGCAGGATGGTCTTAGGCGACCCCTGTGAGAGGGTCGTTTGACCGCCAAAGGGGTCGCGACCCACAGGTAGAGAACCGCTGCATTAGAGGGATTTTTTCTGGGGTGATGAAATACTCAATATGGTGTTTTGGGTTGTGGTTAAACAAACGTATGCAACTGTCAAAACTCATGGAACAGAACAGTGACCTGTGCATTTTTATTGTATGTAAAGTGAACAGCTATCTGATTAAACAAAATAAAACAATAGCATACATTTAAAAACTGCATAAAATCACCCCACTGCTCAGTGATTGAGCATCAACCCATGAATCACGGGGTCCCCGGTTCGATTCCTGGTCAGGGCACATGCCTGCGTTGCGGGCTCCATCCCAGGTGGGGGGCATGCAAGAGGCAGCCGACAGATGTTTCTGTCTCATTGATGTTCCTATCTCTCTAAAGCCAATAAAGACACATAAAAAAAAAAACCCTGCATAAAATCGCCAACTTAAATGGTGATACCTGTTACTATGTTTGTTTTGTTTCACGGTGGTTGGGTGGTTGAGACATTGCAGGTTCCTCAGCTCAGGGGGAAGGAGAACCCACAGGGACCTGGAGAGGCTACCTCCGAGTCCCCAGATGGCTTGGTATGTGACATCGCCCGTGGACACCCCCAGGCTGCCCCTGGTGGGCTGGGGCAGTCCGCTCACCTGAACCTGCCGATCCGCCGCAGATGTGAGAACATTTCCCCGCCGGGCACATACTCCATGACCATGTATAAATTTGAGTTATCCTGTGGAGAGCAGCAGCTGGTCAGGGCCCTGCCCCCCAAGCCCTGGGCCCCACCCGAAGGTCCGATGCCCTTGACCAGCAGGAGTTTGGAAACCGGTGACAACACCAATCTAGGCTCCAATATGAGGCACATGCCAAGGACCAGACACTGTACTCACTGAGCTCCCTATCTCACTTCCCTCTGCGCATGAGGACAAAGGGACAACTATTATCCTGCTTGTGGGGGTGGGTGGTGAAAGGGAGGGCTGGCTACAGGTGCCCGGGCTGGAGAGGGGACTTCACAGTCTGTGACTGTCCTGAGCAAGGCTCTCGGTCCACCGTTTTTTTTTATCACAAAATAGAACCAGGAGAGGCTACAGAATTTGTGCCCCACCCCCTGCCAAAAAGTGTCTCCTTACTAAAACAATGATTATGAATCTCAAGATGGCAGCAGTAGAGCATGACACCAAGCACAGGCCCTTGTGACTGCCTGGGTGGCAGGCCCCAAGTGGACTTTCCCAACTCTCAAAGTCCAGCTTAGAATGGCCCCCAAAATAGCTCACATAGGGTGCTCATGTGTCATGGAAACCTTTTGATCCCCAGTTTACAGATGAGGAAACTGAGACTCAAGTGAAGTCCTTCGCCAGGGTCACATGGGCAGGGGGCGCTGAGCTGGGATTTGAACCCAGGCCACATGTCAGGTTTTTGTAAACAGAGCGGTGATTTTGAGGGATGTCATCCAGGTTGACTGACATGACCACACAAGGTTATCAAGTAGACAGGCCTAGGAGTTGAACGTGGGTGTATCAGAATCCCAGGCTGATCCTCCTTTCCTCATCAGTGGCGAGGGGGGGGGGGGGGGCGCCTCACCTTCCAGGGGAGCCACTGATTGTCCTCAGCCCCCCGGCCTGGTTTTCCCTTCTGCCCCCTCTATTCCCCGATGGCTGGGACCCACCTTGAAAGAAAACTCAAGTTTGACAAAGGAACCGGAAAGTTGACAGCCTGCAGGATGCGCTTCTCATTCAGGGTGTGCTCGATCTGTTTCAGCTTCACCACCTAGGAGCAGGAGGGGTGTGGAGAGGAGGAGGTATGAGAGGGCCCTCGTCCCCCAGGCTGGTTTCTGTGAGGGTTTGTGGCCTGTGGAGCCAGGTGGGGTGCTGAGGACACAATAAGAAGGCTGAGGCTGCCTGTCCCCATGTGGCAAGAACACGAGTCACCAGTCTTTTCAGTGCAGAGGGATCTGAGCTGTGATGGGGGAAGTTCAGGGCTTGCGGATGCCCAGATGAGGCACGAGGTAAAGTCTGGGGCAGGGGTAGTCAGAGAAGGCTTCTTGGAGGAAGGGGCAGCAGCGGAAAGACAAGCAAGAGCAGTGCCAAAGGAGTAGGGGGTTTACAAAAAACTCTGCATCTAGAGCACTCACACACACATACCCAAACCCCAAGCTAATTTCTCCTCAGCCCTCAGCTATCTCCAGCAGGCCCTTCGTGCACAGTGACTGAAGCCCTGAGGGGTATGTACTGTGAACACACAGGCTTGGAAGCCCAGAGAGGGGCAATGACTTGCCTAGGCTGTGGTTGGCAAACTGCGGCTCGGAGCCACATGCGGCTCTTTGGCCCCTTGAGTGTGGCTCTTCCTAAGCCTCAGGAGTACCCTAATTAAGTTACTAACAATGTACCTACCTATATAGTGTAAGTTTAAAAAATCTGGCTCTCAAAAGAAATTTCAATCGTTGTACTGTTGATATTTGGCTCTGTTGACTAATGAGTTTGCCGACCACTGGCCTAAGGTCACAGGCCAGCTGGTGTGTCACACACAGGCAGCCTGGCTGTTCAGCCAGCTCTGAACCCCTGTCTGGGGCCTTTTTTGCTTTGCTCACAGCTGTATCCTTTGTCTATACCTGCACTGCCCAATGCCATCCACACCAGCCATACATGGCTGTTGAGAGCTTTAATGCGGCCGGGAGACTGGGGAACTGAGTTTAAAATGATAAATATCTAAAGTGAAAATTTAAAAACTGACACTTGACACAGTTACTAGACATCTTTTAAGTCTGTCTGGAACAACTTGGGCTATGCCAATCTTGCCTTTTCAACTCTCTACTTTTTCTTCTCTTTCCTTTAAAAATTTAACATCAGAACAGAGATATGTTGTAAAGTGTAAAATGCACACTGGATTTCAAAGACTTGGTACGAAAAAAAAAAGTAAGATGCCTCATTAATGATATTTTACATTGGTTACATACATTGAAATTATAATGTAAATATACTGATTTAATTACAACATATTGTTAAAATGCATTCCACCTGTTTCTTTTATTTAATGGGGCTTCTAGAAAACTTAAAATCATACGTGGCTTATATGACACTTCTACTGCGCAGCAGTGCTTTTGAGTAGTGACTGGCATAAGTAGGGTGTCAAAAATATTCACAGAAAACAGGCCTGTGTAAATGCCACCTCCTCCAGGAAGCCCTCCAGCCACCTGGAATACAGGTTAGGTGTCGGACACTGTTTCCAGTGCCTGATTTCCCTCGGTATTCGGCCTGGAGGGGAACTTCGTGGTGCCCTCTGGCCCTCAGGTCTGGCACATGATGGGGGCTCGAGAAGCAATTGGTGAGTGGATGGATGGGAAGAGCACTCCAGGCAGCAGGTGGGATCTGGCCGCAGGGCAGAGCTGAGCTCACCTTTTGTTTGTCCAGGATCTTCATGGCGAAGTGGTTCCCAGTCTCCTTGTGTTTCACCAGCATCACCCGCCCGAAGGAGCCTGTGCCGAGGGTCTTGATTCGATCAAAGTTATCCAAATTGGCTGTATTCTGTGGATGGAGAGGTTGAGAGAGTCAGGGACCCTCTTCCCTGTGGCCGGCTGGGCCAACGTCTGGGGCATCCTATCTGCCACCAGCAGAGGGGGCCCTGGGGAGCAGGGAGAGTGATGGGGTGAGAACAGGGGGCAGAAAAGCAAGATGGCGGAGGGCACATTCCTTGAGGCGAGTGGCAGAGGCCAGATCTGGCCCTGGCCTGGGGCCCAGGAGCTGCTGGCAGCTGTGTGGGGGGCAGGGGCCACCAGCTGTAGGGGGTGGTAGGATGGGGGAGCCTGGCAGTGGGCAATCAGGTGCCTCTGTCTAGGAGCCTCCGAGGGTGTCCAGGCATCCTCCACAGGGTTCTAAATCCCAGCCATGATGCAGGGGTTACGCTGGAAGATGGAGGCTATTAGCTCACCCCTTCAAGGGTTCCGGACATAGGGTGGGTGGCTGGGGGTGGGCTTACCTGATCAGGATTTTCCCATTTTTTAAGAAAATCTTCTTTGGCTTTGGCTAAGAACTCTTTCACTGGAAGGAAGAGAAGGGAGAGTTAGCTAGACACCCCCCATGTCACTGGGGCAGGCCCAGGGTGTTCCTGGGGAGATGCTCATTTGTGGAAAGTGGGGTGCAGCTGTTTCAACCAGAGTCTGATCTTTTTTCCCACTAGGGCCTTTAGGTGCCCTGGCTGAGTCTGAGGGCAGCTTGGGAGGGGCGTGATCTGGGCTAGGGCCTGGGTCCCCTTTACTACAGGGAGGTGGGATCCAGCCTCAGCTCTTCCAAAATGGGGTACAGAGCAACTCGGGGGTCACTCTCAGGGGGACAGAGGGCAGTACCCAGGCCAGCCCACCCCCACTTGTCCCAGTTCTGACCGGCATTCCACGGCCAGGGAGGGCCAGGGAGGACGCCAGCCGAGGTATTTATAGCCTCAGGATTTGGCTGTTCCTCAGGCCCCTTCTCTGGGGAGGCCGGTCGGGGGGTGGAAGCCTCTGGGGCTCGGGTAGCAAGCGCCCTTGGGGGGCTCAGCTGTTGCCCTGTTCCTGCCTTTGCCAATTCAGGGGCCCTGGCTCCAGAGCTGGTTCAAGGGAGGCCTCGCTCTATGCCTGCTCCCCAGAGGCCCCTCAGTACCCCAAGAATATCACCATTCAGCTAATACTGAAGACTTCCCAGCGGGCTGACCCTGGGCTTGCTGTTTTGTCTCCACTATCAAATTTGGTTAACTCACCAAGTTTCCTTTTATTCTTCTCCCCATTTAACACTAGGAAACTGAGGCTTCGACAGAGTCATACTTGCCAGCACCCTGCAAATCATTAAGGGCCAGGACTCTGGAACTGAGATTAAGTTCAGACCCCAGCCTGGTTCTGCTAAACTGTGTGACCTTAGGCAACTGACCTGACCTCTCTGGGCCTCAGTTTTCCTCATCTGTAAAATGGGGAGAATAATAGTAATGACCTGGCAAAGCAGTTTTGAGGACTGAATGAGTTAATCTAGGGCAGTGGTCGGCAAACTGCGGCTCGCGAGCCACATGCGGCTCTTTGGCCCCTTGAGCGTGGCTCTTCCACAAAATACCACGTGCGGGCACACACGTACAGTGCGACTGAAACTTCGTGGCCCATGCGCAGAAGTCGGTTTTCGGCCTGGGCGAGTCTGTTTTGAAGAAGTACTGTTGATATTTGGCTCTGTTGACTAATGAGTTTGCCGACCACTGATCTAGGGAAATGGAGTTGGACAGTGGCCTGTATGAGGCTCATTCCATATAACTGTTGATTATTAATTTTGCTTTCAAGTATTTTTTATAATTGAGGTATAAAATACAGGGGATGCATTGAGCGCTCAAATCTTAAATGTGTGGCCTGACAGATGTGTACATTACGGACCTGTCCTAGAGACAACCCCATGCCTGGTGCCAGCCCTGAGCTAAATGCTTTCTATGCTTACGTCCTACCCCGATGGCTCAGAGTTGCTATTACCTCATTGTACAGAAGAAAAGACTGACCAGGCCTTAGGTGGCCTGCCAGACCCCACTGCTCACGAAATTAACTGCTTCCCTCCCGAAAGGTCGGAGTGAAGTCGGGTGGCCCACCGACAGACCTGTCCTCGACCCTCTGATGTTCCCGGACAGGTGCCACCCTGAGGGGTCCTGCACACTTGGACTCTGGCCTTGCCTGTCATTTGTGTGTCCCACCCATGTGCACCAGGAGTCCCACACAGCCTCTGGGTAGCCACCACCCCCACGATCCCCAAGGCTCTCCCTCAGCATTCGGATAAAAGAACCTCCCATGGGGCTACAAGAGCAGCAGATGGAGAAGAGATCACGGGCCAGGAAAGCCTTACAAAGAGTGACCGGGCAGAGTGAGGGAACTCAAGGAGTGGTCAGGAGTCCTAGGCTGGCGCCTGGCTGGGCCGCCAACTGACTGAGAGACCTCTCTGAGTCTGGGGCCAGCACCACACCCAATGCTCACACTAGCAGAATCTTTCCTGACACACCCTACCTTCCTTGGACACCTCCAATGTATACACTAATTTCTGAACGAAGGTGGGGGAGATGGTACCCTTTTGTAATTCTACCTTCACCCGCCCAGGAAGGTAGGGAGAAGTGGGCTTGTGAGGAGTCCAGAATGCCTGGTCCCACTTCTCCTTTCGCTCTCAGCCATCCCTGAAACTGCCATGTCCTGCTTTTCTGACTTGGGTACCCCACTGAGAGGCTCCACAGGGTGCCTTGGTCCTAGCGTAGCCCTTCTCTGTCCCCTTGGTGCCACTGGCTCGCAGATTTGGGGATGGGGCACAAGGGGGGGGCAGAGCCAGGAGGAACAGGCAGATACAGAGGAATAATGATGGGGTAACCCCAGCCAGGAGCCCCTATACTCACCTCTGCTTCCTGCCTCCTCCAGCAGAGGGTACAATGGGGATGGAGTGGGATGGGGTGATCTGGGGCCAGTCTGCCCCTGACCATGGAGACTCAGGGTGCTGGCTGTGGCTTAGGTGCCCAGAGGGCGCGGTGCAGGTAGCTCAGGAAACGAATAGTCAGGTGGGCCCAGAGGAATAGCTGCAGCCATAGCTGGAAGGTGGTCTCTGAGTCCCCACCCTGGCCATTGCCTGAACCCAGATTCATCCTAGGCTACCCTGGGAACCAGGGAAACCAGGAATATGCAGAGCTTCTGAGCTGGTTTCCTCGGGAGGGCCTTGGGGAACCCTGAAGGAGGAGCTGGTTGCTAGGGAAGCATTTAAAGGTGCCTGCTCCTGGCTAAGGTTTGCAAAGGCCCTCCTTGGCAGGAGGCAGTGGGAAGATTCTCCCTAGGATGTCCCTCCTGGCTGGCCTCCCTGCCCCGGGGGTGCTAACGCTAACTTATTCCAGGGACTTCACTGCTCCCAGGATGCCAGACCCTGCCTTCCCCAGGTGGGTGGACTACCCAGAGGATGGTACCTGATGTGCCCAGGGCAGTGCTCACTGGGCAGAGAAGGAGTTAAGGGCTTAGGCCCAGGCAGCAGCCAGGGACTCCTTGGGGGCTAGAGAGGCCCCAGGGCTCCATTAATTAGCAGAGAGTTGGGTTGGGTGTGTGTGTGTGTGGGTGGGGGTGGTGTAAGAGCCACCCTATCACCTCTCCAATCCTGTAGCCCCAAGAGAAATGGGTACATCAGGCTTTCTCTTTCTCTTGTTCCTATGCAGGGCGGAGAGTGGAACGGCATCCTGGGATGTCCTTGGCCTCTGTCAAACCTTGCCCTGTGCTTGGCTCTGCTCTAGGCCATGAAAGTCCAAACCGGAAACAAAGGCTAAACCCAGCGGTGGGGGAGGGGGAGGCTGCCTTGACCATCTTCCTCCTTTCCAGATCTCAAAAGAAGTGGATGGTGAGTGGCCGCTTCTCCCAGTGTGCCTAGCACCCGTGGCCCTTCAGACAACTGGAAGTGGCAGAGAAGGGAAACCCAGCCAGTTGCTGACTTGTGAAACATGCCGCCCTGCCCATGTCTTCCACGGGAGTAGGGGGTGGAGGGGTAGGGTGCGTGTTCCAGCCTCCATCCTGGTCTGGATTCGATTTGGGCTCATAAAGAGAACCCCAGACACCCTTCAAAAATCCAGGACTACCGCAGGAAGCAGGAGCCCAGTCTCAGACTTCCCAGACAAATCTCAGTACTCTCTGTCCACCAAAACCTGGCTGTCCCAGGAATTCTGGGGCAGGGATGCCAAGTCGGGGCTGGGACCCCCGACTCTGGGCTGGCTGATTCCTCCAGGCTAGCTTGGGTCCCCTGCTCTGAGCTGGAACATCCCCCAGTCTGAGCTGGACCCCAACACTGACTACCCCACCCCCATTCTGAAATGGACCTCTATTCTGGATGGGGTGGTCCCCTAGTCTGAGCTGGACCCCAACACTGGGCAGGACCACTGCAGAGTCTGATGGCTCCCCATTCTGTACTAGGCCATCTGGCCTGGACTCCATCTTAACATCCCCCCATTCTGACCTGGACTCCATCACTGAGCTGGACCAACCGCCATTCTGAGCTGAAGCCCAATACTGGGCGAGTCTATCCCATTGCCCTGCTCTGAGCTGGACCCCTGCTCTGGGTGGACCATACTCCCTTGTCTAACAGGGCTACCAATCCCCCCTGCTCTTCTCCAGGCCCCCAGCCCAGGATTGTAAGGGAGGGGTTCCCAGGGCCAACCAGACATCCACAGCCTTCTCCTCTCTGCCTGCTCCCCAAACCCTACTGCAGCCCGTCTCTGACTCCAGGGGCAGAGTGCTCGGAGAGTTGCTATAGCAACAGGGTTTAGTCTCACCATCGTTGAAGTTGGAAGCCATCACTCAGTCTTCCTCTCAAGGCACCAGAACTATGGTGGCTGAGAAGGCTCAAGAGACCTGCTGCACCAGCTTGGCTGCCCATCCCCAGATACCGGCCTATAGGGGGAGCCAGGGAGTGGTGTGTGTGTGTTGGGGGGGGGGGGGCAGGAGGAGGAGCCAAACCTGGGCCAGTAGGGGCAGGGGAGGGGCAGACAGGACCCTCAAGTTTCTGTCGGCCTGACTGGGTTAAGGCAAAAAGCTACCTTGGAAAGACCTTCTTAGGCACCCATACAACTGCCAATACACAGGTGTTTGACCCTCTTGCACTTCCGTAGGATGCTAGAAGGCAGCAATTCTTCCCATTCAGGGGCTTCTTGGGGGCACTTTTCACACCCAGAGCCTGGACCTGCTTGTCCCCAGGGCCTAGAATGTGTGTGTATGGGCTCCCTCTCACCAGCCCTACCCCTTCCCCCATGGGCCGGCTCCCAGGGGTGCTTTTGGCCAGTGCCAGCCAAGGCCTGAGCCCCACTTGGCTGCCTATCCTGGGAGCCTCTTGGGGCCATTGCTCTCTCTCAATTTCTCCAGCTTGCTCAGAGCCGGGTGCTAGGTTTTTTCTCTGCCCTTTCACCATCTTGTCCAGGCCCCTAACAATGGCTTTGGCATCTTTGGGTACAGATTGCCCCTACCCCACCTCACCCAACTCCAGGTAGATCCCCCGCTCTCTTGAGAGCAGGCTGACATTATCATGCCCTGGCACCAGGCGTAGGGGGCTGCAGGATGCCTAACTAGTGCCTACTAAGGCTTGGGCATTCTCCTTACCCCAGTATGGCTGGTGTCTGGCAGATGAAATTCAGGTGCCCCCTGCAGGCTGGCCTGGCTACTGCCCCTAACTCCCACCCTACCCCATCCTAGTTATAAGGGCAAATTTTGACTAACTCCATCCTTTGAGAATCAGAGTTCCAAGCAAAGTGGGGCTTCCTTCCTTATCCTATTTCTTTCTCTGAGAATCCCTGCAAGTCTCTGGAAGGAAGTACAGCTGAGAGCATTTCCCAATGTATGACATGGGTCCCACTGGCAGGGCATGAAATGATTTTAGGGATGTTTCACTATTCTAGTCACATTGCATTTCAATGTGTAGCAGGAAAGAATATAACTGGCACAGTAATCCCATGATATTACTGCTTAGGATGGATCAAAGTTTATGTCTGAACTTAAAAGTAAGTCAAAATTTTTACTATTTTAAATTAAGAAAATATAAATGAATAGAGTAAAAATCAGGGAGGTAACTTGCGAATGTCCAGGTTAGGAAATTCTGGGGTCCTGGAAGTTGACTGGTAGACAGATCGGAATGTGAATCCTGCTTCTGTGACATCATCTATGTCAAACTCAGAGTCATTTAGAAAATTCGGAAAATAGCCCGTTATGAAAATCACTCGAGTGGACAGATCTATGGAAACCATTTGGCTGGGCATATCCTAGATACCCAATAAATAGTGGCCCTATTCCACCGTGATGGTCCATTCCTGGATGTCCGCCCTGCGCTCTAAGAGAATTAGTGGTTCCTTCCGGAGCCACTGATCTTCTTCCCTGTACAGCTCCCCCCCCCCCCCCCCCCCCCGCACACTGCATGTGTTTGATATCCCTTGAAAGTTTTCCAGGACTGGGTCATCTCCCCAACTTTCAACTGAGCCACTGCAATATATAGCTGCCTGCCTCCACCTTCTACCTCCCAGGCCTCACCTGCTGGGGGCCCAGCCCCTCCCTGTGTGCCTAGTCCCCTCCAAGCTCATGCCCAGACTTTTTTTGGTCACTACCCACCTGCTCCTCTGTCATCAAGTACTCAGCTACAGGCACTTGCCTCCATATCCCCCGCCCATCGGTGACATGTCAGCCCTCCCCATGGCTGCTCAGCAACTCTGAGTTCTGCCATGTGAAAATAAAGTTCCTTGGTTTTCATATCAGGGTCTTTCTGGGAGGGCAAGTCAGGGGAGCCAGACACTGGGGATTGAGACCAATAACTAGGAAAGGCATATTTGGACGCGGCCTCCCTTTTCAGCTCTGACTATTTCTGGGTAATGGGAAGTGGATCCTAGCTGAGGTCCAGCTTTAGGCCTGGAGTGATGACAATCTAAGAACTGGAGGAATTGAGGAAGGGGATTGAGAACCATTTCTGAAAGCAGATACAGAAATTCTTTCTCTGGTTGGCTATAAAAGGCCAACACATTTTGTAAGGTGAGGGGGGAACAAGCCTCTTTCTGGCTGAGCCCTGGCAATGATCAGAATCTGTCCCTTGGCAAAGCAAGTCATTAGATGTCACCCATTACTCTCTCTGACTGCCATCCCCTGAGTCCCCTTTCTCACCATTCCAGCTCAAGCTGAATGAGCCTTGTTAAACTCAGACACTCTTCATCCCCCACTTTTCATCCTGAGCCAGGAGCGGGTGAGAAGCCCAGGGGACTGGGTGAATGACGGAGCCTCAGTTGTGAAACGACCATTTATTATTGAGGGGACCTCTAAGGAGCCTAGAGCTCACTGCACAGCAGGAGATGGATAAAGGCTCTGCTGCCATCCCCTAACCCCAACCAGGGAAGGAGGAAGAAACAAACCCAGCAAGACCAGCTCAAACTTGGCTTTGAACACACTGAAGCAGTTCTCTAGGTTCATAAACAGTCTGCTGCCCCAGCTAGGGACAGACACATGGGAGGAGAGAGCACAAGCAGAGAAGCAGAGTGACAGGATGAGAGAGGGGCAGAGGGACCCAGAATGATCCTGTCCCCCATGCCAAGTAACACAGAAGGGAAAAATAATGCTGGAGGTGGCTCTGGGAAAAGCTCAAGTGGGCACAGTGTGTTTGGAGGGGGGCTCTGGTAAGGTGAAGAAGGAAAGGGCAAGAGAAAGATGGCGGGGGCTGGAGGAGGGAGGGGTGTGGTCACCAAGTGGCCAAGGTCCCTATGGGATGGAGGCAGACCCCGCAGCACTCCCAAGACTGGCAGAAGCCTGGGTCAGGGTCTGGCCGTGAGGCCCGTCAATGGGAGAGGTGAGTGAGGAAGTGAGGGTATTAGTATATGGGAGAGGGTCCAGGAAAGTAGGGAATAGGGTAGTGACAGGGCCCCATGTGGGGCCCCAGCGGTCATACGTGCCATGGTTGGCAGTGACAGCTGGGTGGGGGGGCACAGTTTTTGCAGTGGGGGGTGGCCTTTGGCAAGGGGGCCCCTACGAGAGTTCTGCGGGTCCTGGGCCCTAACCTTGGACAGGCAGGGGGAGGGGGCGCTGGGGGTAAGCAAAAAGAAATGGGGGGAGGGGGAGGGGCCAGGCGGTGATGCACAGGGCGGGGGCTGACAGCGTGGGTCCGGTATTGAGGTCATGGCCTGGAGCACTCACCACTCTCCTGCTCGCTGCCCTTCTTGGGCGGCGGCGGCGTTGCCCATCGCGGCGGCGGCGGCCGGGGCCGGTCCCGGAGCTGCGGCGCGGCGGGTGCTGGCGGCGGCCGGCGGCCCCGGAGCGCGCTGGGCAGCGGCGGCGGCAGCGGCCCCTCGGGTTGCTGCTCTGGCTGCGGCGCCGCGACCCCCGCCAAGCCCCTGCTTCCCGCGTCTCCCCGCGCCCGCCCGCCCGGGAACCTCAGCCCAAGTCCGCTGCTGCTGTCTGTCTGTGACGCTCCCGCAGCCTAAGCTCATTGGTCCAGGCTGCCCTGATTGACGGCGCCACGCTGCCGCCTATTGGCCCTCTGCGACCCACCAGCGCCGCTATAGGTTCCAGCCCCGTGACGCGCGCCGCGGATGCCCGGCCACTGGCGCGCTCGCGAGGCGCCTATTGGCTGCAGTTGGCGACAAGGCCCCAGGTTCGCCCAGGGAGGCCGCCAATTGGCCGGGCGTGCGGTTCGGCCAGTCCCCCCACAGAACGTTCAGTGTCAATCCCGGGGTGAGAGGGCGGGGCGGAGGCGCAGCTTGCAGTCGGGGCGGCGAGGCGAGGCGGGGCGGGCCGGGGCGGGGCGGCCGAGGCTGGCGGATGGCTGCGCCGCGCTTGGAAAATCAGGAGGCGGTCCAGGCGGGCGCCTGCCCGGCCCCGTGCACGCCGCAGTCCCCCGCCTCCGCTCAGTGCGGCAGCGGCCGCGGGCCAGCCAAGGTTGGCTCCACAGTCCCCCCTCCCCCGGCGCAGTCACTGTCCACCTGCCAGCGGGGGAGGGGAGTGGCGCCGCGGGTCAGAGGTCGCCGGGCCTCCGGCCTTCGTCATTCATAAGGCCCGGCGAAGGCTAGCTGCCGCAGGCCCGGGGGTGGGGCTGGGGCTCCTGGAGGATGCTGGTCCTGGGGAGCAAGGGGCGATTGGGAGGGAGCCCTCAGTGTCCGTCCCGTTGCCGGGCGCCCACACTGGGCTCGTGCCACTCGTTAAGTACATTACTTCTCAACAAGCCCTGTCGCGCAGGTAGTATTATCACTCCCATTTTACAGATGAGGTATCGGGGCAGCGACAGCCTGAGGCTTCTGTCTGGGCAACGCAGAGGGAATCTGCCTTCCAGGAATTAGCAAGATGCCCTTTTCATACGTCTACCCGTGTTTCCCACTGCCACACCACTGACATTTGGGGCCTGATCATTCTTTGCTGGGAGGATTGTCTTGTACAGTAGAGCAAACCCCCACCCCCAACCCCGTCTAGCTGCATTCCCAGTTTCTCTACCCACTGGACGCCTGTAGAACCTCTTTATCCTGCACCAGATGTGACAACCAAAACCATCTCAACATTGCTAGATGTGCCCTGGGGGGCAAAACTGCCCCCAGTTGAGAGCCACTGAAGCAGGGGAAAGCCCAAAAAGGAGGCGGTCAGAGGGGCAGGGGACTGGATGAGCCAGCTCTCCCTAACTTGGAGGGGTTTAGGAGGTCCTAAGTCTACCAGCCAGCCAACTCACTGCTCTGCCGATAAGTTTGTACAACCTGCACTCTACCCGGCTGCTGTCTACACCCATCTTCCTAGCTCAACTACAGTCTCAGGAGGGGAAGAGTTGGGCTTTTATGTGAATTATGGGGAAATGGCTCACCAGCCAAACCACTCCAGCTCTGGCTGTGGGTTTACAAAGAAAGGTTAAGTAAAAGTTAATAAAAGTGTTGCTGTGTCCTTGGAGTACAATGTTAATTTCTTTCTGTGGGTCAAGGTCAACGTCTGAACAAAAACACCACTGGTTATGTTCTACAACAGCTGCATTGCTTAAGCTTCAACAAATAAAAACCCCTTTCCAAATCTCAGTCTGGATTACAAATATACAACCAATTAGGACTAGAGCAAGGAGATAAGAGGCAGTCAACCCACTGGCCAAGGCAAGAGGACCCCCACCCCATGTTCCAAGGAAAGATGGACAAAGCTGCCTCAGTTCATCTAAGACAAAAGCAGAAACAATCAGTCTAGATGAAATGCATTTTTAGGTCAACCAAACATATTTAATACAAAAACCTTTTAATATACAAACTGTAATCAACAGCATCCACATAGCAGCGAAGGGATGGGGAACATGGCAGAGGAAGGTGGTTTTCAGGGTCCCTACTCTTTCCCATGCCTGCAATCACTCCGTAGCCTGTGAGAGCATAAGGTCTTAGCAGAGGGCAAAGGCAGCCAGAGGCCCTGATGCCAAAACAGACAAAGCCTGGTCGGCTGCTCCAACAGTGGCAGCCTCCAGGGAAATCCAGATCCAGTTAGGAGGTAACAAGGAGGTGGTTGTGACTGAGAGGAGAATCAACCATTATTCCTCAGCATCCAGCTGATCACACTTTTGTAAACAGAGTTTTCCAGGGGCTGCTGGATTGAAAAGACCTAAAAATTGTTCTGGGAAAAGGACAGAAATTGTGTCCGAGTCTACCTTCTAACTCAGATTCCTTGACTCCAGAAAGCTGGGTGGATCTACTCAAATGTTTGGGAAGGGAAATGACAGAGCCTTTGGCCCAACAGGGCTGGAACCATTGACCAAGAAAGCCTCAAGGAAGGCCAGGGAGGTCTGTGGGAAGAGCTCTGGGTCAATGGTACTTACATGGGAGCCTGATGACACAATGGCTTACGTGTGGAAGAGAGAAAGGACACAAGTTAGAGAGAATTAAGAACTAAAGCACCTGCTTTTTATAGGCCGGGGCAGTAAAGGTGAGAGAATCTTTCCAGGCTGAGGTTGGGAGAGACCTGAGGCCCATTCTTTCCTCAGGGATCAACTTGATAGGCCTGAATATAGTTGATGGCCCCAAAGTCTTCCAGGTGCCCCCAGAGGACTCTCTGGGAGGCCTAACTGCCCCCTCCAGATGTGTTGGGAGACTGGCCATAGTCCTAGGCCCAGGTAGGGCCTGGAGTCCCCCAGTTAAGACCTCAGTTAGATGCAGTCCATGGAGTTCTCGGGGAGGAGGCCAGGGATGCAGCCAGGGAGCCCCAAGCCCTTGACAGGGGTACAGTTGATGGGGAGGCTGCAGCTTAGGGCAGGGTCCTGGTTCTCTATGGCCTCCAGCCTGTCCGTGTTGCTGTCCCAGTTGATGTGGAAACGGGTCACTCGGGGATTCGAGGCCAAGATGTTCCGTTGGAGCTGGGGCAGGAAGAGAAATGTCAACTGTCAGCATGCCCTCTCATTACTCCCACAAAGCCAGGGCACCCCTAGTCTCCCATCCCAGACCCATGAAGAGCAGACCTTGCTTATTCCATCACCAACAATATGTGTGGGACTCCAGGGAATGCCTGTGCACCATGATTTAGGGCCAGGACCTATCTAATCTTAATTCTGCAAGGCATGCTTCTGAGAAACAAAGACCTCTCTCTCTGAGCACTAGTTGAAAACTTTAAGTGACCTTGGCTCCTGAATCAATCCAATGACTCAACTCCCCCCAAATACAAAGGAGCCAGATGATCTAGAGTAGGGGTCCTCAAACTTTTTAAACGGGGGGCCAGTTCACTGTCCTCAGACCGTTGGAGGGCCGGACTATAGTTTAAAAAAAAACTATGAACAAATTCCTATGCACACTGCACATATCTTATTTTGAAGTAAAAAAACAAAACAGGAACAAATACAATATTTGTATTTGCATGTGGCCCGTGGGCCATAGTTTGAGGACCCCTGATCTAGAGCAGGGAGTGGAGAGCGACCCCACCTGAGAGAAGTCTGGCTTTGGGGGTGGGTTCTCCCGCAACTCTGGGTCGGGGTACTCATTGTTGACGTAGTAGCCCACACGGATGAACTCCTGCCCATGGTAGGTGCAGGTGATGAGGACCACGGTCACACCAATGGCGTCGCTCTCAGGGATGAGGGATGGGTTGGGAGCATCGGCCTAGGGAAAACACATCCTGAGCTTAGAACGGTCAGCTCTGAATTCAATGTTAATGAATCAACAATAATACCAAATGAGGTATTTAAACACACCTAAAACAAGGTTATGTGTTGACTGGTTGACAAAAATGTGAGATATAGGAACCTAGTCTTGTATGTCCTATGGGACCCTGGTTCAGTATTCACTAATACACTGTTCACAGCAGGTTTACAGAATGTAACTCCTGTGAATAATGAGGATCAACTGCGAATCCGTGGTTCATGGTAACAGTCATGACACAGAGATGGAGGAAAGAGAGGTGTTTGAAGTACCGTTGAGAGGTCAGACAGCTCTTGAGAACAGAGCGAGAATTTGAACCTGAACTTTAGACCACTAAACCACACTGTGTGCTTTTGGGTAGAAGAGGATGTTTCTAGGTGTCAAAGCCTAAGGCCTTTCTTACCTGAAAGACGAACATGTGTCTCCCTGCTGGGATAGGGCCGACCAGCACTGAGTCTAGGATTTGATCAAACTCCTCACTCTCAGCTGAGCCAACATAAATTATCTTCCATTCTAGGTCTGCAAGGACATAGGGTGTTAGGGAATTGAAATAACGTGACAGCAAGAAGGCAGAGAAAGGGTCTTCTCATGTTAGTTTTGGAGAGATCCTTAATATGGTGAAAGATTCTTATTCTCAACAACACCTGACATCCCCTGGGCACTGAGTGCCAGGCACTGCAGTCCTGAACACTGGGCAGGCAGGAAACTCTTACTTCAGTGGGAGTGGGAAATTTCTCCTGTGGGCCTAGCTTTGCCAGGCGACCTTGACTCTGCACCTCCAGGGAAACTCAGGCCTCTCAGGGCCTGAGGGCAAACCGTATGGCAGAGGCTGAATTAAGACCCACGTGACAGAGGCGTGCTGAGGAGGGAACAGCAGGGAGTTGGGCCATTTCAGGGCCCTGCCCACTGGGTACTGGGATAGGAAGCAGCATCCTCTTTCACACACAGGGACCGGTGCCACAAAACTAAGTAGATCCCTCGACAACTGGGGCAGGGCGGCAGATTCCAATACAGCAGGACAGCCAGCCGGCAGGAGGGGGAAAACAAGGCTGCCGTGGGAGTCAGCCAGGCCCCCAGGTCTTTTAGATCCAGCACCAAGTCATGCCTGTTTATTGGCCATTGGGTGACCCATGGCTCAATCAACAAATGTGGCATCATAGGTGATCCTCTTAACTCCAACTCTCTTGTATCCGATCCAGTAGAGGGGACCCCATCCCTCAGTATGTTCTGGCAAGATTAAAGGAAAAGTGCTTAAGGAGACCTTGCCCATCAATCACAGGAAATTCCCAGTGACCACTGCCTCTTGCAAGAGATCCAAGTGTACCAGGGGCAAGGTCACGTTAGTACAGGCAAGCTTGGCAGGAGACCTGAAACTTATTTTAGGTTCTCTGAAATTACACAACCTACCACTCCAGCAGCTGGGGGAAGTTTCACAAGCTGTGATTTTCACAGGAAGCAAATGCTCTTGGAAGCTGCCCTGTTCCCTGGTCCAGTGTCCTGCAAGTGCATCCAACTTCGGAAGCACACTGATGCCGGGCCACAACTGCGGAGGTTGGTCATCTGAGCCCCAAGCTCTTCCTCGATACACTGGCTTCCTGTCCCTTCGCAGTTTCACCCAGGCCTACTCAGGGACTCTATCAGATTTGAGATACAATGACACCCGCCCACTCCAGGCTCACTGGGGTTCAAACTCTAGTATCTTTTATTATTTGCAGGGAGGATTAAGTTTATTGATCTATTTTTGTTACAAGTGGTGACATAACTAGACATGTTTGGAACCAACAGAAAATCAGCTAGCTGTTCTCACCTTTCTCACACAGGTCTAGATTTTGGTATCTTTCCTATCTTTCCTTCTGGTCTCTCCCCCATCACCAGTTGGAATCACATGTGTGTGCATTTAACTAATGTGCTGGGGAGGAGAGATAAAAAGAAGACTGAAAGAGAGCAGGCTCAGGGCACACCAAAGGCACTTGATGTTCAATACTGTTAGGCAAATCTGAACAAAGACACACGTGGGTGCTGACTGGAAGAGAAAACACACTGCATGGGTGGCCAGGCAAGCGGGCCACAATAGATCCCTCAATACCGCAGAAATTAACCAAATAATTAATGGGTGATCAGAAAAATATCAACTCAAAAGTTGGAGGAGCTGATAAAATCATCTACAGGACAAGAAGAGAACCTATAAATTGGAATCATCTTAAAGTTGAAGTGTTTTAAGTGCCATACTTAAGTGGCATCATTTTTTAATATAACCATTCTTTAGAATTAGATATGGAATATCAGTCACCAATACAGCGCAAACTCACTCCTATAAAACATAGGACACAATTATATACATGTAACATGCGTACTTAACCTTCAGGGCAATTTCTTTTTTACTTTTAAATATGTTTTTATTGATTTTTTTTTTTCGAGAGAGAGGAAGGGAGAAGATAGCTAGAAACATCAGTGAGAGAAAAACATCAAGCGGCTGCCTCCTGTGTGCCACCCACTGGGGATGGAGCACGAAACCTGGCATGTGCCCTGATGGGGAATTGAACTGGTGACCTTTTAATTCATGGGTCGATGCTCAACATCTGAGCCACACCAGCCAGGCACCTTCGGGGCAATTTCAAAGATAATTTGACTGCATTTCATTTTGTCTTTACACCCTAACTTTATGATCTAACCACTGCACAAGATGCTCCTCCACTATGTATGAAAATGAAACCAAAACCAACGGCATGATAAAAGACATGTGTAGTTGAAATAGCTGAGGAACCTGTTTCCTGCCTTAAAAAAAGAAAAAAAAAGTATCCGGTAGGTCTTTTTGCTTGTCATTTTATTTTTGTTCATAATCATAAAGATGAACCTTGGCCTGCCCACAGCTGTGGGTCAGATCATCTGGTCCCATGACTTATTCAAGCAGTGCCTGTTGAATTTCTCAATTGAAGGGGGCAGAAGGACAAACCTAACGTGTTAAACGTGGACCCATGTTTTGGAAGCATCTATTTCCAGACGCTGAGGACAAAAGAGAGCAAAAGGTGTCTTGTCAGATCTGTAGTTGCTAGTGTCAACCTAACAAGACTGAGATTTCCTCAGTATCTGAGGCTTCTAAAGCCAGGTCCACTCTATTTTTGGGGGGGCAGGCAGAAATCAAATTCCTTTTGCTCTGTGGGAAGAGGCAGAAAGCAAGTTTGATAGGTTAGAGCCCTAAGGGTAAGAACCACAGCCTGGATTTTCAGGCCAGAGTTTACTTCCCAACTTGAGTTTCTCTGGGCAAAAGCTTTATTGTCCTGGTGTAATTAATAATAGTACCCACTTTGCTCTCTTCTGAGAGTCCTGATGTGGAAATAAGTTCTATGATCAGTTCTATTTATGTTCCACTTCTAAAGTAGAGGATGCATTCTCTCCCAGGTTTTAGTAAAGATAAAGAACCCTGGACTCAGGCCCTGGCTGGTTTAGCTCGGTGGATGGAGCGTCAGGCTGTGGAGTGAAGGGTCCTAGGTTCAGTTCTGGTCAAGGTCACATGCCTGGGTTGAGGGCTCGATCCCCAGTAGGGGGTGTGCAGGAGGCAGCCAATTGATGATTCTCTCTCATCATTGATGTTTCTCTCTTTCCCTCTCCCTTCCTCTATGACAGTGGTTCTCAACCTTCCTAATGCCACGACCCTTTAATACAGTTCCTCATGTTGTGGTGACCCCCAATTTTATTGTTACAAATTGAACATAATTAATAATTAAAGCATAGTGATTAATCACAAAAACAATATGTAATTATGTGTTTTCTGATGGTCTTAGGCAACCCCTGTGAAAGGGTTGTTCGACCCCCAAAGGGGTTGCGACCCACAGGTTGAGAACTGCTGCTCTATGAAATCAATTAAAAAAAAGAACCCTGGACTCAGAACAAGCCCTAATGTCAATTATGCTACCAACCAGCTATGTGACCTTGGAGAAGTCTGCTTCTCTCTAGTAAAATATAATGACCAGCAGGTTGACTTTGGACCTCAACTCTGACTCTATAAACAGATTATTAAATAACAGGCAGGGGCTTCCTAAGAATACAAATACTAGGTAATGACCACACAGTTCCTTTTAAATGCAAGGAGCACAAGCAGGCTAACTGAAACCTGATCTCCTGCCATTTGGGAACTGTGAATCCCTTAACCTATTAGCTCCTTATATCTCCTCTTGGCTTTAAAACGAAATCTTATTACATAGTGACATTCTACACTTAATTTATTTACACCCTGCCTTGTTACAGAAAGGATTTAACTGGACTTATTCTATAGTTAGCCACAAGTAGACGACATAATTTAAAAAGAAGAGAAACTAGGGAGAGACTGATCCATTGGCCCAGCACACAAACATCTCCAACCCTAAACTAACCCAAGTGGCTGGCTTTGCAAGCAAACTGCCCAACTACCACCTCGAGGTGCTGATTAGTACACCCTGGCTTCCCCGGTCTCCACTCTTCAGCTGCTGCCTCTTCGCTTTTTAACCACCAAGTGAAGAAGTGGTTGGATGGAGTACAGTCGTACCTCAGAGATACTGTGGGTTCAGTTCTGCCCCACCATAATAAAATGAGTAGTGATCTTTTTGCTGGTGAGTCTTACCTTCAGTTTGTAAAAAATGCAACATCTGTGAAGTGCAATAAAACAGAGGTAAGCCTGTACTTCCTCCTGAAAGTGGTGGCAAGACTTCCTGGGTGACCTTAAATTTTTAGATTTTTATAGACCTTTCCTTGAAAGGTCTTTCATTTTTTGTGGCTTCCATCTTCTCATCTGTGAGATGACAGCCATGTCTACCTTTATGTCACACAGATGAATAAGTACATCTATGCAGGCACCTTGGAAAAGATGCCCAAAAGGCTGTGACCTCCTAGCTGATTGTTTGAAGCTGGATACCAACATGGTTCAGCCCACCCTACCCCACCTAACCTCCAGATTTGGGGTCAGACCAACAAAAGTGCTAAAAGAATTTCGGCTGTAGGTCAAACTCGCCGCCAACAGGCCACATGCCTCCTTTAAATGTTTGACATGCTTGGATGCTTGCCTGGCTAGCCCACTCTTCAAATTTGAGTGTGTTCATCAAAGCCTACAGTCAGGGAAGAGTGAAGAATGGGAGCTGGGAGACTAAGTTATCCTCAAAGACCAGAGCTGGAACCTAGGCCAATTGGAGCTCAAGGAGAGGATTGGGGCCAGGCTGAGGAGGGGGGAAGCCAAGTTCTAGGGCAGTGATGGCGAACCTTTTGAGCTCCGAGTGTCAGCATTTTGAAAAACCCTAACTTAACTCTGGTGCCGTGTCACATATAGAAATTTTTTGATATTTGCAACCATAGTAAAACAAAGACTTATATTTTTGATATTTATTTTATATATTTAAATGCCATTTAACAAAGACAAATCAACCAAAAAAATGAGTTCGCATGTCACCTCTGACACTCGTGTCATAGGTTCGCCATCACTGTTCTAGGGCATGTATGTTGGGATAGAAAACAAGGAGAAACTGGTGGGGTTAAGTATCAGTAGGTTGGGGAGGGGATTATTGTGTGACAAACGGGGAGATGGGGTGAGTGAGGTCGTGTCACAAGGCGAGGGTCTTTCTTCACAGGGAAAAAGGGTGATAGGAGGGGTTCCACTGGGTAAGTTGGGAAGGTGCCTGGGAGAGAGGCCTCTTACAGGGAAACTGGGGGAAGAGGTTAAGGTTTCCACAGGCAATGGGAGGGGGCTGGGGGCTGGAGTCTCCCTAGGAAAAAAGTGCGGTGGGAGTGTCTCGCCAAAGAAGAGATAGGTGGAGAAGACTGAGTGGCTGTAACGTTAATATAAAAATCTTCTATACAGAAATAGAAGACGGGGTGGTTGAGGGTCTCCGCAGGTTAAAGAATGGCGGCTGAAGCTTCCATATAGAAAACGGGAACCCAGAAGCTCCGCAGGAAAAAGTGTGGTTTGGGAGGATGGGAGGATGAGGTCTCCCCCATGGGAAACGTGCGTATCCGGTGGGGGGGGGATCGGGTTGGCCGTGGGGTGGGGGTAAGAGGTAGCCTCCACGCAGAGGTTAGAGCTGGAGAGAGAGGGGGGTAAGATCGGAATTTGGGGGGTTATTTCACAGAGGAGGTCGAGGTTGGCCGCGAGGGTCTCTACGGGAAAGTCGGGTTGGCCACGGGACCCGGGGGGAGGGGGGCAGTGTCCACACAGGCCCAGCCTCACCGTCCGCCAGAGCCTCATTGCACTCGAAGCTGATCTCGAACCGGAAAGGGCTGTGGAAAGGGCTCGGATTCTCCAGCACCGCCACGTTCAGCACCGATACCTTGGCCATCGCCTCGCCGGGCCGCGACTGAAGCCGAGGCTGGGTCCGAGCCCACGCCTGGATCCTGTGGGATCAGCGGGACAGGGTTGCCCACAGAGCCTCCCGCCGTCTCTGTCCGTAGACTGAAGTGCGTATACTTTCCGCGCGCCTCCTTCAAATAGCTGGCCGCACCCTCCGACCAATCACCGTAAACGCTCCCCGGCGGCGTGAGCACCCTCTTAGCCAATCCTGGAGCGCCGGAGGCGTGCGTTCAGACTCTCCGGACCAATCCGCGGAGCTCCCTCTCCGGGCTGTGCGAGGGAGGCGGGATCACCTCTTGGCTTCTTTAGATATCCGCCGGGAACCAATCCCCAGCGTCTCAAGACTCAGAGAACGGAGGCGGGGGTAGGCGGAGTCAGAGCGCCAGGCTCCTGTCGGCCAATCCTGAGGGTTCCCGCATCAGCGTGGCCCGCCCTTCGCATAACCCTTCCGGGAGACGCATCTCAAGCGGAGCAGCGCCGCCAACTGCCGAGCGGTGGCGCGCGGCGCTCGCTTAAGAGGGCGGGAAGGGCGGTGCTCGAGTCCGCGGTGATTGGCAGGTGAGAATGGGCGGTGATAAAGCAGAATTTTTGAGAGGTTATTGGCTGAGTAGTCTCGCGGGGCGGGAGGACAGGAAGACTTGGCTTGGGATTCGTGAGAAAGGAGCGGAAGTCGGCCGCCGGCGCGGTGGAGCGGGGTGTGAGGAGAAAAAGGGGGTGTTTGCAGCCTCGGCGCCTGTCAACAGGTGAGCGTTAACCAGGAGCTTCTCTGAGGGGCTCCTGGCCCCTTAGGCCCAGCGGCGGCGGAGTCCGTTGTGAACATTGTGACTCACCCCTGAAGGTAGATGGAGCAGCGATACTGCGGCGCTGGGGCCCGGGACCTGGCGGTCAGCCCAGTTCGAATCCCTCCCTCGCCTGCTCGTGGGCCGCTGGGAGTCGTGTCAGGTGCACACCGCTGTAAGTAGGAGTTCGAGTCCGGCCTCTGCCACTCATCTCCCGAGGCCATGTTTATTCGCTCAGTTTAATGGGGCCGTGAATATACACTGATTTGACTTCATAATACATCGAGAAACTTGTCTCCATTTCCATGCCTGCGGGCCACCGTTGCCCCTGCCAGGAAGACTCCTGGCGCCTCCGCACCCGCTCTCTCTGCTCCCACCCGCGACCAATGGAAATAACTCAAGCCACATACTTAATCTTAATTTGTTTAGTAACTACGATTTTAAAAAGTTTAAAAACAACATCAAAACACATGTGTGAGTGGGTGGGTGGATGAGTGGTTAGAGCGTAGGTCGGCGCACCTGAAGGGCCCTGGATTCGATTCCTGGTCCGGGGCATGTACCTCCGTTGCAGATTGGATCCCCGACCCGGTTGGGGCATGTGCGGGAGGCAACCAATCAATGGATGTGTCTCTCTCACATCTTTGTTTCTTTCTCCCTCACTCCCTCTTCCCCTCCACTCTCTCTAAAACTCAATGGAAAAAATATCCTGACAATTTAAGGAAAAAGAGGTCATTGCTCCCAAGGATTTAAAAAAATGTTGTATTTAATCCAGTATAACCAAAATATTTCAGAGGTGATGGGTATAAAAAATACAAATGAGGTAACTTACATTATTTTACTCTGCACAAGGTATGTGAAATCCCATTCTTTTTACAGCTACATTTTCTTTTCTTTTAAAAAATATATTTTATTGATTTTTTACAGAGAGGAAGGGAGAGGGATAGAGAGTTAGAAGCATCGATGAGAGAGAAACATTGATCAGCTGCCTCCTGCACACCTCCTACTGGGGTTGTGCCCGCAACCAAGGTACGTGCCCTTGACCGGAATCGAACTCGGGACCCTTCAGTCCCCAGGCTGACACTCTATCCACTGAGCCAAACTGGTCAGGGCTACAGCTACATTTTCATCAGAAATAGTTGGTCTGGCTTTAAGTTTTATAACATTTACAGTCGAAAATGTAAATTCTCATGCCCAAGCCTTCCCATGAAAAATGTTCCACGAGCTCAATTGCATATTGGTTTTTAAATTGAAATGTTAGTTAACTAAAATTAAGTGACATGGAAAGTTCTGTTTAACAATGGAAGTAGCTATATTCAGCTGCTCATGAGCCCTTATGGCAAGTGGCTATTGTATTATTGGACAGCAAAGATCAAATTGGATTAGTCACTCTCCTGCTTATAATGCGAGTGATTTTCTGTTTTCCTCAGGATGAGAACACAATCACCCCTTTGGCTCCACTGCCCCCATGCACAGCTTTGCTTTTCAATGGTTCAGTTACCTGCCTCAATCTTGGTACGAAAATATGAAATGGAAAATTCCAGAAATAAACAATTCATGTCTTAAATAGTGCACTGTTCTGATTATCATGATGAAAAGTGAAATCTCACCCTGGATGGTGTGGCTGTGTTGGTTGGGCATCGTCCCATGCACTGAAGGGTCATAGGTTCAGTTGCCTGTCAGGGCACATACTCAGGTTGCAGGTTCAATCCCTGGTCAGAGTCTGCGGAAGGCAACCAACCAATCAATGTTTCATTCTCACATTGATGTTTCTCTTTTACTCTCTCTCTCTAAAATCAATAAAAATGTAAAAAATAAACACGTAACACCTGACTAGTCAGGGGCACTGACCGCTTTTCCCTTAGATTGTCAAATAAAAAAAATGACAACAGCCAACACAATAATAGTCATCTGATGTGAATGAATAAAAATTATACCTATATATTTTTTTGTCAGATCAACAAAACATATATTTTTTGGTGTGCCGCAGAATTGTAGTAATTAGTTTATGTGTGCCATGAAATGAAAAATGTTGAAAATCACTGATCTAGCATATCAGAGAGACCCCCCATTCACATAACATTTATTACAGTAATCGTTATAATTGTTCTGTTTTATTATTAGTTATTGTTAATTTCTGACTGTGCCTGATTTAGAAATTAAACTATCACTGGCATGTGTGTATAGGAAGTAACAGTATATTTAGGGATATATACTAGTATGTATTCATAGTTTTAGGCATCCTCTGGGGATCTTGGAACTGTCCGCCTCTGCTAAAGGGGCACTACTGTATTGTCTTTAAGACTCTACATGCTTTGTTTCCTACAACCCACAAGCCCCAATTTCAGGCCGGCCAAATTGACCCTCTCTTTGTTCCTTAAAAATCTGACATAGCACTCCCAGCTCAGAACCACTAACTAGATTCTCTTCTCCTAGTTCTTGGGATGGTTGGTGCCTTCTTGTCATTTATATCTCGCTGTTTAAATATCCTCTTCTCAGAGAAGAAGGTCCCCTGGATCAGTGGTCGCCAACTGGTGGTCCGCTGCCCTGGACAGTGTTCATACACAGAGTATAGGCCTGAATAGCACTGATCCAGCTTATTAGCATTTCTTATCCAGCCACCTCTGGGCGCCCCTAGAGTCTTAAGGCTACATATCTTTTTGTATCTACATGTCGCATCAATTTTTTTGTTTTTATTTTTTTGTTAATCCTCACCTGAGGATATTTTTCCATTGATTTTTAGAGAGGGTGAAAGAGAGTAAGGAAGTAGTGGATGTGAGAGACACATCGACTGGTTGCTTCCCACAGGCATGGCGACTGGAACCAGGGATCGAACCTGCAACCCAGGTATGTGGGAATGGAACCCGTGACCCTTTGGTGTGGGCCGACACTGTAACCATTGAGCCACATGGGCTATGGCATACATGTCACATTAAAACAATATTTTTTTGCATTAAAAAATGAAAAAAAATTTTGCCTTTGAAATTACTTGGCTACAAGAAAATTCACATTTGTGATGGCTGTGATTTGGCAATGATTGAGCCTATTTGGAAATTTTTGTGACTCAGGAAAATCTAATTTTCAAATTATTTCCAAATGTAATTTGATTGTTTATGAATACTAAATTTAATGATGAATGAAGTTGCCATAATGTTACATTTTCTAGATATTTAATTAAACATCTATTCATTCCAACTTTGTAGTTTTCCTTTTTCATTGTAGAACTGTTTTTCTTTATCCCCAGCCTCACCCTTTTCATAGCCCCCGGGAAAGCTCAACAACCGGGTGGTGCTAATAAAGAAAATGGCTCCATATAGCTGGCTGAATAATACTAATTTGTAAACCAGATCATGTCATTACTCTGCTTAAAACCTTCAAAGGCTTATCATACTTAGAATGAAACCTAAGATCTTTACTGTGGCTTAGGAGGCCCTACAGGGTGACCTCAGTTGACCTCTGCAGGCCTCATCTAACAGACTCCCTCTTGTCACCACTTTCAAGCCCTGCTTGCTTGTCTTTCAGCGCAAGCTTATTCCTGCTGCAGGGCTTTGCACTTGCTGTTCCCTCTGTCTGGAATCTGCTTCCTTCAGATAATTGTATGGTTGTCTCATTCTCATCATTTATGGTTCAACTCAAATGTCCCTCTCAAGCCTTCCTGGACTACCCTAGTTAAAGTAGCTCTTCCTTAATCACATCACCCTGCTTTATTATCTCAGAATCTGTACTTAATGTTAGTTTTGAGTTGTGCTTGTTATCGTTCGTCATCCCTTAATAGATTAAAAGCTGGCTGTGGACAGAGATCTTAACCTGCCTCACATTGACCTCTCAATGTATTTTTGGAGATTAGGATAGGGCCTCACACAAAATCTTCAGTAGATTTTTAAAAAAAGAATAAAATCCATATAAAAGGCTTAGCATACTACCTGGAATGTGAAAAACAATAAACATGAGCTGTTAGTACTACATAGTAATAAGTAGTTAAGTCTTCATTCTTATGTAATATTTCAGGTGCACACACTTGAAAAACTATAAGAAGTGCTCAAACAAAATACACTTTTACTCATTGACCAGATTAAGAAATAAAACATTAGGGATGCAATTGAAAGGCCCCTGCCTCAAACCTACTCCTTTCTCCTTTCCCTCCAATGTAACTACAACCCTGGATTTGGTGTTTATTTTTCTGTGCATGTTGTATATCTTTTTTTTTTAATACATTTTATTGATTTTTTACAGAGAAGAAGGAAGAGGGATAGAGAGTTAGAAACATCGATGAGAGAGAAACATCGATCAGCTGCCTCCTGCACACTCCCCATGGGGATGTGCCTGCAACCAAGGTACATGCTCTTGACCGGAATCGAACCTGGGACCCTTGAGTCCGCAGGCTCATGCTCTATCCACTGAGCCAAACCGGTTAGGGCTGTTGTATATCTTTATATGCATGTGTCTTTAAACAATATATAGTATTGTATATCATGTTCTATAATCTATATACATAAAAGCCTAAATGACCGTTACCACCAGTCGACTGGTTGCTATGATGTGCACTGACCACCAGGGAGCAAACGCTCAATGCAGGAGCTGCCCCCTGGTGGTCAATGCACTCCCACAGCCAACCTCCCACGGCCAGTCAACCTCCACGGTCCCTCCCCCTGGCCAGCCGGCCCCAGTCGGCCCCGATTGGGACTGGGTGAGGTGGCCCCAATTGGCTCCAATCACTGGCCAGGCCAAGAACCCTACCTGTGCACAAATTCGTGCACCAAGCCTCTAGTTTTATATAAATGATATAAGTGCAAAAAAGAGTTAACCTGTCTAGCTGGTGTAGCTCAGTGGTTGAGGGTTGACCTATGAACCAGGAGGTCATGGTTTGATTCCCTGATGGGGCACATTCCTGGGTTGTGGACTTGATCCCCAGTAGGGGGTGTGCAGGAGGCAGCTGATCCATGAATCTCTCTCATCATTGATGTTTCTCTCTCTCTCCCTCTCCCTTCCTCTCTGAAATCAATAAAAATGCATTAAAAAGAAAAAAAGAGTTAACCTAACAGACCTAAGACCGCTATTCTTGGAAAGGCCTATTGGCAGTGTTAGTCCTTGGCTGGTGTCTAGGAACTTGGATTTTAGGAGGGTTCCCACTAGTCTATATATATAAAAGCCTAAGCAACCATCCAATCGTTTGACCAGCTGACCAGTAGCTATGACGTGCATTGACCACCAGGGGGCAAACACTCAATGCAGGAGCAGAAACCACAGGCATGGAAACATGGAACAGACTGATGAATCTCAGAAGGGAGGGAGGAGAGGGGAGGGCAGGAAGAGATTAACCAAAGATCTTATATGCATATTAGAGGCCCGGTGCACGGATTCATGCACTGGGTGGGGTCCCTCTGCCTGGCCTGTGGGGATTGGGCCCAAACCGGCTCTCCGATATCCCCCAAGGGATCCCAGATTGCAAGAGGGTACAGGCCAGGCTGAGGGACCCCACTGCTGCACGAATCCGTGGACTGAGCCTCTAGTCCTTAAATAATAAGAGTGGCTTGTGGTGCCTTACCTATTTGTACATTGTGGTTTTACATTGTGGTTTACGTTCAACACCTGCTTTCTTTCTGGAGCTTGAAATTTTGGTACTTGATCAGACCCCAATAAATATTTTAGCACTGAGTTTCTGATGAGCTTCCCTGGTCGGCAACATTTCACACAAGTTGCTACAGCTCTACTGCAGGAACTAAGTGTGTCTCATGTGACTCCACTAGGAGAGGATTTGAGGAAGCTTGCACCCGGTTTCTTCTAGACATCACCCCATGTGTCTTTTCCCTTGGCTAATTTTGCTTTGTATTCTTTCATGCTAAATTCTGTGGGTCTTCCTAAAGAATCATTGAACCTGGAGGTGATCTTGGGGAACCTTGACACAATATCATACTGGATGTATATCCTGACAGCGCTGGATCTAGGGTAAGGCAAGCAAGGCACATAGGGTACCAAATTCGACACGCTCACTCCCAGGGTCACTTAAGTGTCCAACATGTACTTGCATGATCTTGAGGGTGAGTGCCTCCTAAAATTTTCACCCTAGACACATCACTTGCTTCATTCTAGTCCCTGCCCTAACTTATAAACTTGCTTTTTTCGTCCAATATAATGCTTTGAGATTTATCTATGTTGACGCATGTATTTGGCTCTAACTCATTTATTTTTACTGCTAGAAATCTGTGCTTTCTGATGTAGCCACTAGCCACCTGCAGCTAAAACATTTATTTTCCTAGTCACACTAACCAAATTTCATATGTTTAATAGGCACCTGTGGCTAGTGGCTACTGCATTGGACAACATGGATAGAGAACACTTTCATGATCGTAGAAAGTTTTGTTGGACAGTCACCCCTTGATATTTAGGTGTTTCAGATTTCTATTACAAACAGTGTTACAGTGTTCATTGTTATGTATGTCTCCTTGTGTACACATGCAGGAGTTTCTCTAGGATACTTACCTAGGAGTTGAATTGCTGGCTTATGGGTTATGGGAGTACTCATCTTTACTAAATATTGACAATTTGCTCTTCAAAATGATCATCCCAGTTTTCACTTCCCATCACCAGTGTTGTTATTGCTCAGTGTCCTCATCAACACCTGATTTTATCAGATTTTTACATTTTTGTCTTTTGATGGATGTGAATTAGTGGTTTCAGTTTGCATTACCTTGATTATTGTGAGGTTGAGCTATTTTCATATGCTTATTGATTGACTGTCTTCTGTTAATTGCCTGTTCATATCTTTGCCCATTTTCCTACTGGGTTGTCATCATCTTACTCCGTTCAGGAGTTCTTCTCACATCTGAGATTTTTATGAAAAGGCAAATTTCAGGAGACTTTTGATGTTCGGAATTTATTATTATTACTAGAGGCCCGATGCATGAAGAGATTCGTGCAATAGGCCTTCCTTCCCCTGGCTGCTGGCACCAGTTTTCCTCCGGCACCTGGGACCCAGGCCTTCGCTCTGGCTGCAACGGAGAAGCCAGGCCTCGAGGCTTCTCTGCTCCAACTGCAGCAGAGAAGCCAAGCCTCTTCAGTGTTCAGTCTTCTTCAGTCTTTGCTCTGTGCCTGCATATGCAAATTAACCGCCATCTTTGTTGGGTTAATTTGCATAGTCATCCTGATGGGCTGGTGAGCGTAGCAGACACCAATTTGCATGTTTCTCTTTTATTAGTGTAGATTTTAATGTCATCAGAATTATCAACATATATTTTGTGGGGTTTTTTTTGCCTTGCTTAAGAAATCTTACCTTGAGATTAATAAGGTATCCTATTGTGTTTTCTTCTGGAAGTTATACTTTTCATATTTAGCTTTAAAAAAAAATCTGCCTGGACTTTGTTTTTATTTTTTTCACATGGATAACCACTTGTCCCGGTTCCATTTATTGACTAATCCAGTGGTTCTCAAAATGTGACCTTCTGTGGATCCCCAAGAGTCTTTTAGAGGGTCCAGAATATAAACTCTTTTCATAATAATTTAAAGGAGCTATTTGCCTTTGTCATTTGTGCTGTGTTATCATGTGCATTATTGGTATAAAAGCAATGGTGGGTAAAAACTGCTGGCACCTTAGCAGGAATCAATGCAATGTCACCAAACGCTAGCAGTATTTGTTATTGTATTCCTCACCCCCACACATTCAATGTTAAACAAAATACTTTCACTTAAGACTACTACCTTTGAAGAAGCAATGAAAAGTAGTAATTGTGTTAAAGCTTTAGCTCTGCAGCAGGTCTTTTTAATATTCAGTATGGTGGCATAGGAAGTTTGCATAGAGCACTTCTAGTGCATGGAAGAATGATGGCAGTTTAGGTAATATACTTGTACAGTTGTTTGAGTTGAGAAAAACTGGCAACTTTTTTCATGGAGCATCATTTTTACTTGAAAGAATGACAGACTATGGTTACTCAGATTAGGATATTTGGCAGATATTTTCTCAGAAATGAATGAAGTGAGCTGGTCACTGCAAGGACAACTTATGGTTGCCCATGATAAAATTCAAGCTTTCAAGCAAAACTTAGATATTTGGGAAAATTTTATTCACTACCATGAATCTGGCAACTTTTCAGTATTTAAAAGCTTTTTGATGAAACCAATGATGATATTTGCAAATAAAGACTTTAAAAATATTGTGTAGTGAAATGTAATAACTCAGTAGATCAGTATTTTCTCAAAGACCAATGTATGATGTTACAAAAGCATGATAGGGGAAAGATCAATTAAAACTGCGTGACAAATATGTTTCAATGTAATGCAATAAATTGATACAGTTTCCTGTTCCACATTGTAACTAACTGTAATACACCGCCACTTGAGTTTTGGTGTAGTAACAGAGTAGAATATCCTCAATTAGCTGAAAAGGCTATAATACTTCTCCATTTACAACTATTTATCAATGTAAGGCTGGATTTTCTTCATATTCTTCAACCAAAACAGCATATTGTAACAGATTGATTGCAGTAGCCTATGTGAGAACCCAGCTGTCTTCCATTAAGCTGGTAGGAGCTTTACAAAAATGTAAAATAATGCCATTCTTTTCACTGCTTTGTTTATAAGTAAATAAATAAATATATTTTAATTATAGGTTATTTATGTTAACATTTAATAAACTTATTAGCGAATTTAAGTTAGTTAAGTATTTAATTTTTAAATCAGTTTTAATTTCCAGATCAGTCAATATAAATAGAAATAAACCCTATGCCTATAAACAATAACTCTTTAGGTTTCTCATTAATTTTTTAAAAAGACTTAATTTTTTAAGAGCAGCTTTAGGTTCACAGCAAAATTAAGAGTAAGTTACAGAGATTTCCCCTATACCCACAGCACACCCCCTAATCCCCCATGCATAGCCTCTTCCTTTAACTTCCCCAGCAGGGTGGTACATTTGTTACAATTGATAAATTGTGTGGACACATCATTATCAGAGCATGAGGTCCATAGTTTACATTAGGGTTCACTCTTGTGTTGTACATTCTGTGGGTTTGGACAAATGTATGACATGTATATAGTCTCATACAGAGTTTTTTTCACAGACTTGAAATCTTTGGGGCTTTGCCTAGTCACCCCCCCCCCATCCTTGTTAATTTTTAAGAGGATAACGGAATCCCTATACTACAAAATTTGAGCTCCTCTAGACTAATCTATTCTTTTCTTAGTGACTTATAACCTCTGTCTAGAGCAAGTTTCCATCTAGTCACAGGTCTCTTCATTGGCCTGTTTTTCTCTTCCTGTGCTAACACATCATCTTAAATATTATCACACCATAACCAATCTTGGCAGGGCTAGTTCCCCACCTTGTTCTTTTCTTCTTCCATTTATATTAGTTATTCTTGGTCTTTGTTCTTCCACAGAAAGTAGGACACACAAATACTTTTTCCTATTACAGAAGTAATATATGTTTAAAGCAAAAACAACAGAGTTGCAAGAAAGTAAAAATTACCCATTACAGCACTGCCATGCCAGTGTGGCTCAGTGGTTGAGCATTGACCTATGCAGGAGGTCGACCTATGCAGCTGATCCCTGTTGATGTTTCTCATTGATTTTTTTTTGTTAAGTACTCACCACTTTTTTATTTTTTTAATTCTCCATTGATTTTTAGAGAGAGTGGAAGAGAAAGGGAAAGACAGAGAGAAACATTGATGTGAGAGAAACACATCAGTTGGTTGCCTACTGCACAAGCCCAACTGGGGCCTGGGCGGGGGAGGAGCCTACATCCAAGCTCTTGACCAGAATCAAACCCGGGACCCTTCAGTCCGCAGGCCGATGCTCTATCCACTGAGCCAAACCGACTAGGGCTCACCACTCTTTTTTTTTTTTTTTAATGATTTTTAGAGAGAGGAAAGGAGACGGTTAGAGAGATAGAAACATTGATGAGAGAGGAGCATCATCGATCGGCTGGCTGCCTCCTGCACGCCCCCTATTGGGGATTGAGTCTGCAACCTGGACATATGCCCTGACCCCAAATCGAACTGGTGACCTCTTGATTCCTGAGTCAGTACTCAACTGCTGAGCCAGACCAGTTGGGCTCACATTGATGTTTCTGTCTCTCTCTCTCCCTCTCCTTTCCTCTGTCTCTAAAAGTCACGCCTGGCTGGTCACAGTTCCATCCCTGGTCAGGGCATATGCCCCGGTTGCTGGCTTTATCCCCAGTGTGTGGGGTGTGCAGGAGGCAGCTGATCAATGATTCTCTCTCATCATTGATGTTTCTGTCTCTCTCCCTCTCCCTCTCCCTCTCTCTCTCCCTCTCCCTCTCCTTTCCTCTCTGAAATCAATAAAAATACATTTTAAAAATCAATAAAAATATATTTAGGAAGATGGCGGCGTAGGTAAACACCGGAGACCGCCGCCGTAAACAACCACTTCAAAAATACAACTAAAAGTCTGAACAGACATCAACCAGAACCACAGGAAGGCTGGCTGAGGAGAGACTCTTCAACTAGAAGCAAAAACAACAGCAGTCCGACGCACAGAGGAGGCGCAGTGTGGAAAATTTAAAGGTATGGTGGTGAGGTGGTGCGCGCGCAAAGCGGGCTGGTGGCTGAGGGCGCGGTTGTCGTTTTCACTCAGGAGTGAGTCTCAGACTCTGGGCTACAGATCCGGGCGAGTCTCTAGGGACCCAGACTCAAACGGGAGAAGCGGGACTGTCTGGCTACGGCCCCTCCGAGGTTTGCAGCGATTGCTGGGACAGAGAGGCAGAGCCCTTGGGGACGGACTGAGAGCGGCCATAGCTGCTCCCTCCCCCCGCCCTGTTGAGCCCGCCCCGCCCAAGCACTGCGCACAGACATTTGCCGATCGCCTCAGGCAAGGGCAGGACTAGCGCCTCCCCAGAATCCTACAGCCAGTCGGTCTGCTGGTCAAATCCCTCCAGTGTTAACTACAACAATTAAGGCTTGGCTAGAACAAGACTGCGCACAGAGACCACAAGGGGGTGCACCAAGAAAGCATAAAAGATGCGGAGACAAAAAAACATGACAGAAATGGAGGATATGGAGCTAAGAATCGCAATTTTGAGGGCTTGCCATAAATTTGTGCAGAGCCTCACGAAAACTAATGAGACCCTCGATGCTACGATAAAGAAATTAGAAAGTAAGCATACACGGACTGAAATAAAGAATATTATACCCAATAGCAGACCAG
This sequence comes from Myotis lucifugus, assembly GCF_000147115.1. Lineage (NCBI taxonomy): Eukaryota > Metazoa > Chordata > Mammalia > Chiroptera > Vespertilionidae > Myotis > Myotis lucifugus. The sequence continues at coordinate 728,067 of NW_005871358.1, forward strand.
ACGAGCACAAGAATCAAACCAAAGATTCGACAAAAAACACCCAATTGGAAAAGCAAAATGAAAAAAGAATCCGAAAATGTGAAGATAGTGTAAGGAGCCTCTGGGACAGCTTTAAGCGGCCTAATATCAGAATTATTGGAGTGCCAGAAGATGAGAGACAGCAAGATATTGAAAACCTATTTCAAGAAATAATGGCAGAAAACTTCCCCCATCTGGAGAAAGAAATGGACTTACAGGTCCAAGAAGCGCAGAGAACCCCAAACAAAAGGAATCCAAAGAGGACCACACCAAGACACATCATCATTAAAATGCCAAGAGCAAAAGACAAAGAGAAAATCTTAAAAGCAGCAAGAGAAAGAGGCTCAATTACCTACAAGGGAATACCCATACGACTGTCAGCTGATTTCTCAACAGAAACTTTGCAGGCCAGAAGGGAATGGCAAGAAATATTCAAAGTGCTGAATACCAAGAACCTACAACCAAGATTACTTTATCCAGCAAAGCTATCATTCAGAATTGAAGGTCAGATAAAGAGCTTCACAGATAAGGAAAAGCTAAAGGAGTTCATCACCGCCAAACCAGTATTATATGAAATGCTGAAAGGTATCCTTTAAGAAGAGGAAGAAGAAGAAAAAGGTAAAGATACAAATAATGAACAACAAATATGCATCTATCAACAAATGAATCTAAGAATCAAGTGAATAAATAACCTGATGTACAGAATGAACTGGTGATTATAATAGAATCAGGGACATAGAAAGGGAATAGACTGACTATTCTTGGGGGGAAAAGGGGTGTGGGAGATGCGGGAAGTGACTGGACAAAAATCATGCACCTATGGATGAACACAGTGGGTGGGGAGTGAGGGTGGAGGGTGGGGTGGGAGCTGGAAGGAGGGGAGTTATGGGGGGAAAAAAGAGGAACAAATGTAATAATCTGAACAATAAAGATTTAAAAAAAAATAAAAATATATTTAAAAAATTTATCCACTACTGGTAAACTGTTAATCTCTTAATGTATAACTTTATATTCTGCATATATTGTGCACACACACAATTTTACATATATTGTGCACACACACAATTTTATATATGAATACACACTTTTTGCATATATGTTTTTTAAACTGGGGCAGTCTTTTATATCCTTTTTACACTTAGTATTATGAATACATTTCCGTGTCATTTAATGTTCTTTTACATCTTTTGTTTTGTTTTGTTAATCCTCACCCGAGGGTATCTTTCCATTGATTTCTAGAGAGAATAGAAAGGAGGGGAGAGACATGAGAAAGACACATTGGCTGCCTCCTGAACATGCACCTTCCAGGGCCGGGGATCGAGCCTGCAACTGAGGTTACATGCTCTTGACCAGAATTGGACCCGAGACCCTTCAGTCTGCAGCTCAACAGTCTTACCACTGAGCCAAACTGGGTAGGGCTACATCATCGTTTTTAATTGTTACATGGTATTCTGTTTGTATTATTTATTTATTTATTCTGTTTGTTTTGATGTACATCATTTATGTAACTATTTTTATACTGAAATTTTAGATTATTCTTTATGTTTCACTCTTAAAAGCCTGACTCCAGTGAGTCTTCTTGCTGCTGAGTCTTCATGCCCATGTGTGATTCCTAAGGATTGATTCCCAGGAGAGGACTGGTTGGCTTAAGCAGCGGTTCTCAACCTGTGGGTTGCGACCCCTTTGGCGGTCGAACGACCCTTTCACAGGGGTCACCTAAGACCATCCTGCATATCAGATATTTACATTACGATTCATAACAGTAGCAACATTACAGTTATGAAGTAGCAACGAAAATAATTTTATGGTTGGGTCACAACACGAGGAACTGTATTTAAAGGGCCAGAAGGTTGAGAACCACTGGCTTAAAGTGAGGACTTCAGTTGTGAGAAGCTGGGATTGTTTGGTCAGAGGCAGAGGCTGGTGGAAGACAGTAGGACAGGACAGATAGAAAAGAGTAGCAGTTATTAGGGTTTTGGTCAAGGAGAGTCCAGGTTAAGTGAAAAGTGATTGATATAAATAGGAAGGGAAAAGCCAGCAGGTGCCTGTCATCACTGCTGGTTTCCATGACTGCCATGTTTGAAAGGGTAAGAGAGGACCCGACTAAGCTTGAAATGTTGTGGGGATAGAGGTCCATCCTCAGCCCAGCTCCCCAAGGCTTTCCCAAGAGTTTGTGGGAGAGAGGAGGTTTCTCAAGGCCAGGGGCCCCCAGTGCTCTCAGTCCTTTGGGGATCTGAAAAGACTCTTCTGTTGCTCTGAATTAAGGCCTTCCCTTTGACTTGATTCCCATGGGTCCACCCTGGACAGTCCTACTACTAGCTACGTAGGGACCATCAGGTGTTGTCAGTGGGCATTTCCTCTGACTCTGGGAGCCAGATTGTCAGCCTCCTTTATTGTGTGCCAAGTGGGGTTGGTGGGCAGTGATGAGAAGTGGGCAACTGCAGCTGCGTGCAGATAGCCCTAGAGGCAGCCCTGGGATCTGAAGACCAAGATGGAGGCCTGGTGCAGCACTTTCTTATTAGCTGAGTGAATGTGGATATATTCTCTAACTATTGTGGGGATATTCTCTAACTTTTCTGGGCTTCAGTGTCTGCAGCTATAAATGGGGCTAAGTAACACCTGCCTCACTGGGTCATTGAAAACATTAAATTGGATAGCATATGTAAAGTATCTAGAGCAGTGGTTCTCAACCTTGGC
>NW_005871358.1:731617-735701 GCF_000147115.1 Myotis lucifugus
CAGCATTAAAAAAACACTATTCTATATTACCTTCTAATTGGGGAGGCAGACAGTAAACAAGCAAAAAGGATAGTTTGTGAGATGGGAGAACTATGAGAGATAAAGCAAGACCAGGTTTAGGAAGTTCTGGAATGGCCAATAGCAGTTTAAAGGGAAGAGCCTGCTGGGAAGCTCTGATTTGCAAAAGCTCTGCTAGAACAGCCAGTGCAAAGGCCCTGAGGCAGCCAGGAGAGTGCCTGCATGTTTGCAGATGAGGAGCCCAGTGCGGCTGGCATGGAAGGAAGGAGGGGAGCCATGGGAATGAGCTCTGTAGGGCCTTGTCAGTGATTGTGCTGTTAGTCTTTCGTCTGGGTGAGAGAGGAGGCCATTGGATAGTTTTGAGCCAAGGAAGGACAAAATATGCTTACCAAGATCTCTGTGGTTTCTGTGTTGAGAAAAGCCTGAAGGGGGACAGGGGAGCTAGTAAGGAGCCTGCTGCAGTAGTCCTAGAGAAAGACAGGGTTGGCTTGAACCAAAGTGGTGAGAACTAGTTAATGCTGGATTTTTTTTTTTAATATATTTTATTGATTTTTTATAGAGAGGAAGGGAGAGGGATAGTTAGAAACATCGATGAGAAACATCTATCAGCTGCTTCCTGCACACTCCCTAATGGGGATGTGCCCGCAACCAAGGTACATGCCCTTGACCGGAATCGAACCTGGGACCCCTGGGTCCGCAGGCTCATGCTCTATCCACTGAGCCAAACCAGTTAGGGCAATGCTGGATATTTTTAATGTTAGAGCTGCTGATGCATTTACTGTCAGAATAGATGTGGAGTATGAAACAAGGAGATGAGTCAAGAGAAGCTGCAAGAGTTTTAGCTTGAGTCTTGGGATGGACTTGCCATTGAGGTGGGAAAGCACTTGGGAGGAGCTGGGGAGTGGTGGCCAAGAACTTAATCCGGTTTAGGACAGATTAAGTTTGCGATCCTAACAGACACCCGGGGTAGATGTGGAGTGGGATGTTGGATGAATGTAAATCTGGAGCTCAAGGTAGTTTAGACTAGAGCCCTATGTTCAGGACTCCTCAGCATATAGATAGCATTTAAAACCATGAGATGGGACAAGCTCTCCCAAGGTGGTAGGGAAAAGGTCTAAGGCTGAGCTCCTGGCCTTGCCAACATTAAGAGGTCAAGAGATGAGAAGGCACCAGCCACCAGGACTGGGAAGGAGTGGCTGGGGAGATGGGAGGAGAAACGGGGAAGTGTGCTGTTGAGGGCAGAGGAGCATGGAGATACTTTCACTGTTTGAGTGGTCATTTCTCTATTCACTGGCAGTTCCATTTGAGAATTCGAAATACACATGCTGCAAATCCATTGTCACTTTAGAAAAAGCGCCATTTCAGTAGTGTGTGGGAGGGGGGTCTAGGAATCAGACAGGCACAGCGTAAAATTTCGTTTTGCTCTAATAAAGCCTGTGGACATATTAGTATGTCCAGGCCAGGAAGGGCTTCTCTAGACACATGGCACAGTTGCCTGGCCCAGAGAGACTAGGGTGTGCATCCAGATATTGTAAGCCTCAGTTTCCTTGTCTTTAAAGTGGAGTTTTAATAACCTTTACCCACCCTAGTGTTCAACGAAAAACTGTACCTGAATTGCTGCTCAGCCAGGCCCAAGAACCTACCAAGTTCTGAGTAGGTTCTGGTTCTGTGACTCCAGGCCTCTGCCATGGGTTCTAAATGTTACAGTGCAGGCTCCTCAGTCAGAGCCTCAGGTGGGTGCTCAGTGCAGATTCACTCACCGGTTTCTCACCCCTCAATGAGTCACACCACTCATCATTCCAAGAAATCTTATTTTCTTTATTGTTTTTTTGACTCAACAATTTTTTAAAACTTTTTTTCTGAAACGTTCTTGTTGTTATGAGCCTTTTGTTTTGTTCTCGTTAAATGCACTCGACCCAAAATTGGTTTGGCATATCGAAAAGGAGACCAAGGAGGGACTGGGGGCATGGAGGAGGGGAGGCCCGAATGGACAGAGAAATTGAGAGAAGAGGAACATAGAGACAGCGAGAAAAATGGAAAGAGGTGGAGACACAGTAAGGAAGGCAAGGGAAACAAACAAAAAAAAACACCCACAAAACAAAACCACCCCAGATAAAAATTAACAAGATTGAGAAGCAAATGAATTCAAGGAAGGAAATAGGAGAGGAAACCAAGACCCTTTCTTCTCTATACCGTCCCAGCTGGGGTGGGGGTGTCAAGGCACCAGGTCTGGTTGGGGTGCGGGGATGGACACCTGGGCTCTGGGTGGTGTTTTGCAGTGGTGTTCAGCCCCACCAGGGGGCCCTGCCACACAGCTTTGAGGCCTAGGAACTCACGAACTCACCTTGGTGAACCTGGCTGGAATGGGAACCAAGGGACCCATTTACCCTCTCTCCCCTTGATTGTCCGTGTCTGGAGATAAAAGGGCTGGGCAGGGAGATGATGGGGGACTCCTTGCATGCCTCCAGTTCCCCTGGAAACTCTCCCACCCTGCTAACTTTCCCAGTCCTCTTGGTGTCAGGCCAACTCCTCCATTTACCTGTCTCCTGCCAGCTCTTGGCAGACCTCTAACTGCCCCTCTTGAAACCAAGGCAGGCCACAGAGCTGGTTCCCACCCTCCTCACAGAGCCACCTGGACGAGATCATCCCCACTCTTACTTCTCTGGGTCCAGACTCACCCATGGTCTTCTGGTGAACAGGGTTAAGCCTCCCTGCCAGGAAAAGCTAGAGATGGAACCCAACACTGCCTTCTCCCCACACATGTACTTCCACACAGGACAAACCACCATCTTTGGTCTGACCCCTTCTCCCCTGACGGGGACAAGCCAGCCTCAGCTCCCCAGAAGGGAGGGGCTTTCTAGCAGCAAAAAGGGCCCCTCCAGCCACCTACCTGTCCCTTTTCTCTAGTTTCTCCCTAGAGCCCTTCCCCTTTAACCCAAAAAGTTCATGGTAGCAGCAGACTGAGACCCAAAGATGTTTGAAAACTCATGGCACTTGTGAGAAAAGAGGAAGGGGCAAAAAAGACGAGGGGGTCAGAGCAGAGGTGGAGAGCCACCCCTGAGGAAATGGCAATTATGGGGCTGTGTTAGTGTGGCAATGGGACTATGCTACCCCCAGAGTGTGTGTGTGTGTTCTGGAGGGCCAGGGTGACAGGCTAGAGAGGGGACCAGAAGAGGTACTCAGGAGACAGTCCAAGCCTGACACTTCTTTAGGGCCTACAGGTTTAGGGTTGAGCCCCCAGAACATGGGTGTCCTGACTGGAGGCCCTGGTATCTTGCTTTGCCTCCTCTGTAGGAGGGTGTAGGGTAGGGAAGGTGATATTTCACCTTTGTGCCCTATACCACCCCCACTCCCACCCAAACAAGACCACCTCATCATTCCTGGTCCTCCCTCCTCAGTCACATCAAACCCTGCTGTCCTCATTTTCCTCCCCCATCAACCTCTCCAGGCAGGAAATCAGCTGCTCATCCCCAGCCCAGAGTTCCAGAAGCAATGTACAAGAGGCAGGAACTCAAAGGGACAGCACAGCCATCTTGGCAAAAGCATCTTTGGGTGTGAGGGGTGCCTCCCCTGGGCCAGTGGGGAGGGAAGGGGTAGACAGGTTCCCGGTCCTGGGGCAGGCAGTGAGGTACACGCCCCAGGAGGGCTGACTGATGCCAGGGTCAGGCGGAGCAGGGAAGGAGGCAACAGAAATAGGTGCCTGGAAGGAAACAGGTTCTTTGTTTCGCTGTTGCTTCTAGATTTTTTCTGTCTCTGGATTGTAAAAAGCTGCTCTGGTGGCCGCCCACCTGGCTGGGGATGCACACGTACACGGAGAATCCAGGCTGCCAAGGCCCAGCGGTATAGCTCTGCTCCGGAGAAAGCCCGGGCTGGCTGGGCCGCAGCTCCTGGTGGCTTCAAGTGATGAGATTTTCTTTCTTTTTTTTTTGTCTTTCCATTTCTTTGAATATTACAGCATGGGAGAGAGGAATAGGGAGGGAAAGAGGCCCCCTAGGGAAAATCCAACCAGACCCCTCCCAGAAGATCAGACCAAAACTGCTCCCAATAGCAAGCCATAGATTGGAAT
>NW_005871358.1:736229-760177 GCF_000147115.1 Myotis lucifugus
AAGGCCTTTGGTCCAGGGAACACCAAAGCCCTCATGTCTCTCAGCAGATAGGAAGAGCAGCGGGGAGGGGGAAGTCAAGAGTGAGATGTACCCTTCCAATTTCTCCTTCCTTATTCCCCTTGGGACCTCTGGGTTCCTCCTCATGGCACTTCCCCCAAAGTAAGCTGGTGCGTGTGGCTGGTGGGAAACCCTGTCTGTGAACCCTGCACCTCAGGTCCCCACAGCAGGGCCCCCAAGAGGCCTTGAGGGCCCTCATACAAGGGATGCCTGGAGAGTGGCCCACCAGCCACTGCCTCCTTCAGTCTCCCTATCCCCTCAGAGCCCTACTCAGGGTTCCCTCCCTGGCCTGGGCTACCGGCCCCCGGTCCATGAGGTCCCTCAGAGGCTGGTGACCAGCTGCATCTGCCCATCCCCATCAGGCCCTGGCCCCTCAAGGCCTGGGGCTGCCAAATAGCCTTCGTGGCTGGGCCGCCGCACCTGGTAGTAGCCCTGCAGGGGGTTTCGGGCCACCAAGGCTGGTGGGCGCGAGGTGTAGTAGATTTCAGGGGGGACAGGGGGCGCGGGTGGGGGTGGGGGCAGGGCCTCACTGGGCCCCTCAGGGCTGCTGTCCGGGTAGGAGGGCGAGTCCCGAAGGTTGGCCCCACTGGCATAGAGGGAGTCCCGGCCCGGAGGGGAGGAGAGGGGCCGGCTGGTGGCCCCGTCCTCTGCTGTGCAGCTCTCCGACTCGTCCAGATCGCTCTGGTACAGCACCGACTGGGCCCGGGGCAGCAGCAGTGGCTCCTCCAGGGCCTTGTAGAGAAGTTCAATCTCCGCCCGGTCAGCACCCCCGGGCCCACCAGCCTCTTCCTCACTGCCACCCCCCGGCACAGGTGGCACCGGGGGCTCAGGTGGTGGAGGGCCTTTGGCCCCGCTGCTGCCACCCCGCAGGTTGTTGTGCACCAGCTCTGAGATGATCATCTTCTCAAAGGCAGCAGCATCTGCCAGGTTCCGGCCTCGGGGTGGCTCAGGTGCCCCATCCCCTGGAGGGAAATCCCCACTTCGCAAGGAGTAACTGTTGTTGAAGTTGCCGTTGAGGGGCAGTGTGTCCATGCCGCAGGCTTCCCGGCCTCCCAAGGGGTGCTCTGCAGGCAGAAGGGGGCTGCTCAGGGAGGGGCAGGCATTGGGAAGGATCCAGGCCATGTGAGGTGGGGCTGCCTGGGTTTACCCCTGCCCCTGGGGTCTTCCATTCCCTCTCTTCCTCATTGGCAGTGGGGACACCCATCATGCAGGTTGGTGGAAGAGGGGGTGGAGACCAGTTTTCCCAGGTTTCCCTCCCAGCCAGGGGCTCAGAATCTTAGCGGTGAGAAGACTGGCGTGAGGAGATCTTTTCACACCGCTAAGATTCTGAGCCCCCAGCTGGGAGGGAAACCTGTGCTTGACCCTCATCTTCATTCCCCACCTGAAGCCCAAATACACCACCAACCAGCTGCCAAACCAGAGACTGCATGCATATGCTTGTGGGTGTGTGTTGGGGCGAGACGGGGACGCACTCTATGAGTTCTCTTCCCTAAATAAGTGAGGCCATCCAAGGAGGCCACTGTCTCGTTCCCCTCCCAGCCTCGGAAATGTTACCAGGAAAGTCTCACTTACTGGGTTCCCGGTAGCTCCCTGCAGGTGCCAGGCCAGGAGGGAAAAGAAAGAAGGTGAATGGGCTTGGAATGCTGAGTCCAGGCTCCAGTTCAGGAGGCACGAGGGCACCCCAAGTGAAAACCCCTCAGGATGCAGACCCCACACTCCCTGACCTGGGCTGTTGCCCTCTCCCAGCACTAGAGTATTCTTACCTGGGGAGTTGAAGACAGGGGGTGAGGAGGGATTGAAGCCCACTGACTCGGCGATGAGGGTGTTGTAGGGGCTAGTGCCACCACGAGGCTGGAGCACGGGGTTGGTCAGCAGGTGGTTCCCCATGGTACCTGCCCAGGAGGTCAGAAGTAACAGGGCAGCTTGGAGACACAGGCCAGGAATCTCAAGGGACTGGAGCCAGGGGCGAGGGATGCTGTCTCACCTCGGTTCAGGGTGGGGGTACTGTTGATGTCACCCGCCATGAAGGAAGATTCTGTCTGTTTCCTCACGGTGTCATTCCACATCCTCCGGATTCGGCTCTGGGGACACAGCCCAGACATAAGGGGACCCTCAAGCTGCCCACCCTCCAGAAACTTTCTGAGACCACTCGCCTGATGACCACCACCAAGGACCTGGGCAAAGCACTGCCCCGCCTCTGGGCTCCTGGGTCTAACACTCAGCCCAGGGAGCCTGCCTAGTGCCCGGCCCAGCTCAGATACCTGGGTCCCTGTGTAGTAGCGGGTGTTGCTCCGCATGGCTGAGGTCTTAAGCGAGCCATGAGCGCCCCCGGGCGGGGAGCGGATGCAGCAGTAGGAGTGTCGCAGGCACTTGCTGTACTCCTTGTGCACCTGGGGGGTGAGGAGAACAGGCAGCTGGTCGCAGGCGCCCCCACTCAGGAGTCCAGAGACCAAGCTACAAACAGGCATCAGAAACTGTTCTGTCCCCCAGCAGCCAGCCAGGTAGACACTCTTTCCTTGCTCAGGCCCATCTTCCGTTCTTCACCTCCACCAGTTTCTTATCCATTCAATGACTCAACAGCTCTTTAATGCATATCCGTTATGTGTCAGGCACGGTTTAGGCTCCGGGGATAATCAGAACAAATCAGACATAAAGCCCTACCTTTCAGAGCTGCTATTTTAGTAGACAGAGACATAACATAGATGCAAACATCAGTACATAATGTAGGATGTCTATGGTGTTAGGTGCTGCGAAGGACCTATGGCTGGGGAGGGGGTTAGGCAGTGCTGGGGGGTGTGGGGTGGTGGTTTGCAGATTTCAAATCGATCAGGAGAGGCCTCACTGAGAAGCAGACATTTTGGCAAAGACTTGAGAGAAATAGACAGCAGGCCCTGTGATATCTGGGGAGGAGCAGGGAACAAGCCATGAGGACGGTCCATGTCTAGGTGTCTGAGAGAGGGCAGAGGAGGGCACTGCTGGAAGAAAGGGAACAGAGGGGGCTCTGGTTGGACCTTGCGTGCCTGGAGGTTCCTATAAGGATGTCACTGTCCCTGTGTGTCCAATGGGGGCTGCCAGTTTTAAGAGGAGGAAGGATACAGTCAAACTTGCAGGACTCTGATTGGTATCTCCATCCCCAACCTTAGCCTTACCCACCTCACTGTCTCCCGAGACTAACACTGACAGGGCCCCCCCACTGCCTTCAGGACCAAGCACACAAATGCCTTGGCTCCGTTTCCATGGCTTGAGTCCTGTATGCCCTCTCCACATTCCTCTGCTTCTGTTATCACCTTTCATTTACTTTCTTAAGATTTAGATTTTAACATGTTTTATTTAAAAAGGAAACTTTCTATCACCACAAAACTCATAGTTCGTCTCTTAACTATTTAAGTAGGAAACATCTGTCTGGATGGGGCCCAGGGTCATCTCCATTTTGCATGTCTGCTTGGTGCCCCACACCTGGGAAGAGGCCGTCACCATGTCCCAAATCCACCCTGCTTGCTTGCTCTTCCAGTCCTCTATCCTGCTCTTTTCCAGATCCTTCTTCACCCCTGGCTAAATCCTCCCAGACGCTGAGCCCATGCTCCCCTTGCAGCAGACACAGGTCCCTACAGAAGGCAGGCTACCTGCGCCTCCTCCCTGACCTCACCTTCTTCTGTAAGGCGCAGTGAAAGACGAAGATGAAGACCCCCTGGAAGGCGTTGAAGGTGGTAAAGAGATAGGCCATGACTACCGACTCCTTATTGATGAAGAGGAGGCCGAAAGCCCAGGTGAGGCCCAGCAGGAAGAGCAGCGCGATGGCCCCCAGGGCCCAGGATCTGGGGTGGGTGGGGAGAGAAGACAGGGACATCAAAGACCCGCTAGTGGTGATGCTTCCCCTGTTGGCCTCCTTGGGCCTGGACGCTCTCTGCAAAGACCCACCTAAGTGAGTAGGCCTCAGGATAACGGCCTGCCCAGCGACACTTCCACCTAGCCTGGGCCTGAGGGGCAAGCAGAAGTCGGGGGTCGGGGTTTGTGAATGGTCAGTCATTCCCTGCATCTTTCATCCTTTTGGCCCTATTTCTAGGCCCTTAAAGTATCTTTTGCTGCCTATTTCTCTTTAACTTGCCCTGAAATAGACTCACTTTTGAATTCAGTCTTGCCCTAAGCAGTTATTCAGTTATGTCCCCCAAACCACAGGTTGAATGTGCTAATGCCAGGTTTTTTAATACACATCAGGTAGATATATAACGAGCACAATAAAACACCATCTTTGTCCTTAAATCACACTGTGTGACAATAGAGTGACAGCACTACATTTTACAAAGTCCTGGGAGAGGCCGGGCCAGTGTGGAGTTTTTGTGGCAGGGGTGCAGGGCGGGGGTGCTCACTTAATGTTGTCTAGGCGACTCGAGTCAGGCTTGAGCACAGATGAGCTCCGGATCATCTTGTGCAGGGTCACCATGAGGAACACCAGGTTCACCTGGGGGTAGGACAAGGGGAGGGGCTGTGCTGGGGTTGCTTTGCCTGTGGTGTGAGTTCCTGGCCAAGTCTCAGCCTGGACCTCCTTCTTCCGGGCCTCTTCTACAGGAATACCTGCCCCAGGTGCTCACTGACTGGTATAACTGTCGGATAACAGGGTTCCCACTACTGGAAAGATGGGGCCCACAGCCTGCCATAGAGCAGGGGCTCAAATTCCAGCTCCTAGATGGGTGAACCTCAGTGCTGGAGCTCTACAGACCCGCTGTGCTCTCATCCTCTTAGTTGGCTGTTCAGTTCCCATGGTTTTCAAGGGCTTGGGGAGACTGGGATTGCTCGGGGACAAGGCTAGCCTGGATAAAGGATGGAGACGCAGTACTGGGTACCACCTTCCAGCTTACCACAATAACAAAGGAGACGGGCCCAATGAAGCTCCAGATGAAATAATTATCCACTCGGAGCCAGCAACTATAAAGGAAGCAGGGCCAGGTAGATAGAGGCAGAGGGGGGCCCCTCCCTCTGACCCCAGGAGCCCAGTGCCCCAAGGGTCCTGCTGTTGAGCAGGGAACCAGGCAAGAGGAGAGATGGGGGCGGGGGGAGGCACTCACGCCTTCTCGGTGCCATAGCTGCGGTAGTCAATGGCAGCTGCGATGCCTACCACCAGGGCTGGGAAGCAGTAGCCACCTAGGTAGTAGTACTTGGTGCGGGAGTACTCGCTCTCAAACACCTCTACCAGCAGCAGATAGAGGTGCACACCCTCCAGGCACAGCCAGGAGAAGGCAGCCAGGAAAAAGTAGTGCAGCAGGCCAGCGAAGATGGGGCAGGCAATCTGGGGGGCGAGGGCACCACAAATGAGGGGCTGCCCAGCCAGGTGGCCTCTCCTGCCTTCCCCCACCCCCTACCTTGTGCCTGGCCCACCTCATACTGAGTCTTGTCTATGCCAACCAGGAAGAGCAGCTCAGCCAGGAAGAGGTTGATGCACAGGTTCTTGTGGATGGTATTGCGGTCAGTCTGCAGTCCCCGCAGGAAGCAGAAGGTGGAGATGCAGATGGCCAAGCAGACCAGGGAGATCACGATGCCTACCCAGGTGATGACTGACAGCAGCAGCTCGTTGATGCGGCCCTGGTACTGGGGGACAGCAGAGGGTACACTCAGCACCCCTGCCCACAGCCGGGCTCACCCTGGGCTCAGCTAAGTGCCAGCTGGGGGCAAGGCTGCAGGCCACAAGTACTGCTGGTGCAGCCCCCACCCCCCTGGCCTACTGCCCCCGGCCAACTTGCTGGCCCCCACCACTCTGCAGGTGGCCCGCTCACTTCCTCATGCTCTGGAAGGCGTGTGGAGAGATGACAAAGGTGACACCAACTTGCTTCTCCAGTGGGCCTTGGGAGAAGGTGGGACTATGACCAGAGAGAACCAGATGTGTGGCCTCATCCCCTGGGCAAGACTGGTAGCCCCCCATGCCCATGAAGCTGGTCTTCCCTGGCACTGCCCATGCTTCACTCTATGATGCCATGCAAAGCTGGGCCAGAGAGTGGGCCCGCCAGGAGAGCGCAGCGGAGCCGCCAGCCAGCTTACGATCTCACGGTGAGCCATGAGCACGGCAAAGTTGGTGAGGTGGCTGCAGGCACATGTAGTGTGGGTCTTGTTGGACTCCACCAGGCGGCAGCCTTGGGGTCGAACAGTAGCTCACCATTGGAGCGCTCCCAGTAGTTCAGAAGGAGCAGTTACCATTGAAGGTGGTTCTTGGCCTGTTGTGTGGTGGTGGCCCGGGGAGTCAAATCTGGGGAGTCCCTCTCCAGCCCTCACACCCAGCTACAGGGATAGCAGCAAGCATGGAGAAGTGCTTGGAGCTCCAGGTGGCAGTTTGATATCTCTGGGGACAAATGACCTAAGCAGTTGAGGTGGGGGCTGCGAGGGGGTGCATGGCCTAGGGAGGGGTGCAAACTTGCTCCTGGGTGGATGAGCAGGCAGTGGGAGGATATGCAGCATGGGAACACAAAAGATGCTGGGACCCTCATGGAGGGTGGGGATGCCTCAGCTCACCTCCAGGTGGGCCACAGTAAAGATGACAGGGTCCATGAGGAAGACACGACTGGACTCCTTATTGATGGAGGCTGCAATGACCTGTGAGTTCACCACCAGGGAGGTGCCCCCTGGGCTGCCCGCGCCCGTTTCGCTCGCCAGCTTCACTGTGGCGTTCTCAGTGGACAGGAAAAGACCCAGGTTGTTGTAGAGGATGAAGACAACTTTGACCACCCCTGGGGAGGACAGGTGTAGTGGGGTTTGCCATCAGCCCTTGGCTGGTGCAGCTGCAGCCACTGGGACCTGTCTTTACCAGGCCGAAGCCCACGCGAGTGGGGCTCAGAGAACCCTGCCCTGGGACAACTGCTCGGTTGCAGGCAGCGCCAAACAACAGGGCAGCAGGCCAGAACACACAGCAGCTGGGTCCCTGGGCACCTCTCACTTGTGGTGTGATCTCGAGCAAATCCCTAACCTTCCTGTGCCTTAGTCTCAAATGGGACAGTCCTCCCTGAGCTCTGAGTATCAACTGCTGCTGCACCGAAGTGAGCCCTGTAGACTGAAGTGTCCTGGCTCTACGGGGCTTTGGGAGGACCCCGTGCGTTATATTCCCCCAGCTTGAGCAGAGGACTTCAGGGAGCCACAAGGAAGGAGAAAAGAAGGGGCACTGACCATTGCGGCTGTTCTGCTTGATGGTGTTGGCTGACAGCTGGATGGAGTTTTCGCTCGGGTACTCCTGGGGGAACACCAGCTCCTGCACTTGGCCCTCTGTGTTCAGAACCGTGACCTCCAAGACTGTGGGACAGAGGATGGCAGGGCATACGAGATTGGAATCTGTGCCCAGTCCAGGGGCCCAAGGTCAAGGGCCAGGGTGGTCTCTGGAACAGGTGGGCCCCACAGTTCAAGATTTGCATTTGAACTTGCCTCGGTGAGACTATAGCACTCACCCACATTCTGTTTAGCAGCCAAAAAGCGGGCCGGCTCCCTGACATTGTCAGCCAGCAGGAAGGCACCCTCCTCCAGTACGTCCAGGAGCATGGTGGCTGTATGCACCTGCTCTGTGGCATTCATGTCCTTCCAGGACTCAAGAGCCTCTGGCCGCAGTAGGTTGTCCACTGTCTCCACCACAGCCTAAATGAGCAGGGAGAGGGGTTGGGGGGAGGGGAAAGGTTGGGGGTGGCGCCATGAGTCGCCTCACATCCTCCAGTTCCTCAGGATGGTCTCTGTATCCCCTCCACTCAATCTCCATCCCCCCAGTGCCTCCTGGGGCCTGCCCCACCCCCCTCAGACAGTAGAAGCCCTCTGGGCCTCACCTTAATGTAGTCCTTGCAGGTTCTCTCCCGCTTGTGCATCTAAGGAAAGGGATGGAGGCACTGTCAGGCCTGGCCTCCTGCCCTACTCATTCCAACACTCACTCTTCTGTGTCTGCCACCGACCTGGTGCTGGGCCATGAGTAAGAGTTGTTCCTAAGGGATCCCCCAACCCCCAGGACCCTCCAAGGCATCCCAGGAGGGAGACCAACAGGCCTGGATTCTGTCCTTCCTTCCTCTGACCATCATGGGTGGCAGCCCAGCTCTTAGGTACTAGGCCAGAACCTTCCTGAGGCTCCAGGACAGAGCCCACCATTGGCCCTGCTGCCAGGCCCCACCTTGTTATAGTTCTTGCCAGCCGACTCGCGCTCAATGGGCCGCAGAGCCTGCAGCTGGGCATCCAGGATGTCCAGCAGCTGTTCCATCAGCTTCACGGAGGAAGACACGTCTCCCGCATAAATGGAGCCCCGGGTGTGGCGGGCCAGCTCACTTGCAATGTTGGCTGCATTCTCCCCGCTCTTGATCTGAATGAGGCAGAAGTGGGGGACCCAGCTCTGTTAGGGATCATCTTGCTTCCCCATGGTCCCTTTGCACATGCCCGGCCTGCTCAGCCCTTCTCATTGCTCTCTGCGGCCCCTTCTCCCTGGTTGCCCTCTCCCCTACTCTGTACGCTAGAGAGTGGACCCACATTCCTGCCTCCCAGACCTGCCGCCCATTTGTCTCCCTCTGTGTCCCACTGCACCCTGCACCCAGCCACCCAGAGCCCAGTGTGCACAGGTGCCTGAGAGGAGCAGCTGCTACTGGTACCTTCTGGGCCACCTGGTTGACCCAGGGGGAGGTGCAGTTGCTGAGGTCAGGGCCCCGGGGGTTCCAGAGCCCCAGGGCTGGTAGACACTGGAAGGAGGCAATTCCTGCAGGGACAGACAGACAGGACAGAGAAGGGAGCCACAAGGAAGGAGAAAAGGGGCCAAAGCAGGGGGAAAGGAGATGACAGAGGGCAAGTAGGTGAGGGGAACATGGAAGACCAGACATGAAGCAGGCCAGACAGTCAAGAGAGGTGTCACTCTGAGGTGACATAAGTCACCCCTGACTTCCCAAGCTCTCCCTCTTGGCTCCCCTTCCATCTTTGCCTACAGGAATAGAACCTTTTAGCAAAGCCCGTCTTGGAAGCCTCCTCTCCACGAAGCCTCTTCTGACCCTTCCCTCGGATCCCTGGAGCACATGGTCATGGCCCACCCCTCTGGCACTTCAACTGCCGTCTACCCTGCCATCAGCTGCTGCCAGGGCTGGTCCGCCTTAGCCTGAGACTGGCGCACACCCAAGTCACCTCTGTGGGCTCCCTGCAGGGTCTACCTAGTGCTTTTCATGCGGCAGGTGCTCAGTACTGCAGGAGGGGACAGGGTTTGGGGTGGGGGAGGGTACTGAGCTACTACTATGCCCTGGGAGCTCTGCTGGCGTCTGGGGACACAGCGGCAGATATCAGGTATGAGCCCTGCCATATAAAACCCATGCTCTGGCAGGGGAGATGGACAGGTAAGTGCACCTGTGCTGAGTGGTGGGCATGTCCTGTCTCTTCCCTGCCCAGACCAGCAGTAGCCACCCCACAAACCAGCCACAGTGGAAGTGACCAAGGCCTCTGCACTCACCTCGAGTCCCCTTGGGGCAGGGCCTCTCCACCAGCATGCCCTGCTGGGTGGCCGGCCACTGGACCCGCCGCACCTCTCGCGGTTCACAGAAGAGCTCTGGAGACACGTGCAGATTAGGGGCTGGGGGCCGCCGGGTACTGGGGGCTGGGGCTGTGGCTGGAGGCAGGTCAGGTCCCAGCTGGTTGATGGCACCCACCGGGTGTGTGGTGAGGGGTGCCCGGCGGAGTGGGGTGGTGGCTGCAGGTGAGGCCGTGCTGGTGAGGGGTGTGGGCCGGACTGTGGTGGTCGTGCTGAGGGGCGGGGAAGTGGCTGGGCCTGGAATGGAGAGGAGACAGGAGACAGAGTCACCCCCATGTTCGGGGCCTTGCCACAGCATGCCTGGGTACTTGGATCCCTGGCATCTTAGCATCTTTCTTGCCAATGAAGTAGAAAGGTGTCCTGGTCCCCACTGGGTCTGGAAGGGGATCTCCCCTGGCATTCTCTCCGCCCACAGAGATCCCTCACTTCTGTAGGACCATGTAAAGCAGCCAAAGGGGTTAAGAATTCACTCCTGTGCACCCAGAGGTCTGAAAGAACAACTGGAGAGGACAGGCCATGAAGGTAGGGAACATGGCCACCTCCCATCCTCGGTTACTCTCTCTGGTCTGTAACCTGGCCAGGTCCCTTCCCTCGGGTGGGAGGCCCTCAGTTTCCCATAATGCAAAGGGAGCTGGATGAGATTAGGCTCCCTGGACCCCTGGGGCTGCTCAGAGATGGCTCAGGGCAGCTGAGGGGGCAAATGAGACTACAGAGAGGCCCCACCCCATCAACAGCAGCAGCAGCAGCTCAGCCTCGTTCTGTGTTTGGGCTTCCACCTAAGATTTTGGTTGATAAGGGTTCCATGGCTAAAAGTGCACAGGCCACTGGGAGAGGCAGTGCACTCGGGGGTTAGGTGCCCAGAGTTCTGAGTCCAAATCCTCCAAGTACATGAACTAATCCCCACCCCCCAGGGCTTAGTGTCCTCATCTGTAAACCGGGGGCAGTGACAATCCCTGTGACTATGGGGTTAGATGAATTAAATGCTTAGGACATGAGCTGTGTGACTCCATTCAAGGTCTCCCCCAACCCACCTCCAGGTCCCCAAGAACTCCAAGTGTGCCCCCCACCCTGGGACTGGGGGTGAGGCCTGGGGCAGCGAACAGGAGCCATCCTCACCGGCACTGGGGTCCGGAGGTCCAAACTCCAGGCTATAGCGCACCACGAAGTAGTTGTTCCAGACGTACAGCTGGTTGTCGCGCGGGTTGTAGTCCACAGAGGAGACGAACTGGTAGGGATTGGGGAAGGCCAGGCTGACCGGCTCCTCGCGGTTAGCATTGGTGTTGAAGGCGTAGTCCACGCGGTTGCCAGCTGCCTCACTGTCGTCATCCACATAGACCGAGCGCAGCACGTAGAGGACACCGCACACCATGAAGGCGTTGGACGCTGAGCGCTTGTCGTATCCTGTTTCCCACGTGCCCTCGAAGCGCAGCGTATAGGGGTTGAGCTGGCTCACCACCAGCCGCCCATTGTTGCCCTCAGTGGCATAGATGACCCACAGCCCATTCTCGTCCACGGCCAGATCGATGTCAGTCTTGCCTCCCCAGCGGTAGGGCGAGGTGTCATGGTAGTTGGCCGTGTTGATGACGGTCTCCCCGCTCTTGATGCGTGTGCGCAGGTCGTACTTGACAATGTTGCGTGTGCGCTCCTTGTTGTAGAAGACAGCGCCGTCGTAGACCACAAAGCCAGTGCCGTCCACGCGGTTGGGCAGGCGGTAGGTGGTGGTGTGGCGCGCTGCCACGTAGTCCTCCCAGGAGGCATACTCGGTCAACGTGTCCGTGCGGTAGGGGATCCAGGGCATGACGTAGATGCGGTCCCCCGCCTGCAGTGGATCCTTGCACCATGCACCGGACTGGTGCTCTGACTCGTGCGTGGAGGTGGGCTCCAGCACCTTCTGCAGGGTCCCTGGGCACACGAAGACTGGGCAGGGTGGGTGGGAGGAGAGGAAACAGGAGAGGAGGTGCAGGGATGAGGGAGGGGAGGAGAGAGAAAGGGGAAAGAGAGGTAGTTGGTCACAAGGCCAGGGGGGAGCCAGACTGTCCCCTCCTGCTGCTGCAGTCACGGTTGCTTGGTAGGGCTGGTGATGGGAAGGGGGTTTCCGGGCTGGGATCCCTGCCCGCCCAGCTGCCCCTCTCCCTGGAGATGTCAACCCTGGAGGCCATTAAGAGCAGGGTTAGTGGGAGAAGGTGGTACCCCTCTTTCCTTTTCTGGCTGCTAGAGACCCCACAGGCTGGGGATAAGGGGTTTGGCAAGAGCTCTCCCAGAGACTTTCTCGTGTGCCTTAAGCCTGGCGGAAAGACCTCACTGCAGCTGCTGCCTGGCAGCTTTCCAGTTCCAGGGACTCAGTGCCCTGCCTCTTGGCCATCATGTCCACCCCCCACGGAAGAGCTAGAGTGGAGGGTCCCATCCTTCACCCACACAAGGAAAGATTTTTTTTACTCCCCTTTCTTCCGCCTGCAAAAATTGCAAGGTAGTGATGTTTCTGTACCCACTGTGGGTGTCAGGAGCATCCCCCCATTCCAGGGAAGGGGAAGCACCCAAGGTTCCTGATGCAGCCTGTGCCCGCCCCCAGTACCCACACAATCAGGAAGGGTTTTTGGAAAAGTCCAGCCTCTCCCCTACGGTGCCCAGCCCTGCCCCCAGCCGGCAGGGTCTCTCATGGGGTTTGTTCAGCAGCAGACACTGACACTGGTGCACAGGGAGGGGGGTGGGACATGGGGAGGGAGGGGACTCCCCAGGAGAGTTGGGGAGGGGGAAGGAAAGCTGTGTGGAGGGAAGAGAGACAAGGTGGGGCCCTCAGCAGAGGTCCTGGCTCCAAGGGAGGCACGCTGGAGACCACCTGGGAAGAAAGGTTAGTGCTGGCAGAGGAGAGAGGGGGTGAGCAGAGAATTCACTCCAAGGCCCAGGCCCGACTGAGGGTCCCTCAGGGGGGCACTCCCAGGTCCAGCTCAGAGTGGGCAAGGGAGGGAACCAAGTGCTAGGATAAAGACCCAGCCCACCCCAGCCAGGCCCCCCACCTCCCCTGCCCCGGACCCAGATTTACCTGCAACCATCCCCGGCTCGGGAGGAGGGACCAAGGCAGCGTTGATGTCAGAAAGGTGGGGGGCCCCGCCCCACCCCCCCATTCCCTGAAAAGGAGGAAAACCTCAACTGCATCTCGTTGGCCCCCACTGGCCTGCCCTCCCCTACCCCATCATGTCCCAGGGGTACCTACTCCTAGGCTCCCCCGCTGACCCAGTGGCGATCTGGACTCTCACGGTCAGCATGGCCAGACTCCCCTCCTCCTCCCAGAGTGATGACAGTCAGAGGCCCCTCCATCCAGGATGGCTGGGGCCTCCCTCTCTACTCCCTACTAGCAGAACCCACAGACCGGCCAGAGTGAGGGCTTGCAGTGAATTCTCTGCTTCTGCTTGGCTTGTCACCAAAGCAGATGGCCCCAAGGGAGACAGGAAGGGCTGGGACCTGGTCCTGGCTTGGGAGGCAGCCCAAGGGTCCCCAGGCACAAAGCAGCCAGGAGCATGCCCTGTTTTAGGAGAAGGGGCACCCAGGGCACAGAGGTGGGCAGGGACCAGAAGGGTCCTGGCTTGGGCCCTGGGGCTTCACCATCTCCCTGTTCCTGGTGCCCTGAGGTGTTGGCCTGTCCCTCCACCTGTTTCCTCTGTGCCAAGGTCTCCCCTCTCCCCAAGCCAGGGGGGCTCCTGCCAGCTGTGTGTGTGAGGGGGGCGGTGGGAGGTCTCAGAACCTGACCTGGTCAGAAGGGTGTGGAGGAGGAAAGTGTGGTTAGAGGTTACCCTGGGGAAGGGGGAGAAGATGAGAAAGGGCCTGGGGCCTTTGCCATCAAGGACCCCTCCCTAGCACCAAGCTCCCAACACCTCCTTTTCCCTCCCCGCCTCTTGAAGAGAAAAGATCCAGGGCTGCATATCCAAACCACCACCGGACCTGCAAGAAGAGTGTCTGGTGCTGGGTGGGAGAGACTCCAGGAAAGAGAGACTCAGAGTGGCAGGGTGTTTGGGGGCAGACCATGGGCTGGCTGCCCAGGCCGCTCTGAGATGGGGAGGGAGACAGCGGGGAGGGGAGCAGCTTGGAGGGACCCACTCCACCCCCCTCGAATGGGATGCTCCACAGACCACCGTAATTTCAAGACAAAAGCTCTATGAAAAGGTTTCTCACCCAGCCCTTCCCCTGCTGCCAGCCTCAGAGCTGTCAGTTTCCCAAAACTTTCAGGGGAGAAAGCAACCATCCCCAACTCCTGCCCTCCCCTCCGCAACAGACAGCCCTCTCCACCACAGAGTTCTCCTGCTCCCCCAGCTGAGGGTAAACCCCGGCAAGAAATTACGGTGCTCCTGGAAGGCCCCAGACCTGGCCTATCCTGTCCCCACCCCCTCTCCCTGGTCCTCTAACCACAACAGCCCAGAAGAAACCCTGACTGCAGCTTCGCAAGTGTTTCAGAACCAGAGAAAAATGCTCCCCCATCCCTCGATCCCCCCACCGCAAGGCCCGCCCCCACCCCCTTACCCCCACATTTGACAGGCTGCCCTCCCAGGGTTGAGGACAGTTCATACCCCTCCCCAGGGGTGGGCCCCCAACTGGTCGAGGTTGGGGGATCGGGGTGGGGGAGACTTGTGCTCTGTGCTCCAAAACAGCTCTGGGCCTTGGAAACACCAAACCAGAAGGAACTTAAGCCACCAGGAGCCTGAGGGATAGGATGAATCTGCTCTCCAAAAGGAAAACAAAGGTGTCCCCTCCGTCCCGCCTCCCCCAACGGGGCATAAGTTACCAAAGTTGGGGCAGGAAGAGAAGAGACGGTTCACCTGGTGCCCCCTACCCCACCCCCAGTCTGGAACCAGGAAAGGGAGTCCCCACCCACCCAGGATGCTTACAAACTTCTCCTGAAGGAGCAAAAGAAGTATGAGAGAAGGCCAGGTCCCCTAGCAAGGGCCAGGAACTAGGAAGGAGGGACAGGGAAAGACAGAGAGGCAAAGAGAGAGAGAGTGAGAGAGAGAGAGAGTGAGAGAGAGGAAGGTCCTGCCCGCGTACTCAGAGGAGCTTCCTCGGGTGTCTGGAGGGTGGAGTCACCCATGGCTGGACCAGGGCTGGCCCCACTGGGAGGGCACCTGGGGCGGGAGCTATCAACTGGACCCAGTGGGGGCGGGAGAAGAAGGGGCCGAGAGGGGAGGGCGGTCACATAAGTATGGCACAGGTAAAACAAAGTGTGAGTTAGGGGTTAGCATTGGTAACAGTGCGTTTACCTTTCTGCTCCACTTCTACTTTAAGCATCGGAAGAGAGAGAGAAAACAAATTGAAAAAAAAATGTGCAAGAAAAAAGAGAAAAAAAAAGAGATTAAATTGCTTTTGTTTCTTTTTTGGCAACATGTCCCCTTTTCCTTTCTTTCCTTACTCCTGGTTCCCCAACCCCAAATGTTGCATCAGCTCAGCCCCCGCCCCCCATGTCCCTTCCTCTGGGGTAGGGTGGGGCAAGAGGTCATGAGGGAGACAGTCACAGGGAGGGGAAAACACGCAGAACAGAGACCAAGAGAGACACGGAGGGAGGGGAGGACGGGTAGGCAGAGGACCATGCCTTCAGATGTGAGTGGGCACCCTCATGGGAGGGGGGAGTCCAGTTGGGAGGCGGGCTCTGGTTAGGGGGGCACCGGGGAGGGAGTGGGGGGACACTCTGGTCCCCTCTCGCCCTGTCTGCTGCCCGCCTGCCAGAACCAGGGGCCCAGGGAAGGAAGCTCAGTTCCTCCCGGGCCTGGGTGCCCAGAACCGAGAGAACAGGCTAAACTCCTTCCAGTCTGTGCTGGCCCCACCTGGGAGCCTCTGGGTCCCCCCAACCCTCACCACCCAGAAAGAGCCAACACAGAGAGGGTGGCAGAGTTGGACACAGAATGACGGAGAGGCAGACAAGCAGAGCCCCCTTGGGCCTCAGAGAGCTTGGTGGGGGGGGGGAGACAGAGGTCGAGAGGGAAGAGGCTGGGGTGGGTACACATCACACAGGACAGGACAGCAGGTGGCACAGACACGCTCCCCCGAGACTCAGTTTCTCTGCCCAGCAACCCCCCTGGGGGCCCCGGAGCCAGGAGCTCCACGCCACCCGCTGCCTGGTGGGCCGGCGGTACCTGGGGGAGGAAGGGGCATGGTTAGAGTGTGCACAGCTGCAAGGCAAATCCAGTGTTAGTTGGGCCTGTCCAATGTGTGTGTGGCGGGGACCCCACACACCCACTGCCCCAGCCCCATGGTAGCCCCCACACTCCGCCCCGCCCCCCGCCCCCCGCCGGCCTGCACCAGCACTGGGATCACCCCAGCCTCTGAAGCCTCAGGCTCGGTGCCCTGGCCCCTCAGGAACCTCTGCCAGGGCCTGGCTTTCCTAGCTCCTCTAGAGAAGCAGGGAGTTCCACAGGGGAGGGATGGCTGCATCCCCAGCGCCTCACCCAGGGCCTGGAACACAGGAGGTGCTCAGCAAACGTGTGGGGACGAGTGCCCGGCCTCCCTGTCTGGCTTCAATCCTCCTGTTCACCCAGCCCCCTTCCTCTGGGACCAGGAGCTAACAAGTCTGCATGTCTAGGACACACATGGCCCCACTGTGCCCCCACACAACCACTGTGTGTATGTCCTTTCTCCCCGAGTTCAGGCTAGCTCTCTCCCATCAGCCTGGGGGCCGCCCATCCCCTGGGCTGACCTGCCTACCTCCTGGCCTTTGTGGGTCATGCTCCTGCCCACCCTGGGGGTCGGCTCCAGGAGGTCTCCCCACCCCTTTCCTCCCAAGGCCCTCTAAGCTTTCCTCCTGCTTCTCTAACTGTGTGGCATCCACTGTGGACTCCACTTGGACCAACGGGTTTTTCTCTGCCCTGTATCCCATCTGCCTCAGGAGGAGCTGGGTGCATCATCAGTTGTTAGTTTCTTTTTGATTACCAACAGCAATAACAATAACTGGTAGTTACAGCGGAAACAGTGACTACCAAGTGCCCAGCACTCACTTGGTGCCAGGGACTGTGCTAGGCACTTCCTGGGCAGTCTTTTGAGAACCCTGTCTATAGATGGGGAAACTGAGGCTCGGTGAGGGGAAGCAACAAGGCTGAGGCCACATGCTGGCAAAAGCGGGTACCACTTCCTTCACATCTGTGACTCAGGGCAGGAGCTTTATCCACGTTCTCTCTTCCTGGCAGTGTCTCAGGAAGGGGTTTGGTCCCTTCCCCCATCACAGATGAGTACCCAGGGTCAGCCGGCTGGAAAGGGCACTCGGACCACTACTGAGCACATCCTGAGCCAGGCGTGGGCCTGGGCGCTGGGGGGTGAGGACTCGCCTCTGCCCCTGGGAGCAGGCTCTGAGGCAGGCCCTGGGCCGGCTGCTTCACACACGAGCTCCTGGACTCTCCCCTCCCCTGATGGCGGCCCAGAGAAATGAAGTCACTCGCTCAAGTTTCAGAGCCAGAAAAATTCAAGAGCCTGGCCGAGCTTCGGACCAGCCTGATTTCCTGTGTGCTAAGCTCCCACCTCCTGCCTGCCTTCCCCGCTCCCAGCCCCGGGGTGGGCAGTGTCCCCAGTGCTGTGGGAAGGCTTCAAGGAAGTCAGGCGTCCCCCTCAGGCGGTGGCTGGAGGCCTGGTCGCTGAAAGGAAAGGGTGAGGAGTAAAAGCAGAAAGTGATGGAAGCACGTAAGCGATCCTGTTCCCCGTGTAGATCATCACCTGCGAGGAGAAACCAAAGGTTGGGGAGAAGGCTGGAGTGGGAGGGGGAGAAGGCTGGAGTGGGAGGGGAGAGGAGGGACAGTCACAGGGCCCCTGTTCCCACCCCTGCCCCCCACACGCACATGCCCCCCACACGCACACACTCTGGTGGCCCTGCCTCCGCCCCCCTCTGCCTGGAGCCTACCTCCTGGCTCAGTGAAGCTGGGGGTTGGGAAGGAAAGGGGAGGTGGAGGGAGAGTGAGGAGGAGGAGGATGCTAAGGTGGGTGCTGAGGAGGAGAGACCCTGTCTTTGTCAGCTGCCCTTCACCAGGTGTAAGAAAGCCAGGCCTCTGGCTCCCCAGGCCCACCTGGGGGCCTCCCTCCATGCACCATGGCGGCACTTCCCTGGCAAACAGGAAGTGCTATCATGGTGATGGGCAAACCGACCAGGGGATGGGACTCTGGAAGACAAGACGCCCCAACCCTTCACACCGAATCCAACGCGAGGCCTCAGCAGTGGTCTGTCTCTCCGTGGACATCAAGTCCAGCTTCCAGGACGGGGAAAGGGCAGGAGGGGGCAGCGAGGGGTGAAGAGGAAGGAGAGGGAGTTCAGAGAGAAGTGTGGTGAGTGAGGGAAGGACAGGTGTGTGTGTGGTGGGGGGAGGGGGGACAGGAAGGGAAGGGATGAGAGAAGAGGGAGGCAGAGGGGTGACAGGGCAGTGGGGTTGAGGGAGATGTACGTGTGCCAAGCAGAGTGGGGTGTGGCCTAGGAGTGTGTAAAGGAGCCCGGGCACATGAAGAAGCAGGGCCAGGGGGCCCGGGTGACCAGGGCTGGAGAAGGTGCCGAGGAAAGGACAGTTTTTGGTGGTGGCTGGGGAAAAGGCGGGGGGCGAGGAGCTTAGGGTGTGGACAAGGCTGACTAGAAAAAGGGAGTGTGGGAGGGAGGGAACAGGTCCAACTGTCCCCCACGCACCTGGCCCCAACTTGGCCCCTTGTGCATGTGTGCATGTGCGTGTGTATGTGCATGTGCGTGTGTGTGCGTGTACGTGTATGTGCATGTGCATGTGTGTGGCGAGTCAAGGTGTCTCCTCCTCGCTCACTCTGGGTAGGGGAAGGGCCCGGGTTCGCATGAGGAACAAGAGGACTCACTGTAGGGGACACAGTCGTACTGCACCTCCAGGTACTTGTAGGTCCCAGGACAGGGGTCAGGAAAGGCGTCGGAGCCGGCAACCACCACGCACTGGGTGCGGTTATTACACCTGTGGAGGAAAGACAGAGATGGGAAGACAGGCCTAGAACTGGGGGCTCCAGGGCAAGGAGAAGAATGGGTACCCCCAAATTTGGAAGGAACCATGGAGACCAAAGCCTTTCGTGGATATTGTTTTCTGCTTCCT
This sequence comes from Myotis lucifugus, assembly GCF_000147115.1. Lineage (NCBI taxonomy): Eukaryota > Metazoa > Chordata > Mammalia > Chiroptera > Vespertilionidae > Myotis > Myotis lucifugus. The sequence continues at coordinate 754,851 of NW_005871358.1, forward strand.
GCCAGCTCTCTCTTCCACTAGATAGGGTTTCTTCTACTCCCCGCCCCAGCATGGCATGAAGCTCAGGGCTGGGACGGGGCAGGGCCCCATAAACTGCTTGCCCAGCCACCCCTCATGGCTCCCATCCAGCACTGGTGCTATGGCTTCCTTGGCATTTTCCCTCAATTGACTGTACAGCCCCTCCTTTGTTCATGGAAGAGTTCAATGATTCTCTCTCATCATTGATGTTTCTCTCTCTCCCTCCCTCTCACCTTCCTCTGAAATTAATAAAAATATATTAAAAAGTAGTAATAAAAGATGTTTCTCTGCTGTCTGTCCCCACAGTCAGGGTCTCTGTTTCCTGGAGCAGCCCAGGTCTCCGCCAGCAGGACATCGACCTGATCGTGGGTATGCAGGAAGCAGTTTTGGGGGACTCCCTGACAGATATGGGGCAGGGGGGCGCCTGTGTCTTCTCTCTTCAGTCCTGCCCTTAACTAATGAGGATCTGCTCAACCCACCCACCTCAAAACCCTCCTTTAAAAACAGAACATTGGGGCCGGGCGCGCAGTGGTAGCGGGCCTTGAGTGGCAGGGGGTGGGGGTGGAGTAAAAAAAGAAAAAGAAGAAAAAAAACACAGAACATTGGCCTGGCCAGTGTGGCTCAGTGGTTGAACATTGACCTATGAACCAGGAGGTAACGGTTCTATTCCCGGCCAAGGCACATGCCCAGGTTGAAGGCTTGATCCCTAGTGTGGGACATGCAGGAGGCAGCCAATCAATCATTCTCTCTCATCATTGATGTTTCTGTCTCTTTCTGTCTTTCCCTCACCCTTCCTCTCTGAAATCAATAAAAATATATTAAAAATAAATAAATAAAAACAGACACTGGTGCCCTGGCCGGTTTGGCTCAGTGGATAGAGCGTCGGCCTGGGGATGGAGGGGTCCCGGGTTCGATTCCAGTCGAGGGCACATGCCTGGGTCGCAGGCTCGATCCCCACAAGGGGGTGTGCAGGAGGCGGCCAATCCATGATTCTCTCTCATCAATGATGTTTCTTTCTCCCTCCCTCTCTGAAATCAATAAAAATATATTAAAAACAACAACAACAAGAAAAACAGAACACTGGTCTTGCTTCAGTAGCACATATAATAAAATTGGAACGATACAGACATTAGCACGGCCCCTGTGCAAGGCTGACATGCAAATTCATGAGGCGTTCCATATTTTTAGACAATAGTGAAGTGAAGGCCTGGGGGGAGGGGTTTGTAGTAGAGGGTCAATGGATAAAAGGGGGACATCTGAAATACTTTCCACAATAAATAAAAACAGCACATTGGCCTCAGAAGGTTAAGGAGAATTACCTAATGCCCAGAAACTCCATCCCTTGTTATATTCCCAAAAGAACCGAAAGCAAGTGCTTAAACAACCCAAATATCATACCCGAATGGATGAACAAAATGTGGTCCATCCTTACAACAAAATAGTCCTCAGCTATAAAAAGGACTGAAGCGCTGACAGGCCACAATGTGTATGAACTTCAGAATATGCTGCATGAGAGAAGCCGGACACAAAAGGCCAAGATCACGACTCCACATGCACGAAACGTCCGGAATTGGAGATCCAGAGACAGAGAGGAGATCAGCTGCCAGGAGGAGGGGGATGGAGAGCGGCCGCTAATGGGTACAGGGTTTCCTCCTGGGGTGATGAAAATGTTCCGGAACTAGGTAGGGATGGTGGTTGCACAACTTGTAAACATACTAAATGCCACTAAATATTTCACTTCAATGGTGATTTTTATGTTATGTGAACTTCACTTCCATAAAGAGAAGAAAGGGAAAGCCGCTGGCCTTCTAGCGAGGGGGGATGAGATGGGTGTGGGAGGCACCAAACAGGGCAGCGGGTGCTGATGGTCTGGTCAGCTCCTCACTGTATTTATTCTGGGGTGTCTCTGTCAGAGCAGTGAGCTGTACCCTAACTGATACAAAGCACCTCCAGGTTGCCCTAGCCAGTTTGGGTCAGTGGATAGAGCACTGGCCTGCGGACTGAAGCGATTTCGGTCAAGGGCATGTACATAGGTTGCAGGCTCCTCCCCAGCCTGAGCCCTGGTTTTGGGGGCATGTGCAGGAGGCAACCAATCAATGTGTTTCTCTCACATCGATACTTCTCTCTGTCTTTCCCTCTCTCTTCCACTCTCTCTAAAAATCAATGGAAAAATATCCTTGGGTGAGGATTAAAATAAAATAAAATAAAAAATTTTAAAAAGCACCTCCAGATTTTTAAAAAATATGTATTTTTATTGATTTCAGAGAGGGAAGGAGAGGGAGAGAATCATTGATTGGCTGCTTCCTGGACGCCCCCTACTGGGGATCGAGCCTGAAACCTGGGCATGTGCCCTGGACCTGAATCGAACCCAGGACCTTTCAGTCCGCAGGCCGATGCTCTACCCACTGAGCCAAACCGGCTAGGGCTCACCTCCAGGTTTTAAGACAGTGGAGCAGCGGCCTCAGGACACTCGCAGCCCCGGTGACCATCCTGCTCGGTGTTCCCCCCTCTGGACCTGACAACCCAGTCGGAACTGGGCCAGTCGCTGTGCTGGGAGCTGGGAGACACCACTGACACCGGTGCCGGTGCTGAATGAACCCTCAGGGGGAATCTGGAGAGCAGGAGGGAGGAAGCAAGGGTTCCAAGGAGAAGGGGCACTGCCCAAGGGAAGACTGGGAGGCTGGACTGTCACCACCCATGCAGGGGAGACTGGGAGGGTTTATTAGAGGGGGATGGATGCTGGGGAGAGAAAGGGTGCGAGGGAGGGGATGAGGCAGCTCCAGCCTGGCCAACCAGGCTGAGCCATCTGCCCACACCTGTCCTGTGCCCCAAACTCTCAGGGCCGCTGCCCAATGACATATTCTAGAACCCTCTGCCAGCATTCAAGGAGCTGCTGGCCCTAGCGCTCCTTCCCTTTTCCAGTTCTATGCCCTGGGCTCGGAGTGAACCCTGCATTCTCACAGGCATTGGGCAAAAATTCAGTGAGTGCCTGCTGCTGCGGACACAGCAGTGACACAGTTCCCTGTCCCTGTGGGGCTGACAGCCCATGAGGGAAGACAGAAACCACATAAAGAGGCAAAATATCTGATGGAACTGCAGATGGAAGTCCAGGTAGGAGAGAAACAAAGCAGAGAAGGGGCGAGGAAGTGGGAGCTGTGGTTTTAGAGGGTGGTCGGGCAGCCCTGGAGGAGGATAGGTAGGTGGAAATTCCCTGAGTGAGCGGGAGGAGGGAGGAGGAGCCCAGCGGCTGCTGGAGAACAGCCAATGAGAAGGCCCACAGGAGGCCCTCAGGGGAAGATAGATGCCTGACGTGTGTGAGGAGCAGGTGGGTGAGAGGGGGAGCGCGGAGGAGGTGAGGGCTGGAGAGGAAAGGGCAGAGCGAGCAGGGCCTTGCAGGCAGAGGGAAGGCTTGGGCTTTTGTGAGCTGGGAATGAGGTAGGAGTCTGAGCAGAACAGGGATGTTTCCAGATTCAAGTGCTCACAGACGCCCTCTGGCTGCTGTGGAGGGAACAGGCTGTAGCAGGCAAGAGGGAGCAGGTAAGGGGCGGGGCATGGGCTTGGAAACAGTGGTCAAATGAGTATAATTGGAAGGAAGCACTGAGCAGCTCGAGGTGCGCTGGCTGTGGGTGTGAGAGGGGTTTCTGCAGCTTCGAACACTCAGTGCTCTCCCTGGCACACCCCCCTCACTCACAGTTGCACCCGGGCACTCACATTCTCTCTCTCACATGCACTTATCATCTGTATTCAGATGTCACCTCCTCAGGGAAGCCGGACCAGACTCGGTCCTGCCTCAGCTCCCAGGACACCTTCACCCTGTCCTGCCATTGCAAGCCCTCACCGCCTCCCTATAATCTTGGCGTGAGCTTCTGGAGGCATCAGGCTCATGAGTGTAGGTGTGTGGGAAGGGGTACAGACTGGTAGGGAGACAAGCTGGGGGCGGGGGGGAGGGCTGTTCACATGGCACCTGGAAGGTGCTCGGGAAACGTGTGGAAATCATAAAGGAAGACGGAGGGTGAACAGGGTGCACTGTCCCGGGGGTGCACAGAGGACAGGCACTGGATTCAGGGACTCCGAGAACTGCCGCCACCCTGCCTCTGAGAGCCCGGTGGGGCCCTCACCTCTGCGACATGATCTTGAAGGCATCCGGCAGGTAGCACTGCACGTTCTCCATCTGGAAAGGGTCAGCGTCGCAGATCTTGTCATCTGTGCGTCCGTAATTGGCGTTTTCCACCATGATGACATCACTGCCTGGGCACCGCAGCTCAATGGGGTAGCCTTCGCATGCCAGCTCCCGGCGCATCAGCCCGAATGGGAGTCCAGCCCGGCTCAGGCCTGTGGGAGGGGGCACATCATGCTCAGGGCACAGGGAAGGGAGTGAAGACCCGCAGAGGAGGCGCCATCTCCAGCTTAGCTGGACCTGGGACACAGGCACAGCTTTATTCATCTGTAAAATGGGCTTTTCAAGTCATTAACCTGCTCAAAAAGAATTTGGCCTTTGCCTCAGGACCTGGGAGGGCCCTCCAAGCCTTTTGAATGTTCAGCCTGATAAGAGTGTCTGTTTACCTGGGGGCCTTGGGCCATGCCAGATAGTCTGTGCTAACTGTTAGGGGTTGAATTGTGCTCCCTCCCCCAATTCCTATGCTGAAGTCCTAACCCATAGGACCTCAGAATGTAACCAAATTTGGAGACAGGGTCTTTACAGAGATAACCAAGTTAAAAGGAGGCAATAAAGATGGGCACTAATCTATATATATAAAAGCCTACTATGCAAAGTGTCCCCTAGGGCAGTGGTCGGCAAACTCATTAGTCAACAGAGCCAAATATCAACAGTACAACGATTGAAATTTCTTTTGAGAGCCAACTTTTTTAAACTTACACTATATAGGTAGGTACACTGTTATTAACTTAATTAGGGTGCTCCTAAGGCTTAGGAAGAGCCACACTCAAGGGGCCAAGCCGCAGTTTGCCGACCACTGCGGGACTTCCATTGCTTGCTATGACATGCGCTGACCACCAGGGGGCGGCACCGGAACGAAGGAAGGCCAGGCCTAGGGACCCTACCTGTGCATGAATTTCATCCAATAAAAATAGAGGGAATTTGGACACAGACACACCAGAGGGAAGACCATGTGGGGACAGAGGGAGGAGATGGCCATCTACAAGCCAAGGACAGGGGCCTGGAACAAATCTTTCCCTTGCAGCCCTTAGAAGGAACTAACCCTGCCAACGCCTTGATTTTGGACTTCCAGCCCCTAGTTCTGTGAGGAAATAATTTTCTGTTGTGTAAGCGCCCTCTCATCTGTGGTACT
>NW_005871358.1:760497-774857 GCF_000147115.1 Myotis lucifugus
ACTGCAAGCTCCGTGATGAAACCTGCTGAGGGCTGCTGCCCCGCGCCCTCGTCTCGTGGGTGATTTTAATCTGCATCAATTCACCGTGATAAACTGTAACTGAAGTTTAACAGCATTTCTGAATTCTATGAGTTCTGGCAAACCATCAAACTTGAGGATGGTCTAAGGTAGCGGTCACCAACCTTTCGGACCTCACGGACCACCAGTGGTCCACAGATCACTGGCTGGCGACCGCTGGCTGTTCTAAGGGACCCCTGATTGCAGTTAGTGTCCAAAGTGAGGGTGATCGTGGGTGCTGCCCTAACTTCACACCACCCCACACAAGAAGAGGCATGGGGGCGGGGTATGAACTCATATTCTGGAAGAAACCATAGAGCCTGACTTCGCCACCTCCCAGATGACAGGCCAGGCGTGTCCCTAGCCCCAGGTCTTCTCGTGCTGCAGCCCAGGGATCAGCAGCACCAGAATCACAGGGCAGCTGGTCGTTCCGAGTGCAAACTATGGCCACCTCCCCCCAGGGGCCTGCTGAATCAGGAGGGGGAAAGCCAGGAGCCTTTGGAACTACGCATCCACCAGCAATTCTGATGCACACTCCTTTGGACAGCCACCCCTATAGCCTCCCCAGGCCTCAGTTTCCCAATCTGTAAAATGGGCACCATAGCCCAGGGCTGTGCTGTGAGGATTCTGTGCTAGGAATGTTTGTGAAGGAAGTGCTGAGCATGGTGCTGTCAATGGTGAGGGCGCCACCAGAAGGGTCCTCCTCATTATCACCTGGGAAACCCGCCCGGTGTGTGAAAATGAAAGAGCACGCCGTGAGCAGGCCCAGCATCTTCACATGTCAGTCCCCATCCTGTGCCGTGTGGGGACTGAGAGCTTGGGCTGATGGGTTTCAATCCCAGCTCCACCACTCCTTGGCCGGTGGCTTCGTCCAGTCACTGACCACCTCTGTGCCTGTTCCCCTCCCTCGGGAGCTGACAGCTCCCACCTCACAGAGCCAGGCTGAGGGAGGGGCGCAGTGGATGCAGCAGTACACAGTGAGGCAACAGGGTGCTAATTACTGTTGCTACGAGGATGATTAAGGCAGCCCGTCTCTGCAGGACAGAGTGGGCTTGGTAGGGCCCACGCCTGCTGGAGGCAGCCACCTCTCAGGACACGTCCCAGCCAGGCCTTGCTGGTGCAGAGGGATGGGGGGAATGCACAGAGTGGCCCAAAGGCTGCAATGTGTGGACCACTGTCATTTGCAGATGCAGAGGAGGTACCAGTGCATAATGGCAGCAGACGTTAAGCAGGCCTCTTTCCGAAGACCGGGTCCCTCCACTGTTGGCTGGGGACCCATGGAGAATGGCAGCCAGGCCCTGGGGTTTTCTGGGGGGAGTTGTCCCACTTGGGGGAAAGTTTTACATGTGTTCCTCTAGTACCACCTGCTTCCGCGGCTAATTTTAGCCCTTCTTGGGTCTGGGAGGCAGGCCGGGGGTGGAGGGTTGGCTCAGATGGGTCCAGGGGGTGGGAGCAGCCCCTCCTGGACCAGCTGGGACCATGGGGCAGGACCCAGATGGGCAGAGAACACGGGCACTGGGCAAGCAGAGGATACCAGCTGGCCAGAACAATGCCAAGGCCCTGGGCATGGCTGAACGAAGCCCCTCCCTGTGTGGCTCTCTAAGGTGGGGCTATACGATGGGGCACTGGGAAGCAGTGTCCACTGCCAGTGCCCTCCAGACAGGGCTGGGAGGGGTGGGCAGGGGGCGTGGCCCAGGCAAGGGCAAGGCCAAGGCCAAGGCCAGCAGGCCCCTTGCTCTGCCCTTGCCCGCCATGGGGACCAGAACTGAGAAACTGGTGAGGTGGGACGGGCACGCTCGGGGCACTAACTGTGGCATGCACAGGATCCCGGGGCCGGCGCAGGGCCGAGCTGAGTCATTAGTTGTTTTTAAATAGATGTCAATGGGGCATGCTTTTAATTAAGCCTCTTGCAGATGTAATCACAGGTACCACACACACGAGCCTCAGATCACCAGGCAGGCCTGTGCCGGTCCCAGGGTGCCACAGGCTGTACTCCAGGCTCTGGGACCCCTGGGTGTTGGAGGTGAGGGGCTAGGGCCCCCTCAGTGTTGTTGGCGGTGCGTCACCACCCAGCCTTGCTCTGGCCTGGTTCCTCTGAGGTGCGGGTGGGGTAGGGCTCTAACAAGTCGGTCACAGGTATTTCAGTGCTCCACCCACTCTCCCGGCCGAGTGGTGGAGGCGCGGCCCCAGCAGCACCTACCTTGGGTGGCCGAGGTGACCAGGACGGCGGTGATGCAGAGGCTCCACAGCACGGCGGCCAGGCGGGCCATGGCAGCGGCCGGGGGCGTTTTCGGAGCTCTCAGTGGCTTGTGCAGGGGTCCTTGCCCTGCATCACCAGGTGGGCACCACAGCCTGGCCCACCAGCCTGGGGAGGACAGGGAGAGTGAGGGGGGCCATCCCTCAGCGGGCTGTGGACAAGGGGCCCGTCCACATCCAGCACTTCCACCGGCAGAAGCCACATCCTCTGGCCAGAAGCTGCCGGGCTCACCCTGCTTTCACCCTGACCCCAGCAGACAGAACAGCCCCCTGGTGACAGGTGTTAGGATGGCACCAGACAGGCCTCAGACCCTACCTCCTGGGGAAAGGGACCCTCTGGAAGCCGCCTCCCCCGTTCTGAAATCCCGACCCTGCCCATCGGTCCTCCAGCCGAGCTTCCTCAGCCAGCAGAGCATCCAGGGTGGGGGACCAGGCATCCCGGCTCCACGTGCAGCCTCCCCCTCAGGATCATGGGCAGGAATCCAGGCCCGCCCCCAGCCCCCTACTTCCTGTCTCTCTCACTCTGGTAGCTGCTGGGACCACAAATTGGGGGCCAGGGACAACTGTTTCCAGGGGACGGGGGCGGGGGGGTAAGTTGGAGACAGGCAGGTGGGGAGGGGGGATGCAGCCCCCTCAGGGCCCGGGAGGGTAAGGAAGGGGTGAGGGTTGTGTGCCCTGCCCTATAGTGGCCCCCCCAACAGCGTTAGGTTCTGACCCTTTATTTCCTCCCTCACAGTCACTCCGTCCCACTTCTCGCTGCCTCGGTTTCCCGTGGATGCTCTTCAGGTTGCCTGCCCACATCTCCCTCGGCCCTTGGCTGTATCTACACCCAGTTTGCCACGTGTGGCCCGGGCCCAGCAGCACCAGCCTGGCCAGGAACTTGCTAGAAACACGTTCTCTGGGGAGGGCGAGCACCCGTGTTTTCAGCCGCCCTATGACGTATGAACCCCCGCTCCGTCCTCTCCCGCTGTCATCCCAGCCCCACAGTCTCAACACCATCAACCACCCAATACTTCCCCAGGCTCTTATTTCCAGTCTGGACTCTCTCAGCAGAGCCCAGCTCCTGTTTTCCCCAAACGAAAGCCTGCTGACTGACCCCGCTGCGTCTCTGACCCCTTCTCTGTGGCGCCACCCCTGCCTCCTGCGATCCCTCCACCTCACCACGCCCTGCCCAGGGCCTCCCTTCCTCTGCGTCTACCTTCTGCCCGCCTGCCCTCCACATGGCCACTCCCTCCCCTCCCTCACCTCCTGTGGGCCTTTGTTCACAAGTAATGATCTCCGAGCTCGTGCGGAATGGCCCTGCACAGGCAGGGATCGGTGGGTTGTTTCGCTCATCCCCACCCCCAGCTTCTAGCACAGGCCCGACACAGTGGCAAATATCTGTTTGCATCTCAGACCCAAACCTAAGAATCTGCCTCTTCCCTGCCCTTCATGAACTCCGTCAGCAATCCTGTGGGCTCTGCCTGCCAAGGGTCTCACCAATCCGCCCACTTCTGGCCCTCCAGGCCACCACCGGGAACAAGCCACTACCCTGACGCTCCGGACCTTGTCCTGGCCTCCTCCCCGCCTCCCCCTGCCCTCCACTCAGTGCTGAGGGATCATTTAATGACGCAGATCCCGCTGCTCTCCGCTGGGGTCTCCATTCCTCACCAGGGTCGAGGCTGGGCCACCAGGTTCTCCAACCTTCCGTTCCGACAGTGCTCCAGCCGCTTCTCCCCCCAACCCTCCCAGCCGTGGCCTGGGCTGTTTCCTCTGCCTGAAACGCTGCCCAGGATCCTGCATACCTGCTGCAGCTTTCCCCGGCAGGCCTCAGTCTCCTCTCCTGTGAAATGGGACAGCAACTTCCCAGGACAGCCCTGAGTCCCCGTGCCCGTGCCTGCAGCGGCTCTTTCTCTGCCCCCTCCCTGCCCCTCTGCTGTCCAAAACTGTCTCCTCCCACAACCCTGACCAGACTTGGCCTGTGACACTTGCTGTTCATTTCACAATGTTACCCTGGGGGAAGGGCATTCCTAACCACCTCATTTCTCACCCCCACCCCACCTCCCAGCCTCAGGAGAGGCACTGACCCAGGCTGATGGACACTCCCTCCCTGACGCAGTTAAACTGGTGAGCGGCTGGTTAATGCTGGGAGGCCGGGCTGAGGACAGCTAACCCAAGTGGGTCTGGATGACCTTGACCTTGACCTCTCCCCTCCCTGACCCCAGTCCCCTAAGCAGTCTGAGCCTGCAGGGTTCTGGGAAGGACAACAGTCTGCATAAACAAGCCCGGACTTTGTCTCCAGCGGCGGGTCAGAGCGATCAGGTTGACCAGTTGTCTGTGGAGATGAGAGATTGAAGACAGGGGACTGTCGATTAATTGGGGGTGGGCCAGGGGCGGGGCTGGGTCCAGGGGCAGGGCCAGGGCGGAAGAGCAAATAAATGTTGACAGAATAGTTATTTATTTATTTATTTTTATTCAGCTGGGACCCGTCAGAGGGTGCTGTCCACAGCATGGCATGAGTCAGGCCCAGGGAGCATCCCTCTGAGCGGGGTGGCTCCTCTCCCTCCTCCTGGGCTGCACCCCAGGACTCCGGGGCCCCAGCTGGAGTCCTCAGGCCTCTTCCTTGTCCTTAACCCGCTCGCAGGGATCCCAACCAGCCTCACGGCTTTAGCCACTGTTTATACTGTGGCCACTGCCACATTCGAGCTCCAGCCCTGCCTCCCTCCTCGCGGACTACACCTCCATGAGTCTCCACCACACCTTCAGCTGGACCAGACCAAAACAGAGCCCCCAAATCAACCAGTCCATGGTCCGTCCCACCGCCCTCTCCAGTCCTTCGGCCAAAACCTCAAAGTCCTTTGGCTCCTCTGTCTTTCATCCCCCACATGCAGTTCCGGAGCAAGTCCTGGGTCTGCGCCTCCAGAACACTGCAGGCCCATCCATCCTTGGCAGCCCCCTCCAGACCTTGGCTCACTGTCTACCCCGATGGCCCTGACCTCTGTCCTCCTGCACTCCAGCCTCTCTTACTCCCACACTCCAGGCTCCCCCAGCAGACAGAGGGGCCTTTAAAAAAAATTACGGATATATTTATTTATATATATATATATATATATATATATATATAATAAAATCACTCTTTTTAACCACACAATTCAGTGGCATTAATTATATTCTCAATGCTGTGCCACCAACATCATTATCTATTTCCAAAACTTTTTCATCACCCCGAACAGAAACTCTGTGCCTCTTATGCAAAATCTTCGTCTCCCCCTCCCCCCAGCCCGACAACCACTAACCTGCCCTCTGTCTCTATGGATCTGCCGGTTCTGGACTTTTCATATCGATAGGATCATACAACCCTGTGCTGACTTCTTTCACTCAGCATGTGTTTTCGAGTTCATCTAAGTTGTAGCATGTCAGAGCTTCCTCTTTATGACAGAGTAATAGTCCGCTGGATGGACCAGCTTTTGTTTATCCATCATCCAAAGACGGACACTGGGTTTCTCCACAGAGGGGTCTTGTCAAAGGCAATCTGGACAGATCGCTCCCCAGCTTAAACCCCTGCACCGACTCCGGTTCCACGGCCCATGAGGCCACACGTGCTCTGACTCCTGCCCCTCTCCCCGCAGGCTCCAGCCACCGGTTCCCACCACAAGGCCTTGCCTGTGTCTCCAGCTCCACATCCCTCAGATCTCAGCTCAGATGTGCACCCCTCAGAAGCGCGGACGGGCCTCCAACGCCCTGCATCACAGCACCCTGCAGTCTGTGCCTGCCCACCCGGTCCCCGCCATCCTGTAACCTCCTAGGTCGTTTCCCTCTTGGTAAAACGGGGATACCTCCCAGGATAGCCGAGCGATAAGGTGAATTCATTCACGTGAAACACTTAGGGCCGCACGTCTCTCCCAGGTGACTTTACCTGTGCAGCCGTGGATTGCGTTTGTACCCCCAGGAGAATGGAAGTTCCTGAGACCGTCTCCTGGCGCCTAGACATGCAGTAGGTCCTCAAACAAATATTTACCAAATGAACTAAGATGAGTGACAAAGGATGGTAGTGGGGGCAGCAGGAGACGGGGCATGTGCCCTGCAACCTGGGCCAAGCCTGGCCCACACTGGCTAGGCACCAATGCCTCAGGGGCACAAGTGTTCCCCAAGGGCTGCCCCGCTGCTCCTGAGGTCCCCTCCCTGGAAGCCCAGGAAGCCCCATGCACACCCAGAACCGGCCCCAGCTCAGGAGCTCAGCACTGCAGCTCCCGTTTCCTCCCTTCCTGGCCTGACTTCGTGCCCACCTTCCACCAGAGTTTCACTTGACACCCTGTGCCCACCTAGGTGGGAGGCCAGGTGTGGGTATGTGGGAGCCACCTTGGAGACCCAGGTCTGACCATCCCTGGGACCTTCAGAGGGGGTTATTTTGGATTGAATTTTATCCTCCTCCCAAAAAAGATATGCTCGAGTCCTATCCCCCAGAACTCAGGATGGGACCTTATTTAAAAGAAGTAATCAAGCCTGGCTGGTGTGGCTCAGTGGTTAAATATCAACCTGTGAACCAGGAGGTCCCGGTTCGGATTCCCAGGGCACAGGCCTGGGTTGCCGGCTCCATCCCCATTAGGGGGTATGCAGGAGGCAGCCAATCAATGATTCTCTCATCATTGATGTTTCTCTTTCTCCTTCTCCCTTCCTCTCTGAAATATATACATTTTTAAAAAGTAACCAAGTTACAATGAGGTCCTTAAGGTTGGCCCTAACCAGTAGGGCTGGTGAGGACACAGACATGTCCCTGGGAGACGCCCACGTGAAGACGGAGGCAGAGTCGGGGTGATGGTTCTACAAGCTAAGGGACACCAAGGACTGCGGCAGCCACCAGAAGCTGGGGAGAGGCCCGGGATCGATTCTAGCCTCAGAGCCCAGAAGGAACCATCTCTGACAACACCCCGATCTTGGACTTCCAGCCTCCAGAACTGTCAGACCACACATTTCTGCTATTAGAGCCGCCTAGTCTAGGGTACTCTGTCCTATCGGCCTAGGAAAGTCACACAGGGGTCAGGACACATGGCGGCGGGAGGCAGACAGGGGCAGGACCCTGGACTGTGCAACTTGGGGAACCTTTCCAAACTGCAGGGCGGTGGGGCTGCTGTGCTTGAGCCACCCGAGATGCCAGGCACAGCAGCTGACACTGTGCCCGTGTGAGCACCGCGCCCACGTACCTCACCTAATCGTCATAAGGACCGAGTAAAGGGGGGTAACCCACATTTTACAGATGAGGAAGGTGAGGTCCCAGGGAGACCCAACTGGTAAGGGGGCTTTGAACGCAGGCAGGCTGGCCCTGCAGGCTGGGCGCTGAGAACTGGGGAGACCCTGGGGGCCAGGAGTCCCCCTCCAGGCCCCCACTGCATTTCTGTGACTGAGAGTCCTCCGAGCTGGACAGTCCTGGAGGTTCTACTCTCTTCAGGGCCAGGTGAGCCTGGATCTGCATCTGTCACCAACCTGAACCTCAGTGACTGAGTGGCCCCAGCTGAACCCAAGTGAAACGGGGCTCGCTGCCCTCATGCTGAGGGAGGGAATGGGCCTCAGGCGTGTCCAGCTACCAGGTCAGGCAGGTGGCCCACCTGCCTCTCACTTGCCTCAGTGTTGGTCCCTGAGCACCTGATCCCATCGGTCTCAAATCAAGGGGTGGGGGTACAGCGGGCTACCCAGTGGTGGGTGTTGCAGCCCAGGCTCTGTCCTCGGGTGCCCTGGGATGGGGTAGTCAGGTGACAGGAGAACGGGATGCTGAAGCAGAGGGGGCGCCTCCAGCTTGCCCTAGAGTGCAGGTGCCATAGCAACCCTCTGTGCTCAAGTGGGTGGGAGTCTGAGTGCCTGAGGGGGGGGGATATGACAATGGGGTGTTGAGCCCTTAGTACCCTGCTCTACACAGCATCTCCTGTTCCATCCTCGGCAGATTAAGCCCTCCCCAAACTCAGCCGCCTGAGAGCCCAGCTCACAGGCCCTCCTCCTCCAGGAAGTCTTCAGGCATGATAGAGTGGGGAAGGGGCAGGCCCTGGGTCTGAATCTGCTGTGCTGCCTTGGGCAGGCTCTTGGCCTCTCTGAGACCATTTCCCCATCCCGATTCCAGGCTAACAGATCTACCTCGCACAGACAGAACCACTGCCCTGAGAGTGCCCAGAACATGCCCTCCTTCCGGAAGGGAACTGTGGGCTCAGGGAAGGCAGGATCCCTGCTGAACATTCATCTTCCCATCCTGCCACATTTCAGCAGCGGGCAGCTGATCCTCCCAGGCGCTCAGTAACTGTACAGTCATCCTGGAACCCTCTTCTCTTACCCCTACATCCACCCCCAGCAGCTCCTGTGGCCTCCCCTTCAGAGTCTGTTCACTTCTCCCCACCCCTTCGCCACCTCCCTGGTCCAGTCCCATCATTTCTCCCCCTGCACCAGCCTGGTGGTCCTCTCCCAGGTCAGGGAGGCCCTGCTGGCCCCAGCACTCCTACGTCCCGGTCTGGCTTTTATTTATTTATTTATTTATTTATTTATTTATTTATTTATTTATTTGATTTCAGAGAGGAAGGAAGAGGGAAAGAGAGAAGCATCAATTATGAGAGAGAATCATTGATTGGCTGCCTCCTGCACGCCCCCTACTGGGGATCGAGCCCGTAACCTGGGCATGTGCCCTTGACCGGAATCGAATCTGGGACCCTTCAGTCTGCAGGCTGATACTCTATCTACTGAGCCAAACCAGCCAGAGCCCGTTCTGGCTTTTAAAAATCCCACCGCACTCCAGCCATGCATCTTACTTATTTGCAAACACCACTGGGTGGGGTCTGCCTGTCTTGTAAGTTTTAAAAGATAACTTTGGCTGCTGAGTGGCACTGCACTGCAAAGGAGTGGGGACTGTATCCCCTTCCCCCAGGGGCTTCCCCCTCTATTTGCCACTCCCACTCTATTCAATCTCCACCCTACTGCAAAATGAAAGCCCAAGCATGTCCCTTCCTGCCTGCAATCCTCCATGGCTCCCCATGGCCTCGCAGTCCTAATGTAGAGTCTCAGGCCCTGATCTCCTGCCACTTCGTCATCACCTACTCTACTCTGTCCTCCCCAGGTGCCTGTTCTCAGCCCCCCAGCCCCACCCCCATCTCTCTCTCTCTCTCTCTCTCTCTCTCTCTCTCTCACACACACACACACACACACACACACAGTGCTGGGCCTCCCACCTTCTTTCCTCCCCAGGCTCTGCCTACCGGGTCTGCATAGGTCTCTCCCCATATCCACATTTGCAGTCCACTGGGCCTCCACCTTTTGCTCCAGGGAAACTACCATCATGGCTGCTTGGTGCTCTGTTGCATGCCTAGCCCTGGGCCAGGAGGGTGTATTGTTTAATGAACTGAGACAAAACAAACCCAGAGAACAGGTCATCCATTCAGTGACTAGTTACCCAGAGTCACAATTGCTTTGGGGGAAAATAAGCCTGAAGGGGAGAGATGGGGGTGGAGGTAATAGACAGGAAATGCCTCTCTGAGTGGTGACATCTGGCAGAGGTCTCAGGGAGGTGAGCCATCCCACCAAGTGGCAGGGACGGTATGTGCAAAGGCCCTGAGGCAGGTGTGGAATGTAGCTTCACCTGGTGAGAGGGGAAGAGGGGAAAGAAAGGGGGGTGGGAGGTTACAGGGCAGACCATGCAGGGCCTTGACTTGGTTTTTTTTGTTGTTTTTTTTCTGAGTGAGATGGGAGCCAGGGAGGTTCTGAGTAGAGAGAGATGGCATCTGACTCAGGTGTTCACAGACTCCTGACGGTGAGGGGTGATTAGACTGTGTGTGTGGGGGGGGGGGGGCGCTGGCGGGAGGCCTGCGAGTGGTGGGTGCTCCCCACTCCCACCCTCTTCTTTCCAGTCTACCCACTGTCAAAACCAGAAACCTGCAGTTTCTCCCATCCCCCCTTTTGTCGGCCCTCCGGCCAACCATCCACCAACTCATGTCAACTCAGATTTCAAAACCTCATACCAGCCCATCTCTCATGTCTCCAGGCCCTCACTGGAGCCCTTGCCTTGGCAGCTGCCTCCTCTTCCTGCTGACCTCCTGGCCTCCCTTCCTGCCCTCCGCAGTGCTCCACACAGCAGCCAAAGGTAGCTTATGCCGGGCATTCAGACCCTGTCCTGTGGGCCTTAACCCTTCCACAGGTCTCATCCCCAGGAACAAACAGAAACATAACCTCACAAACTCGGTCCTTTGGCCCCTTAGACCAGCGACCAGCCTCCAGCCTCCTCTGCATGCCCAGCCTTGAAACAACAACATCTTTCCTTTTCCCCTTTGAGCAGTGGTTCTCAACCTTCCTAATGCCGCAACCTTTTAATACAGTTCCTCATGTTGTGGTGACACCCAATTTCATTGTTACAAATTGAACATAATGAAAGCATAGTGATTAATCACAAAAACAATATGTAATTATATATGTGTTTTCCAATGGTCTTAGGCGACCCCCGTGAAAGGGTTGTTCAACCCCCAAAGGGGTCGCGACCCACAGGTTGAGAACCGCTGCCTTTGAGCCACCCCCCCCTTCTTTCTGACCTCAAGGTGGGCTCCTCCCTCCCACTCTCCTTCCCCTCCACTATCCTTCCTCCTCCCTCCAGGCCACAGCTGACAAGCACCATCTTCCGGGAAACCCTTCCTGACTTGCAGGCTGGCCAGGCGAGGCTCCTCTGTGTGCCCCACCACGAAGGGTGGGACCAGGGTGCCAGCAGCCCGTGCATGTGGAGGCCTGGTGACAGTGGGGAGTGAGCACAGGAGGGGGGGGGGGGAGGGCAGGGAGACTGCACTCACCCCAAATGAGGCTGCCCCTCTGCTAATGAGGGTGCACCCACGGGCGCCCCAACCTCCATTACCAAGGGCAATTTGGGGGTGCTCTATGGCAGGAGTTGACCACCTAGGGCTCGGTCTCAACCTGTTTTGAACAGCCAGAGAATTAAGAATGGTTCTGCCGCTTTTAAAGGGTTGAGAAGAGGCAGAAGGAGAACAGGCAAGAGTTGGTAAGTGTCCCACTCTGCGAATCCCTGGTCTAGAGCAGTGCTCTAAACGTGGGGTGGGGGGAGGGGTGGTGGGGAAAGGGGGACCAATTTTGCTCCCACCCTCAGCCACTTGGCAATGTCTGGAGACGTCTTTAGGGTGTTAGGTGTGGGCATGTGTGTGGGAGGAGGGGGTGCTACTGGTATTGAATGGGAGGCGGCCAGGGGTACTGTTAAAAGTCCTATGATGCACAGGACAGCCCCCAACAAAGAATGATGTGACCCCAATGTCAGGACTGCCATGGCTGAGAGACTCTGCCCTGGGCCCCTCACCTGCCTGGACCACCTCCCCATCAGCAGACAGGAGCCCTGGTATCTTAGCCTCTGAGGAAGGGGCCTTGGTATTTTTAGCTTTGGGGGCAGAGTTATTTTTAGCCTCAATATCTATTTATTAAAATTTTTATTTTCCCCAAATTTTGGAGTTGGGGGGATGGGAAGAGGCCTCTACTTGGCTAGGTCCCCAGGGCCAGAGCAGACCCAAAAAACAGGTCCCATTTCATGAGAGGCTGGCTCAGTCCCCTCCTCCCCCGGAGGTGGGGGAGGGGCTGCTCAGGCTTTGACCTTGGGACTCCTACCCTGGCAAGGGCAGCCCCCCCCCCTCCTCTGGGCTCTAAACTCCATAGCACACACAGCCCCACAGGGAAGCCACCTGCCCACTCAGACACCCTCGCCCGCATGTACCATGGAGCCACCTCGGAGACAGTCTGCTCAGGTGTGCCAGGGGGCAGGTGCAGAGCTGGTCTAGCCTGGCCTCTGGCAGGCAGCCTTCAATTCCCCTGAGGGGTCCAGGGCCATGGGAGACCCTCACTATGCACAACTAAGGGAGTTGCCCAGAGGTCTCTGGTCCATTATGAGGCCACCTCCCATTCACTCAGGTGAGATTTCTTGAACACCTACTGTGGGCCAGGTAGGAGTCTAGGCACCTGGGATCCAGAAACAAAAACCAAGTAACAAATTCCCTGAGCATTCGGATCCTGGTCAGGGAGACAAACAAAAAACAAAGAGGTGGGACAAATCAGGAAATTACAGAGTGTGGAAAAAGCCATCCGTGCTATGGAAAGTCAAGGGGGTGAGTGAAAGGCTGCAATTTTAAACAGGCTGCATGGGGTAGAACTTACTGGGGAGGTGACCGCTGAAGCAGGTGAGGGAGCAAAAGTCTTACAGATATCTGGGTGAGGTCCCAGATGGAAGGACAGCCAGTGCAAAGGTCCTGGGGTAGAATCATACTTTGCATGTTGGAGGAGCAGCAAGGAGAGAGGGGGCGAAGGGAAAGGGGCGATGGGGAAGATTTTGCGGAGTTGGACCCCAGGACGCCCAGGCCTGGGATTGCTGTAGTTCTCGGATGCAGGGGCTGCTGCCCGTGGGACCCTGGTTGCTCTGAAGGGGGAGACACAAGCCTTCTCCCCAACTCCTATGATATGAGCCATTGACTAAAATCCTTTATGTGTCACTGGACTGTGAGCTCCATGAGGCAGGGCCAGGCCACTGTCCCCATGGCATTCCCAGCAGGGCACCTGGTGGAGAGGCACTTGGCAAACGGTCACAGATTGCCTAAAGAGGCGGCTCGGCCTAATTCCAAGGAGCCTGGGATACACACACCTGGGTACCTACCTGCAGGTGCACATAGGATACACATAGCTGCTCACACGTGGAGCCACACACACAAACACACGGCCAGCCCCTCTGCAAAGCTCACCAACACCAGCACACAGGAGACCCCTATGAACATAGGACCAGCTTGATGACACGTGGCCACGCTGGTTCAGCCAGGTCACCACCCGATCACTCACAGAACAGGTACACACAGGTGCAGACAGACAGACGGCGGACAGGACTGGATTTCTCCCTCCCTGGGACCCCACTTTTCTCTTCCATTAGGGTGGCCAACACCCCG
The DNA here is from genome assembly GCF_000147115.1 of Myotis lucifugus. Lineage (NCBI taxonomy): Eukaryota > Metazoa > Chordata > Mammalia > Chiroptera > Vespertilionidae > Myotis > Myotis lucifugus. Next base: position 773,730 of record NW_005871358.1, read on the forward strand.
CCCAGGAGGGATGCTGGCTCAAGCACGCACCTACAGGGTCACTGCGATCAGGTCTGGTTCCAGAACCAGGGAACCCCCATCTCGGGAGCCCCTCCTTCTACTTCCCCATGGAAGGGCCTGGAGGAGGGAAGTGTCTGGCATCTGGAAATCGGATCCTCGAGAGGAGCCCACACAGAAACCAGAGCCCTCCGTGTCCTTGGCCACCCGTCTGACTGGAGAGGTAGGAGGGGGGCAGAGACCACGATGGATCTCCCAGTGGCCAGCAAATGGGGGGGAGGACAGGGACCCCACTCCTATTCCCCATTAAGGGCACCCACTCGAGGGCATAGCAATGCAACTTCCTGGGATCCGAAACCCAACTCCAGATGCCCTCACTGGGGCTGAAGCGCCACACCATCTCCCATCAGCCGGGGGCGCAGGGCGGACAGACACGTAAGACGCAGATGACACACAGCCCTGCACACAGGTCTTCCATCCTGAAGCCCAGGCCTTGATGCAACCAGTCTCAGGAGCAGCCCAGGCGCCTGCCAGCCCCTCCCCAACATACTCACAGGGTCCTCTTTGGATTCTCCCTAGGAGAAGGGGTTCCCCAGGGCAGGCTGGGAATAGAACTGGGCTTTGAGTCTCCTGCTTTCCACCTCCTCCCTACAGGGCCCACAGCCCAGATGCGCTGGTCCCCAGCTCCCCACCCTCCCCCCATCCTGGGCACCATCTCCACACCCAAGGGCAGACCTCAGTGCACCATCAGTGATCCAGCCCTAAGCCAACTCCCCACTCCACCAGTGGGGTTTGGGACCAGCGCCCAGTGGAGGGAGGGCAGGCCTAGCAGGGCACTGGAGAGCAGGAGTGACAAGCATGGGGTGGGCTGAGGCCCTGCAGGAGGTCACTGAGACGGAGGAAGAGGAAGGTGGGGATGCCAGCAAGGGGGCTGGCATTGCCATGTGCACAGGCATGCATGTGGCTCAGTGCATGGGTGAGATTATCGCCAGCCAGGGATCGAATTAGTTCCCTTTTCCTCTTTCCAGATGATTTTTCATCTCTGTAATTAATGGGCAAGTCAGTTCTGAACAGCATGGCAGGCAAATTGCTAGTTAGGAAAATCACGGATAATTTTCTCGATATGATAAT
>NW_005871358.1:777253-779328 GCF_000147115.1 Myotis lucifugus
GGAAGCGCCAAACGATTCGGGAAAGAGACAGCGTAGAAGGGGGCAGGTTAATTTCTAACCATTTGGAACCCCCCCTCCTTCGCCCCAAAACCGAACCTCTCAACCTTTCCCCTCTTACTTGCTCAATATACGGCTCCCCTGGCTCGTCTTTTTAGACATTAAGAAAAGTTAACTATTTAAGCCTCGTTGTTATGCCTCAGCCTAAACGGCAATGAATCACTTTTTCTGTGTTATTCTAATCTGTTACACTACTCTGTTGGACTTCTATCTAAAACTTCCAACCCTAAAGGAGAGAGATCGGGTTGGGATATTTTTAAAAATGGGCGAGGCTTTTTTTTCTATATTTCGATTTCTTCGGTATCCTGGCATATCATCTAAGATTTGAGGATCATTCCTTTCTCGGGACAGCAGGGAGTTGTAAAACCTTCTTTTAATTTTTGGGGGGGGGGGGGGGGGCGGGATGGGGAGAGAAAGGCGCAAGTACGACCCGGAGCGGATTATGCAGGCAGGGAAGTAAAGGAGAGGCGAAGAGCCCAGCGCGGGGAAAGATGAGGGATCAGGAATGGGTATGCAAAACCCGGGTCGGATTAGGCAGAGACGGGAGAAACGGGGAGATGGGGAGCTGCGACACGGCCAAATGCTCGCGGGGCACGCAAATTTTGGTCCGGATCCTTCCTCGGGAGACGGAGTAATGCGTCATGCCTAATGCAGTGGAAACGAGTAAGACCTGGTGTTGTGTTCCCGGACCTGTGCTTGCAGGGGGCTCCAGGAGGGGGCCGTTCAGTTGCTGAGGAGGCGTAAGCTACCCCCAGCTTTTCGCCTGCGACGTGCAAGCGGGAGGGGCAAAAGGAAGTCCGGACCCCGGCAAGAAGGGACCTGGAGCGCTGGCTGCACCGGAGCGGGAAGGTAAAAGCGGTTTCAGGATCCAGGGGCAATGCGCCGGCTTGCATTGAGGAGGCTGCCACTCTGGGACTACAGACCTACAGTGAAAGGCGAGGAAAGACCGCAAAGCCAGGACTGGAGTCACCGGGACGGGACAAGACCCCAGCAGAAGACCCCGGGCAACGGGACAAGGGCTTGGAGCTGACCGAGCACCTGGAGCAGAGGGAAGTGTTAGGGGGAGGTTAGTATCTAGAAACGCCTCAAACGTCTCACTTTGGGGGGTGGGGGGGCCGAATGATGAGAGAAAAAAAGGGAATTTTAGGTTCTTGGCAAGAGCAAAAACCCGGCACGGATTTATACAGCCTAACAGCTACACTGCAGCTGCTGGACTTGAAGAAGTAAGGCAAGGAACCGGCGAGGTCCTAGGCATCTGGCTGAGTGAGGCGACGGGCAGGTTTGGGGCTGAGGCTGCAGAGGGAGCCCCGCACCCCCTTTCCAGTCCGATCTGGCTTGGATCCCTGGAGCCATAGCAGTGACTGCCAAGACTCAGAGTGGGGGCTATAAAACCGGGACCCAGGCCAAAAATAGACACTTCAGCAGAATAGACAACTCAGTGCACGGTGGGGGCTGGGAGGAAATTAGAAGGGAGAAGAGTCCTGGAGAGGGGAGTAGCCAAAAGTCCCGAGCAATAAGATCCGGTGAGGATCTGGGGAGACAGACCTGGAAGCCTGGCTGCTGGCTCCATTTTATGAAAGATGGGTGCAACTCAAGACTGATGGATGGGGAGGAGCAAACACCTGGCTTTGATCCTTGGGGAAAGGAGTCCATCCAAGTGAAGCCTAAACAGTAAAGCCAAGTCCAAAGTAAGGGCTGAATCCTGGTGGACCCAGGGTGGCCATTAATGGGGGTGAGGAGACCGGCAGACAAATCCAGATTTGAATGACAGAGGAAGGGGGTGAGCTAAGGATGGGGAGGGGGACAAACCCAGTCTGTCTCCAGAGAAGAGAATGCATTGTCAACCAAGCTTGGTTCTGCATAATAGGGGAGGAATAGGGAGAGTGTGGGAAAGGCAGTGGGAGGGGTTGGGTAGCAAATACAATTAGGGGCAGAATTGCTTGGGAACTATGAGTATCTAAGAAGCCTAAATGTATTAACATGGCCTCTAAGAATCCCTTCCGAGAAACACGCCCTGG
>NW_005871358.1:779809-783877 GCF_000147115.1 Myotis lucifugus
TCATGGATGCTGGGGGAGTGGAGTTCGGTGCTTCAGGGGCAAACCAGGACACCCACCCACATCCAGACAGCCAGCTTCCTATAAACCCAGCAGGACCGAAAGGGGGTGGGGTGGGAGACTGGGTGCCTCCAGCATCCTCTGGCTCAAGCCTCCCCCCACCATCCCACCCTCCGTCCCTCCTCAGCCCGGGCCACCTCCCCCTGCGGACCCCAGGAACCCATGAGCTTGCCTAGGAGGTGGTTCTAACTTGCATTCTCCAGAGGCTGCGAGAAGGGGTGGCTGTTATTTATATGAGGGAAAGAGGTGGCATGCTTTAAGGAACCCCTGGCTCAATTTGGAAAAATCCCCTCCCAGCCCCTCCTCTTTCTCCTAGCACCCCTGGTCGCGACTGGGATCGGTTCGCCAGCCTCCATTCCACCATGGTCTCTGACCTTGTGGGCCAGGGGCACAGGAGGCGAAGGATGAGGAGGGAGAAGCTGGGGTGAGGAAGAGCCGGCACCCTGCGCCCAGACCCTTGGCTGCGCAGCCGCAGTGGAAGCCTCGCCAGCAGCTGGGCTCCTGGAACTAGCGCGTCCTTGCGCGCGCAGTCGCCCGGGCGCCCGTGCCCCTCACCGCGAGGGTTGGTACCGTGCCCCGGACGCCCTGTTCCCTACTCTAGGGCGCACCCTACCTTGTGTCTCCGGACTCTCCCGCCCAGAGCTCCTCGAGCCTTTGGATACCCATGTCCCGTCCACCTTCTGTGCACCCGGTGTCCCCACAGCCAGGATGTTCCGCGCCTAGGACACCCCGCGTTCTGATCCCCCGTGTCTTGGGGCCCCTTTATGCTGTGCACCTAGCACCTCTGACACCCCGACCTCAGACACCACTTCGCTCACCTGTGCCTTCTGGCTGTCGCTGTGTTCGCCCACTGCCTCGTCCCCTGCACTGACCATCCCATCCCCTACACGGACCAGGTGCTGGGCTCCACCCTCCCCTCCCCATTGCTCCGAATCCTTTGCCTCGGCGGGACTCCCTGGTTCCCACGGTCCTACCTCAGGCTCTTAATGTTCTGCAGGGGGTGGGGGGTGAGGGTGCCCTGGGGGCTCAGGGGAGGAAATAGAAGAAACACATTTCAGACTCAGGAGAACCAGTACGACGCCCAGGCCTCCACCATCCCAGCCTGTTGTGTGTGTGTTGTTTTTTTTCCTCAGAACACACACACACACACACACACACACACACACACACACACACGATGTACCACCCAGTCATTTCAGCATCCAGTTCAAGTGTTCATTTCACTCCTTACATTTCTTCCTCACAGAGTGCACCTTACATGGTGCAGTGCTGGGTGTTGATGACCTAGGGCCCCACAAAAGACCGGGAGCCCTATCAAGGGACTCTCGTTCTAGTGGGTGAGGCAGACACAGAGGCATGGATGGAATTCGCTCTGGAACGTGAGTAGGGTGCTAGGGAATGGGTGGCGGACCTGTCTGAATCTTGCAGGGTAGGCCAGTGTGGTTCTGTGTGTCACTGGCTCTCTTGGAGGCTCCCTGTACCCCCACCTTAGGCAATGCCTGGGCCCCATCCTGTTCTACACCCTCATCCGAATGAAAAGCAAAATAAAGAGGTCTCAGCATTGGGCTGGGAGGATAGGGGGAAAGGATTCATTCCAACTGCTGTCTTTGGGAAGGGGGGAGACCAGTCAGGCAACAAATATTTATTGAGCACCTACTGTGCGCCAAGCACTGTTCCCGGTGTAGGAACACAGCAGACAAAGATTCTCTGTTCATGGGACTGACATTCTAATCAGGAAGGCAGGTAAGAAATCAGACAAATGAAAGACACAGAATGTCAGATGTGAGTACCACGGGAGAACATGAAAGAAGGAAGACAGGAGGGCATGGTGATGGCTGCACTTTAGATAGGGGAGGTCAGGGAAGGCCTCTCTGAGAAGGTAGTACTTGGATAAAGGCCTGAGGTGATGAGAAAGGAGTGTGTGTGTCTGTGGGGGGGGAGAGGAGGGGCCTGGAGGACGGGGGTTCCAGGCAGAGGGAATATCCCATGCAAAGGTCCTGAGGCAGAGACGCACTGGGTTTTCAAAGGTGCCCTGAGGGCCTGTGCAGCTGGAGAAGGTGAGCGGAGGGAGGCGATGGGGCAGACTGTGGGGCCTGGTGTGCCATGGGGAGGACTTGGGCTTTTGCTCTGAGTGAGGTGGGGGCCATGGAGGGTTTTCGAGCAGAGGAGTATTATGCCCCAGCTCAGGTGTTCACAGGCACCCTCTGGCCAATGTGGGGGAACAGGGTGTGGAGGTCAAGCGCAGGAGCTGGGAGACCAGGGCAGAGGTGACTGCACTGACCCAGGTGGTAGAGCTGGGAGTAGTGGCAACGCAGGCGAGCAGTGGGTGGATTCTGGGTGGATTCTGGAGGTGGAGCAGATAGATTGGAAGTTGGATATAAGGGAAAGAGGCAAGTCAAAGCTGGGGCCTGAGCACCCGGAAGTATGGAGACCACGGAGTGTGTGTGTGGGGGGTGGGGACGGGGGACGGAGGGGGTTGGAGGTTAATTAGATTCAGGAGTTCCATTGGTTTGGTAGATGTTCAAGTGGAGGTGCCTGTGGTGACTGGGAGAGGCCCAGGTGGCTGAGAAATGGCTCGAGTTAACACTGACAGTCTCATTTACTCTTTATGATGACCCTATGAGGTGGGTACTTTCTCCCCAGGTTCCAGGAGAAGAAACTGAGGCTTCATAACTCTCCCAAGTAGTTAAAATACAGTCAGGTTCTGAGCCAAGCCTGTGTGACCCAGGGACTTGGTCAATTGGAGCCACTGCCGGCTGTGCAGGGCGCAAGAAGCGGGGCCATGGGATTGGCGGTCGTCTGGCTCCCAGCTTCCCTCCTCCTCCTCGATTCATCCTCAAACACCTATGGATGCCAGGCTCTAGCCAGGGCTGGCGTTAGAGTGAGGCACTTTCTGGGCTACAAACTTAAGAGGATGCCAAAAAATTTCAGTAATTAAGAGAAATAGTATTGCCATGCAATATTTAAAAAATCCAAAATCGTGCCAAAAATCCATGGTGACCAAAATAACCAACTTTTAAAATAAACACAGGATCAGTAAGAGTGCCGTGCGCAACCATGCTGGGAAGGAAAAGCCAGGAATACTGATTTTTTATTGATTATTGAAGATTTCAACATTTTGTTCATTGTGGATTTTTTTTGCATGGATTTTTATTTTTAAAAAGATTGCATTAAAGCATGATTTATCTTAATGGTTGAGTTTTGGGCCTCACTCTGACCGTGGTTCCAGGCCATGGGTGTGACAGTGAATAAGAGACACAAAGTCACTGTCCTCCTGCAGCTCACACTTTATTTGGGAAACATATGATTTATTAGTAACAAGAAGAACATCTCAGAATGTGATCGATGTTATGAAGGAAAAGACCATGAAGAGTCATGAGGGGGGATGTGGATGAGTATGATTTAGGCTAAAGTGACGGGAAGGGGGGCAGTAGGAGTGGGGGGGCGCCTCCCTGAGGAGGAGGCATTTGAGCAGAAGCGACCATCATGTGTGATACAAGAAGAAGGAACAGTAAGTGCAAAGTCCCTGAGGTCAGAACAGGCAGACCTATTTGAAGGGCCAAAGGGCCAGCGAGGTGGGACCACCAAGCACAGCCTCAGATGTCATGAGAGGGTCTGGACTAGATTTTCAGTGATGGGAGATCCAAGGGCGGGGGGGGGGGGCGTTGAGAGGGTGGGAGGGTGGTGACATGATCTTATTTACATGTTTAAAAGATTATAGGGGAGGTTCCTCAATAAGTACAACACAGAATTACCCTAGGACCTAGCAATTCCCCTCTTAATTATATGCCCCAAAGGATTGAAAACAGGGACCCCAATAGATACTTGCCCACTAATGTTCACAGCAACGTTATTTACAAAAGCTAGGAGAAGGGAACAGCCCAGTGTCCCTCAGTGGATGAACAGATAAACGAAAAGCAAGGGAATATTATTCGGCCATAAAAGGGAAGGAAGTTCTGACACACAAAACATGATGAACCTTGGAAACATGAAGCTGAGTGGAAAAAGTCA
>NW_005871358.1:784167-787398 GCF_000147115.1 Myotis lucifugus
ATTTGGGGAGGGATACAGGAGCTGGCGAGGTGGCCGCCATGCCCCAATCCAGGTGAGAGGTGAAGGAAGTCTGGTACCAGGGTGTTGGGGAGAAATTTTCAGATATAAGGCACATACAACAGGGCCCCTTTAAGCTTTTGCATCCCGCCCCCCCCTCCCACCCATCACCAGGCATTGCTCAAACCTCACCTCTTATTAAAAACTGCAAATAGTCCTAGCTGGTATAGCTCAATGGATAGAGCGTCGGCCTGCGGACTGAAGGGTCCCGGGTTCAATTCCAGTCAAGCGCACATGCCCAGGTTGTGGGCTCAATCCCATCTGGGATGTGAAGGAGGCAGCCGATCAATGATTCTCTCTCATCATTGATGTTTCTATCTCTCCCTCTTCCTCACTGAAATCAATAAAAATACACTGCAAAAAAAGTAAATAAATAAAAATTTAAAAACCTGGGGGAAAACTGCAAACACACCACCGGTCACTCCTTGGCGCCCTCTCCCCTTTATCCCTCCTGTAGCATTTTTTCACCTTACCTATTTTTGTTTCATTTGTTTGTCTCTCTCACTGGAATATCAACTCCCCCAGGCCAGGATTTTTTTTTTTAATACATTTTTATTGATTTCAGAGAGGAAGGGAGAGATAGAAACATCAATGATGAGAATCATTGATCGGCTATCTCCTGAACGCCCCCTACTGGGGATCGAGCCCGCAACCCAGGCATGTGCCCTGGACCAGAATCGAACCCGGGACCCTTCAGCCCTTCAGTCCACAGGCTGACGCTCCATCCGCTGAGCCAAACCGGCTAGGGCGGATTTTTTGTTTCTTGTTCGCTGCTGTATTCTCTGCACCTAGAACTGCTCCTGGCACCTCAGGTGCTCAGGACAACGTAGGCGAGCGGAAGAAAGCGAGAATCCTGAAAGCAGTCCTGGTCCAGCCTGAGCCGCAGACAGGCCTGGCGGTCTGTTCCCCGTTAGGCGCGGAGAGGGGAGCGCATTCAGGCTGCGCTGCTCGCCCGGCCGCTAGGGCGCTGCCCCGCTGCTCTGCGGCCGCCAGGTGAGGAGGCCCGGTCCCTTCCCCCCAGGTGGCCGGAGGCGCGGCCGGCCGTGGGACCAGGGATGCAGGGTGAAGAGCGCAGAGATGGAGAGGACGTTGTAGGGTGAGGGGGAGAAGTGGGGGTGCAGGGAGAGAGCTGCGCGCGTCTGAAGTGGGAGGAGAAAGAAAGCCCTGGAGACGTTAGAGGTCGGAGAAGGTGAGGAGAAGGTCAGCTGAGTGATTGGGAAGAGGAGGGGGGAGGAGGGGGGATCTGAGGAGGTCGGCAGAGAGCGGGATTCAGAGGGAAACACCCAGGGCAAAGCTGGGGGAGGTAAGACAGGTGCGCAGGTGAGGCGTCTGGGAGAGTCCCTGAGGGGAAGGGGCCTTGACTGGGAGACACTTGGACAGAGCATGGACACAGCTGGGATGTGGGGGGTAGGCCTGGCCTGTGGGGAGTGAAGGACCCCAGGGAAAGGGCCCTGCACTTTGCCAGCCTGGCTGGTGTGGACTTTGGCAGTAAGGGTGCAGGGGGTGCGGGGGACACACTCGGACCTCTCAGGCCCCACCCCTCTGGCCAGCTGCCGAGGAGTGTGGTGTGTAGGCCAAGCTCATCCTAGGAGCCCAGCTTGCTTCCGCAGAAGGGATGGCCAGGTAAGTGGTTTATTCAGCCTGACGTGCGGTCTCTCCCTCTCTCTCCTTTCATGCCCTATGCCCATGGCCAGTATTTGCTGTGCATTGAGCTGGGTGGGGGCAAAAGGAGGTGGTCAAGGACTCAACACAGTGTGAGGGTTGACCGACAGGGGCGGCTGTGGGGAGTATAGCTGGGAGGCCCTTCCTGGCCAGGGGGCTCAGAGAAGCCTGCCCTGAGGAAGTGACCCCTCAGAGAGAACCGGGACCCTGCCGCTGAAGATGGAAGGCCTTGGTCTGGGCAGAGAGGAAGTTCTGAGGATGTCTGTTGCCAAGAAAAATGACAGCAGGGTCCAGACAGCAAGGCAGTAGGGAGTGGCAGGGCCTGCGGCAACCTGAAGACGCCTGCCAGGCCTAAAGGCTCTGAAATAGAATGGGATTGGGAAGGTTGTTGAGAAGGAAGGAGAGAGTCCCATGGAGGTCAAGGCCATGGCCACAGGAAGGTAGAAAGTGATTCCTGACCTTGCATGGATGGGCCCAGGACAGGGGCTGCAAAGCCAGATGGCAGCTAGGGGGCCAAAATGCAGAAATGAGGCAGGTGTGAGGCTGTGAGAAGGGAGGGCGGCAGCTCTGGGGAGCTGGAGACACAGCCTCCTTTTAAGCTGGCAGCCGCTTGCTACTACCCAGCTCCAGCTGAGGGCCACCGCGTGGGAAGTCAGGCTCGGAGCTGCCAGAACGGTTCTTCAAGGGAAGTCAGGATGTTTGTGCAAAGTTCCCTGAGCACAAAAATTGATCTACTAATGTTCCATTGCTCCGGCCTAGCAATTCCATTCCTGTTTATTCACCAAAACACACAGACACTATGTTCATAGCGGTTGGGTTCATCGTCGCCAGATGTTGGTCACCACCCAGTGGCCATCAACTGGCAAAAGGAAAATAAATTGGGATATATCCATCCCGCGGAATACAACGCAGCAATGAAAAAGAATAAACAACGAATACATGCAGTGTGAATGACTCTCAGGGCAATGTTGAGCAAAAGTGTAAGGCAGAGAACAGAACGAACAACGGGGCCCTATGACATGTTTCTATGGCATTCAGGGACGGGCAGGAGCAATCTACGGAGTGAATCGGGGGAGCCTGAGGTTTCCTAGTGGTGGCACCTTTGACTTTGGGGCTGGGTGCTTCTTTGTGTGGGAGGGGGGCATCCTGTGCATTGGAGATGTTGAATAGCATGCCTGGACTTTTTAAATTTTTTAATGAATATTTAAACATATGTTTATTGATTTCAGAGAGGAAGGGAGAGGGAGAGAGAGCTAGAAACATTAATGATGAGAGAGAATCATTGATGGGGCTGCCTCCTGTACGTCCCCCTACTGGGGATCGAGCCCACAACCCGGGCATGTGCCCTTTGAGAGGAATCGAACCTGGGACCCTTCAGTCCGCAGGCTGACACTCTAGCCACTGAGCAACACCAGCCAGGGCTGGACTCTTCTTACTAGATGCCAGTAGCATCTTTACAGTTGTGACAAATGTCTGATGTGTGTGTGTGTGTCGGGGGGGGGGGGGGGCTCT
>NW_005871358.1:789052-799539 GCF_000147115.1 Myotis lucifugus
CCCCCCCCCCCGAGAGTTTTTGGAGGAGCACAGCCTGCTGACACCTTGATACCAACTTCTCGCCTCCAGAACTATGAGTGTCACGTCCTTGTATTAAGCAGCCCGGTCTGTGGTCCCTTTTCCCAGCAGCCCTAGGAGCCTAATCCAGGCCCTGATACTCAATTCCACACACACCTATGGAGTCCCTGCGGGGCTCGGCATGTGTCGGGGAAGCAAACACACGTGGATCATTTCAATATGCTGGGAGCACCCTTCATGGAGGAGCGTGCGCTCCGGGGGTGGCGATAGGCAGGGGAGAAAGGCCGCCTGGGAACTCTACAGTAGAGGTGATGGCTTAGATGGGCCCTGAGCACGCCACAGCCTATGGGGGACAGCCGGTGCTATAAACACAGAACAGCCAAGTCAAAAAGACCAACTGTGTCTGCAACGGCACAAGGGGCCTTCAGCTCCTGTGTCAGATACAAGAAGGCGTGGGGAGGACTGTGGCCAGGGATAATCATACTGTGACAGTCACAGGCACTTGCTAAGCCCTTTCCTTATACATGATTAACTCTTAATCCTCACGTCAGTTCTAGAGGCAGGTACTACCACTGTCCCCTCTCCAGGTGGGCTCCCTGAGGCAGAGGTGCTGTCAGTCGGCATCCTAACAGTAAGCAGACGGGGCATCCAAAATGGGCCATTTGAGCAGTTCATTGAAGGGACGCGTCAGCACCCCCAGGTCTGAGGGGCAAGGGGAGGAAGCAGTTGTCAGAACCTGGAGACATGCAGGCTGTGTGGGTGGCGGGACCTGAGACCTGTGACCTGTGACGGATGCAGGGGGTGGGGCACAGGTGTGGAGTCCCCAGGCTCAGAAGGTGGAGGTGGAGGGAGCAGGGCATCCAGGTGCGGGAACAGGGATGTCAGAGAAAAGCATCATGGGTGAGGGGGGACCACTCAACGGTGGGTCAGTGGGTCTGACTAGGAGGTGCCTGGGCCGGGGCAGGTGGGGGGGGGAGCCCAGGGGGTGAAACTGGACAGTTTTGAGCCTAGATTGGGAAGGCCCATTGGAGCTACGCTAACAGGTTTCAACCTTGACGGAGAGAAGCCAAGGATGGCTTTGAAACAGCCGAATGCCTCAGTCGTGCTCGTCTCTCCCCCGCCCCAAAGCTGGCTGTGCATCAGGCTTTCGCTGGGGGCAGAAGGGCATAAATGAGTGAAACACAGAAACAGCCCCTGTTGGGGCGCTCACAGCCTGGGGGGAGGGCGGGCGGTGCTTGTAAAGTCAGGGCATGGTGCTCGGGGCAGCGGTGGGAGCCCATGTGTGTGAATATTTGAGCAGCTGCTGTGTGCTCCACGCAGAGGTACAGGGACAGCACAGAGTCCTGCCTGCGGGGAAAGGGACAGTGGGTGAGGGAGAAGATACAGGGAGAGGAGAACCCAGGTGTGTTTTTTAAAACGTAAAATTAAACAAGGTGAATGGGCTCAAGTCAGGCAGCCACCAGCCCAGGAGACAGAGCCGGTGGGCAGTGGGACAGGCGGTCCTAGGTGGCCCCAGGCCGCCCCTCCTCCCCCGGGACCCAGCCTCTTGGCCCGGCCTCCTTCTCCCAGACTCACCCCCATCACACCATCCAGAACAAGCCCACGGCTGACACGGATTCCTGACTCAGAGCCCGAACAGGGAGGAGCGGGAAGAAAAAGCGCCCATCTGTTCTCCCTCCGATGGATCATCGTGACTCTTCCCCCAGTGCTCACACCCCACCTTCTCCTCCCATTTCCTCACAGTGACAGGATATAAACGGCAGCAAATGGGTTTTCCCCGCCGCCGGTCACTGTGTTGTTTTAATAATGGCTCGTTTTCTGCCGGGAGGGGAGGAAAATATTCTGTCAAGAAATCAGAGACAGGGGGCTTGCTCTGTGCCTGTGTGAGTGTGTGAGTGTGTGAGTGTGTGTGTGTGTGTGTGTGTGTGTGTGTGTGTGTGTGTGTGTATGCTATTCCCTTTCATCTCAGAGAAGATTCTGGAACATCCTGCTGAGACTGTTCAGAAGCCGAGTGCACCCCCCTCACCTGGACAAAGGAATTCATTCAGGTACCTCCTGTATACGTTTATTGAGGACCTCCTGGATATGTTTATTGAGGACCGACTATGTGCCATCCCTGAGCTAGCTGCAAGGGGATGCAGTGGCCTCCCGGGCCCTGCCCTCCCCTGGCCACATTCCAGAAGGGTGAGAGTGACATAACAAAATAATTGTGCAAAACTATGTAATTACAATCATGGCGACTGTTCAGAAGAGGGGTGTGTGTGTGTGTGACAGGAACAGATAACAGGGGTGTTGGTGTAATAGAGCCCCCCTCTACTGGGACAAGGCCATGACTGTCCCAGGCTATTCAGCCCTTAGTCTCAAGGCCAGTGGCAGCCCTTTTCCTGATTCAGACACAGCAGCTCCGGGAGGTCATGTGGTTTGTCAAGGTCACCTCCCCCATCCCTCCCCAGACCCAACCTTGTTCCTATCCTCCCTATGGGGGCTGAATGGTGACCCCCCCAAAAAAGATATATCTACATCCTAGCTGCTGGAACCTGTGAATATTATTTTATTTGAAAAAAGGATCATTGTAGGTGTTAGTATATTTAAAATTGTTTTTAAAAATATGTTTTTATTGATTTTAGAGAGCAGAAGGGAGAGGGAGAGAGAGAGAAACATGGATGTGAGATGGCTGCCTGCCGCACACACCCCAACTGGGGTTGGAACTCATAACCCGGGTATGTGCCCTGACCTGGAACCAAACCGGCGATCTCTCGGTACACGGACGGTGCTCAGCCGACCGAGCCACACCAGCCAGGGCTGTAAACTAAAAACCCTGGGATCATCTCGGGTTAGGATGAGCTCTAAGTCCACTGACAAGCGTCCCTAGAAGAGAAAGGGAGACACACAGAGACATGGGGGGAAAGGCCACGTGAAGATGGAGGCAGAGAGCGGAGGGGGGTAGAAAGCCAAGAACCACCAAAAGCTGGAAGAGGCAAGAAGGATCCTCCCCGAGTGTCCAGGCGGCCACCTTGATTTTGGCCCAGCGACGCTGATTTCGGACTTCCGGCTGCCAGAGCTGCGAGAGAATACATTTCTGTGTGGCTTTTCGTTTTGCTCTGCTTTTGTTTTCTGTTCATTTTAAGCCACTCGGCTTGTGGCTGTTACAGCAGCAGCAGGAAGCAAATACATTTCCTTTCCCAGCAAAATCATCCTGAGCTGTCGCTCCTCTCTTGTCCCTGCCCAGCCAGGGAGAGGGCTCCATCCGGCCAAATCCCTGGTCCTTTCTCAGCCTCCAACACCCTACGCTCCCAGCTGCACTTTCTCAGTCTCTTCTGCTGATTCCTCCTTATCTCCCGACCTTGACATTGAAGAGAGAGCTATGAGCTTGCTCTCTTCTCTCCTCTGTCTACACTATCCTCCCTGGTGATCTCACTCTGTCTTCAGGATTTAAATGCCACTTATCCCTACCAATGACATCTCCAGTGTGAGCCTCTCTGCTGCCTTTCAGCTGTCTCCACTGGGAAACCAGTGGCCATGCCCAAGTATCACAACTGAAACAGCTCTTGACCCCACCACACGCCCTAGATCTGCACCTCCCCATCACCCCGTCTCAGTCAACGGCACCACCACCGTTGTCCATTGGTGTAGTGGGTGGGAAAATGCTCATGCAAATTCATGGTCACTTGGAATCTCAGATGCAACCTTATTAGGAAATAGGGGGGTCATTAGCTAAGGGTGTTGAGATGCTGGCCTACTGGCTCTAGGGTGGGCCCTAAATTCACTGACATGTGACCTTCTAAGAGGAGGAGGACACACACAAAAGAAGCTGGAGGCAGAGACTGGAGCGATGCAGCTACAAGCCAAGGAATGCCAAGAACTGCCTCAAGGAAGGATTCTCCCTAGAGCCTTCAGCGGGAGAGGCCCTGCTGACACCTTGACTTTGGACTTCTAACCTCCAGACTGAGACACTACACTCCTGGGGTTTTAAGCCACCCGGTCTGCGGTAATTTATTGCAGCGGCCCTAAGAAACCGACACAGTTGCAGAAGACACTCTGATTGGAGTAAGAATGGTTTACCTGGGCGGCAGTGACAGGAAGCACTGGCAGGGGAGAGGGGAGGGGCGGCGGGGAAGGGAGGGCACTCAGCGAAGAGCGTGTTCATCCTGAGCGGTTCTCCTGGGACACCCAGGGTTCATCCTCATGGAGCTGCTGGGACATGACCCTCAGAGCTTCTCGTGCCAGGAGTGAGAGGGCTGGGTATTTATCCACCAACTCCCAGCCTTCATTGGTGAGGTGTGCTAGCAGCGGGAGTGGGTTCTCCAGGACACCTGGCTGGCCCTGCGCAGGCCTGAGCTGCCTCTGTAACCAGAGACTCACCAGGCAAAGAGTGGCAGGTACTGGCAGTGGATGGAGAGGTGGCAGGGAGGTGGCAGCCTCTAGAGTGATAGGCTGGCTCAGTTGGTTGGAGCATCATTCCATCCGCCAGAAGGTTTAGGGTTTGATTCCTAGTCAGGGCACATAGCTAGGCTGCAGGTTCAATCCCTGCTTGGGGCATGTGTGGAGGGAGGTTGATCAATATTTCTCTCTATCTCTCTCTCCCTTCCTCTCTCTCTAAAAATCAATAAAAACATATACTTGGGTGAGGATTAAAAGGGGAAAAAAATTGCCTGGCTCATTGGTTAAGCGTTGACCTATGAACCAGGAGGTCACAGTTCAATTCCTGGTCAGGGCACACGCCCGGGTTGCAGGCTGGATCCCCAGTAAGGGGTGTGCAGGGGTCAGCTCTCCCATGGATGTTTCTCTCTCCCTCTCCCTCCCTCACTCTGAATCAATAAAAAAAAGGGGGGGAATTAATACAATAAATAAATAAATAGTGTTGGAAAAATTGGATAGTCACATGCAAAAGAATAAAACTAGACGACTGCCTTATACCACCCAACAAAAATGAACTCGAAATGGATTAAAGACTTAATCCTTGAAATGATCTTATCAGGCAGTACTGCCATTGTCCCCATTTTACAATCAGGGAAACTGAGGCACAGGGCCATAAGGCTGCTTGCCTGAGGATGACTCAGACAGTCTCAAGTGGGGCTGGAATTTCAACCCAGGCAGTTTCAACCCCAGCGCTGGGCCCTTCATTGAGATCCAGCTCGTGTGTTCCATGTGTGAATTCTCTCGCTTTGGACCAGCTGGGCATTTCAGAGACCTGAGTGGATTTGCACCCCTTGGCTTTGTCCATAAGGTAGTTCTGTCCGGCACCAATGAAGGGGCTATTCCCTGCCTTCAGGGAGGTTCCAGCCCACCTGCGAAGACAAGGGCATCTAGAACCTTAAATCTACATTAATGACAGCAGCCACCTAAACCTGCGCTGTGGGCACCTGGGATGCATTCATTCTACCTGGGGAGATTCTGGAAGGCTTGGAAGGCTTCCGCAGGTGGAAAAGGGGACTCACAAAAACAGGACCCTCCTTGCTCACCTCTGTGCCCTGGGCCTGCCGGGGTGATACCCATATGGAGCCCTGAGCCATGCAGCAGGAAGCAAAGCCTGTGTGAGTCATTTGCTGTGTCTCCCTGCCTCTTGAACCTCCTGTATGAGTTTCCTGTGGCTGCTGTAACAAAGTACCACAAACTGGGGGCTTCAAAACCAGAAACGTACTCTCTCACAGTTCTGGGGGCCAGAATTCCTTTTTTAAAAAAAATATATATTTTTTATTGATTTCAGAGAGAAAGGGAAGGGGAGAGAGAGGTAGAAACATCAATGATGAGAGAGAATCCTGCACGCCCCCTACTGGGGATCGAGCCCGAAACCCGGGCATGTGCCCCTGACCGGAATCAAACCTGCGACCCTTCATTCTTCAGGCCAACGCGCTATCCACTGAGCCAAACCAGCCAGGGCTGGAGGCCAGAATTCTGAAATCAAGGTGTCAGCAGGGTCACACTGCCTTCCAGTCTCTGGAGGCTGCCTGCCATCCTTGTTGTCCCTTGACCTGTAGTCGTATCACTCCGACCTGTCTCGGTTGTCACGTGGCGTTCTCCCCTCCTGTATCTGCATCTGTGCCTCTTTTCTTAGAATAAATGTATCATCCAGTCATGTTGGATTAGGGCCTCAACCCACTCTGACATGATCTCATCTTCACTACATACGCATGCAATGACCCTATTTCCAAATAAGGTCACATTCTGGGGTATTGGGAGTTAGGATTGCAACATCTTTTTCAGAGGGACGCAATTCACCCTTAACACTCTTTCTCCTTGATGGACAGTCTTATGTTGCCATTTCCTGGGCAATGCGGGGCCCCGTCAAATGCATCAACACTCCCTTTTTATTCTCTCTCTCTTAAATTTTTTCATTGATTTTTTTTTTTAAGGGAGAGAGAAACATCCACTTGTTTATGCATCCATTGGTTGCTTCTTGTGTGTACCCTAACTGGGGAATAGAACCCGCAACCTTGGGGTATTGGGACTATGCTCTAACCAACTAAGCTAATGGACCAGGGTGATTCTCCCAGTTTTTTATGTTGCGGTGCCTGAGCCTCCATCCATATTCTGTAAAATAAATAATAATAATTTTTTTAAATCAATGAGTAGCCCCTCTGTCCTGCTCGCTTTTAGCGATCCAGGGAAATGTAATGTCACCATTTGGGACTGCATTGGCTGCAAGTATGAGCAGTTCAGCACCAGGGGTTGCTGGAGGTCAGGAGCTTGATGGCATCAAGGCCAGCACCAGCCAGACTCCCCTGTGTCAGATCTGATCAAAGAATTGAACCGATACCCCCTCCCCTGGTTACTGACCTTTAGGCCACTTCACAATGGGCATTCCACTTGCTTAGACCATATTCCACTTGCTAAGACTATATCTCTCCCCTCCGGAGTTTCCCAGAATCCGCACCTGCACAGAGAATTCTCCACCCAGAAAAGGCCTGCCTAGAGTCCTTTAAAAACCTCTGACTCTCTGTCTTTGGGGGCTGGCGCCATGTTGGGGCTCAGCCCATCTGGGTTTCCATATGACCTAATAAATTTATAACTTTTCACCCCTTTTGGCCTCGTGCATTCCTCCTTCAGCGACCCTAACACCCTGGTCACCTCGATGTCCCTCTAGGTCGCTTATGTGATCCTCACCACAGCATGTCACTGTTCTTACCACCACTTTATAGAGGAAGCAACTGAAGCTTGGTGCCCAACCTTCCCTCAACTCCCCCAGCTGGCTTCTGCTTTGGTCACAAGTGTGACACACAGCCAGCCCTAGAAGCTTTTATCTCGTGGAATCCTCAGCATCTGTGAGGCACATGCTATTATCCCATTTTACAGGTGAGAAAACTGAGGCTCAGTAGAACCTCATTTAGTCATTCATTTATCAAATATTTAAAAGAGTATCTACTATGTGCTAGGCCATTTGAGCATGGAAGATGCAGCAGTGAATTAAATGAATGCTGCCCCTGAAGTATTAGCCCTCAGGAGGGCATACATCCTAATTAAGGGGGAGAAGAGAGGGTGTCTGAAATAATACCAACAACATTAGTTCTGGGAGTAACACCTAGTGTGGTCCAGGCACCGTTCTGAGGGCTTTTCAGTCACTAAGTCACTTATTCATCCCAACAGCTGTGAGGTAGGTATTACAAGCCCCATTTTATAAATGAGGGAACTGAGGCCCAGAGAGTTTAAGAACATGCTCACAGGCACACAGCCAATAGCTGTGAAGTCAGGATTTGAACCTAGGCCCTCAGGTTCCAGAGCAGGAACTCAGGTACGTAATCCAATGTCAGGTGGTGATAAAACAGGTGATGGGTAAACAGCGTGGTGATGGCGAAGTGACCAAGGAAGTCCCTTCTGAGGAGGTGACATGCGAGCAGGGAGGGAGGCTCTTTGAGGATATCTAGAAGGAACAGGCAGCGGGGAGCCTGGAGGCGAGAGCATGTGGGGCTCAATGAGGGGCCGGTGGGGTTGTACCCACTTTGCACGTATGACCTCCTTTGTGCGTCATTGAAGTCTTATGACAGGTTTTCATAATGATCCCCATAATTGATAGATAGGGAAACTGAGGCTCTGAGGCAGTGGTTCTCAACCTTGGCTGCACATGAGAATCACCTGGGAATCTTGTTAAAATCCTAATTTCTGGGCCTCATCCTCCAGAAATTCTGTTTCTTTGTTATGGGGTGAGGCCACAACATTAGTAACAAAGAAACAGAATTTCCGGAGGATGGGGCCCAGAAATCAGGATTTTAAAAAGATTCCCAGGTGATTCTCATGTGCAGCCAAGGTTGAGAACCACTGGGTTAACTGAACTCCCCCGGAGGCACAACCAGAAACAGGTGGTTCCGGGATGTGACCCCTAGCAGCCTGACCTCATTGCCCAAACCCAAGGGAAACAATAGGAAGCAAGCGCGGGCAAGCTGGGAGGGCTGCCTGGAGGCGGTTATGTCACCAGAACCCTGAGGGATTGGAGGAGGCAGGGCGGTGCTGCAAGAAGACCCTCACTGAGCAGGGCACCTGAACACGTTTCTGGGGACAGTTCTTCGAGGGCAGATTTCCAGGCCTGGTCCCGCCCCTCCAGCCTGGCTTCCCTCAGGCCAGCTCTGCCCAAAGGGAAGGCCGCAGCAGGCGCTTCATTAGCGCCTCGGAGCCCCCAGCAGCCCCGGGGGGATGAAAAGAGTCGGAGATGGGAGGCTTCCTAATTTTGGCTCACCTGGCAGGGGGCACGGGGCCACTGAAGGGGAAGCAGCGGGAGCTGGCGGGCCGGCCCGTCAGCGTTCCAGCAGGAGCCTCGCATGTCTGGACTTCAAATGCAAAACCAGAGTGAAGGGGGGCGGGGGCCCGGTGGCCTCTGCTCCTCCTTTCACAGACCAAAGGCCCCTGGCGGCTTAGCTCTTTTTCCTAATTTAAAGATATTTCAGGCATTTGGGAGCTCCCCTATGGTGAAGCAGAGAGGTTGGGAGTTGGGGGGAGTGTGTCTTGAAACTTTTATCATGGTTCCTGAGAGAGGATGAGGGAGTAGGCAAGGAGGAGGGGGGTCCAAGGGTGGGAAACTTGTGGGGGTCCGAGACCCATATTGTGTTCTCAGCTCTCCTCTGCCTCAGTTTCCCCTCACTGGAACCTCAACATTCTCTCCAGAAGGTAGGACCGGATGCAGATGTAGCCAAACGTTGTCCCTGCTAAGGAAAGGGGGCTCTTCGGGGTCAACCCTGGGGGCCTGGAGTGAGGGGCTTGCCCCCTGCCAGGCCCTGGGCAGGGCAGCTGGGCCACCAGGTGGGGGGAGAGGGCGGCAGGGAAGGGCTGTCAGAGGCCAGAGAAGCCAAGGGAAGGAAGGAGGCTGCCACGCTGCCCAAAAGACTGAGGGAGGGGGGAGGGCGGGTGCCAGGTTGGGAAAGAAGGTCGGGAGCCAGGCCATTGGGGTGCGGCCGACTCTAGGTCAGGGGCTGGGGCTCCTGGCTCCTCTCCACCGGGAGGGTGCAAGCAGGGAGGTGAGAGCCCGCCAGGGAGCCCGCTGGAAGGGGTGGAGCCTGCGGACACCTGAGGGCGGGAGGCTTCCCTTCCCTCCGGTCCAGGCTGCCCTCTCTGCCTTTTCTCCCCCTTCCCTTTCCCATCGCACCCCAGACTGCCTCCCCTCCTGGCCCCTGCCTCCCCTCCTCCTCCCCTCCCCCAGCCCCCCTTCCCCAGCACCCGGCCTGCTCTCCTCCCTCCTCGGTGCCACCTCCTCCCGGCTCCCAGCCAGCCACCCCCTCTCCTCCTCCCCCTCCAGCCAGCCCTCCTCCCTCTGCCTGGATCCCGCCTCCCCGTCATCCTCCCAGCCCCCTCCGCCCTCCCTCCCTCCCGGCCTCTCTTCCCACCTTCCCCAGCTGGAGAGAGGGGGCCCCTTCCCCCGTGCACCCTCTCCCGGCCGCGGGCTGGGCTCCCGCCCTCGCCGGGGCTGCCATCTTGCAGGATGCCGGGGCGGGAGCTGCGAGCGCCCCGAAACAATGTATTTTTTATGAAGCGGCCCCGCCCTCGCCTAGAAGTCGTACATTAACGCTGCATCGATTTCCCTCGCGAGGGGCCCCTCTCGCCCCCCCACCCCCCGGAGCTGCAGGGTGGACAAGACTGGGGGGTGGGGAGTCACCCCGAGAGAGGGTGGTCCTGGCTCCAGGACCGGACCCCTCCCCGCCGACACCTCCAGATCCCCCCCACCCCGCATCCCGGGCGGGGCAGCCCCGCAGGTGGGCCGGGCACCAGGCGCCGGTTCCCAGAAGGAGGGGGTTCGGGCGCGTGGCTTTCTAGTAACTCCTGGGCCGAAGGCGCCCGGCGGAGTTCCCCATCGCCTCGGCCACGGCCAGCAAGGGCGCAGGAGACCGGAGACCCCGGGCAGCCCCTCGCCCGCCCCCGAGGCCAAGCCTTCTGGGACCCGAGTCCGTCCCGCAGCCGCGCCCGCCCCCCCCACCTGCCCGGTCTCTCCCTTCCCACTGCCATCCTCCCCAGCTCCCGCCTCCTCCCCGCCCCCCTTCTCTCCCTCC
>NW_005871358.1:799639-801990 GCF_000147115.1 Myotis lucifugus
CCTTCCCTGCCGACTGCTCCCTCCTCCCACACCCTCCTCGCTGCGGGCTAATGGCCCGGTGGCAGGCGGCTCCGCGGCTGTTTCCGGCGAAGTCGAGTTTGCAGCCAGGGGAGGTGCTGGAGCGATTCCGAGAGGGGGTGAGAATCACACACACATAAATCTGGGATAATGAAGGTGGTGCTAATGGGGCTGGCAGCGGCTCCCCAGCATCCTCCACCCCGTGCCTTGTTCCAGGACCAACCAGGGCCCCTGGCCTCCCCTGAGGGCCGAGGCCGCTAACCTCTCTTCGATGGGCACATCCCCAGTGGAGGGGCCCAGGCTGGGCTGGGAACCTCCCATACGTCTTGCGGGGACTCCGTTCAGTGTGCAGCTTGCTACCTGCCTGCCCCGTGGCCCACCAGTAATGACCGCCAGAAGGGCAGGTGGATTTTCTAGGTCTGCAGGGGCCCCCTCTTCCTATTACTGCCCCACCGCCCTGTGTTCCCACACCTCTAGGGTTTCTTGTTTCTTTTTTTTTAAATTATATTTTATTGATTTTTTTACAGAAGAAGGGAGAGGGATAGTTAGAAACATCGATGAGAGAGAAACATCGATCAGCTGCCTCCTGCACACTCCCCACTGGGGATGTGCCCGAAACCAAGGCACATGCCCTTGACCGGAATGGAACCCGGGACCCTTGAGTCCGCAGGCCGAGGCTCTATCCACTGAGCCAAACCAGTTAGGACACCTCGAGGGTTTCTGAGGTCACGCCACCACAACATGACAATGTCTGTGTATTTGAAAGGTCAGCTGTGTGACCTTGGGCAAGTCACCTAACCTCTCTGAGACTCAGTTCCCTCTACTGAAGATGCCTCTTCAGATAGAACCTGAATTTGCTTACTTCTTCTCACTTCTGGGCGCCCCCCCCCCTGCACACACCCCCAAGCCTGCCCCTCTCATGGTGCATCACGGCATTTATGTCCTTCTATTCAGAATGCTGCAATACATCCACATGACTTTAGAGTCATCCAAATGCCTCACTCAGATTCTTCTGGCTCCCTCTCCCCGTGCTTACTCCACTCCAGCTACAGGGAGCCTTTGCACTGGCTGTTGCCACCTCCCCAACACTCTCCCCTAGACCGCGCATGGCTGGCTCCAGCTCCTCCTTCAAGCCCCAGTTCCACCTCACCTCCTCCACCGGACCCTCCTGACCAGTTGCTCTCCATCCACCACTTTTTAAAAAATTTTATTGATTTTTTACAGAGAGGAAGAGGGATAGAGAGTTAGAAACATAGATGAGAGAGAAACATTAATTCAGCTGCCTCCTGCACACTCCCCACTGGGGATGTGCCCACAACCAAGGTATAAGCCCTTGACCGGAATCAAACCTGGGACCCTTCAGTCCGCAGGCCAACGCTCTATCCACTGAGCCAAACCGGTTAGGGCTCCATCCACCACTTTCAACCGGAAGACAATCTCTTTATATTTTAATTTTATTTATTTTGTTAATCCTCAACCAAGGATACTTTTTCCATTGCTTTTTTGGAGAGTGCAAGGGAGGAAGGGCAAGAGGGAGAGAGAGAAACCTCCATGTGAAAGAGACACAATGATTGGGTGCCTCCTGCAACCCAGGGACATGCCCTTGACAGGGAATCAAAACCCCTTCGGTGCGCAGGCCGATGTTCTAACCACTGAGCAACAGGGGCCAGGTTACAATCTATTTTTTAAAAATTCTGTTATTGACTTCAGAAAGGAAAGGGAGAGGGAGAGAGAGATAGAAACGTCAATGATGAGAGAGAATCATTGATGGGCTGTCTCCTGCACGCCCCCTACTGGGGATTAAGCCCGAAACCCAGGCATGTACCCTTGATCAGAATCGAACCCTTCAGTCTACATGCTGACGCTCTATATCCACTGAGCCAAATAGGCGAGGGCTACAATCTATTTTTAGACCTTGACTCTTGTTCTCAGTGTGTCCCAGAATATCTGGCATCTATTAGATTTTCAAATGTGTGTTGAATAAGTGAATTAAATACATAAAAATGTTGTAACTATTTAAGGATACAATGATATAAAGTCTTGGCATGTCACAGGATTCAATAACCCAGGGGTATCCGCCTTCTTCATGAAGATGGGACTGGAAAAGAGTCATCTGTGGCGATTTTGCTTTTTGTGGCCTCTCTCCGTCCCGAACCTCGGAGAGATAATGTGGGGGGAAGAAATATACTCGCGCCCAGAGAAAGATATTGCAAGAGATGTGCCTGACACAGAGCTCACATCTCGAAAATATATAAGAGCGCCCCTATCCCGGGAGGGGAAAAGACATATCCCCATTTTATAATAAGAACACCTGGGCTCTATAAAAAAAAAAA
>NW_005871358.1:804718-815607 GCF_000147115.1 Myotis lucifugus
AATCCTAGTTCTCTTGCTAGAGAACCAAACACTGTTGTCTGTTTGGGGTTTATCTTTATGGATCTTTTTCTGAACACTTACATACACCTATACCCACCTATGCTATATAATAAAAGGCTAATATGCAAATTGACCAAATGGTGGAACGACTGGTTACTATGACGCGCACTGGCCACCAGGGGGCAGACGCTCACGCAGGAGCTGCCCCCTGGTGGTCAGTGCGCTCCCACAGGGGGAGCACTGCTCAGCCAGAAGCCTGGCTCATGGTTGGCGAGTGCGGTGGTGGTGGCAGTAGCCTCTCCCGCCTCTGCGATGTCCGACTGACGGCTTAGGCCCGCTCCCTAAGCCGTCAGTCGGACATCCCCCTGAGGGCTCCCAGACTGTGCACCGGGACTCTGGTATAAATATAGTATTGCCTTATGTGCTATCTTAGTTTGGGTTTCCTCAAAGGCAAAGACCCTGGTCTGGGAGGTGGTCCCAGGAAACAGCTGTGGGGAGTAAGGAAGTGAAAGAGGAACCGCAGGTTGTGATTTTCAAAGATGCCACCCCTCAAATTTACCCCACCACACAGGCTCCTCTTACAATATGCTAATGATCCTCCCAGAAGAGGCGGGGTCTGCGCTCTCTGCCCCTTGAGTCCAGGCAGGGCTGGGACTGCCCCCACCAATGGAGTATAAAGGCAGTGATTCTGAGAGATTTCTAGACACTGGGTCCTAAAGAATGAGATACCTTCCACCTGGTCCCTCCCTCCGCCCCTCCCTCCTTCTCACTTTCTCTTAATTCTTGCACTTGAAACCCAGCCACTATATTGTAAGAGCCATGGACACCCAGACCATAAAAGGAGCTGCATGTGGGTTTTCCAGTCCACAGCCACAGCTAGGTCCTCAGCCAACAGCCAGCATCAGCCAGCAGTCACGCAAGGAGTGACTGTCTCTTCGGGTGACTCCAGCCCCAGCCTTCAAGTCTTCCAGCTGAGGTCTCAGACACTGGGGGGAAGGACAAGTGGTTCCCCTTGTGCCCTGTCAGCACTCCTGATCCACAGAAACATGAGATAATATGTGATCATTGTTTTAAGCCACTGTGTTTGGGGTGATTTGTTGAGCAGGATTGTATAATTAATACACCAGGGAAGGGAGGAAGCCAAGGGGGGTGGGGGTGGGAACAGTGAGCGGGTGACTCCTGTGGGCTCAGTCCTGCAGGACCTCTGGGGGCTCTGGGTATGGGCTGTGCATCTCTGACTTGTCCCCACCAGGTTAGCGAGTTGAGGTATAGCCACCAGCGCCCAGTGCTTTTACCACTGTATTAGTTTTGTGACTGCTGTAACCAATGACCACAAACTGGATGTCTTAAAACAACAGAAATACATTCTCTCACGGTTCTGGAGGCCAGACGTCTGAGATCCAGGGCCACACTCCTTCCAAAGGCTCTAGGGGAGGGTCCTTCCTGCCTCTTCCAGCTTCTGGTGGCTCCTGGCATTTGACCTTCTTCCGTGTGTATCCAAATCGAATTCTCCTTTCTCTTAAAAGAATGCCAGTCATTGGATTCAGGGCCCACCTTAAAATCCAGGATGATCTTGTCTCAATTCCTTAACTAATTATACCGCAAAGACCTATTTCCAAATAACATCACATTTACAGGTACCGGGAGTTAGGGCTTAGACATATCTTTTGGGGGATACAATTCAACCTACTACAGTCACAATAGATTCTGGTGCTTTTTCCACTTCTACTTTTTTTTCTTTTCTTCCTTTATTTTGGGGAGGGTGGGGGAGTCTCGTTTTCCCTGGTATGAAGCATAATTCATTTAACTTGTTCCCTGTGGCTAAACCTTAGATTATGGCCAATATTTCATTGTTACTAAAGTCCTCGTCTGTACCATCTTGTGCAGAACGAAAACTTCTCAGAAGGTGGAATACTCCCCACCCGTGGAGGAGCTGGCTGGATCTGAATATGGCAGCAGTTCTCAACCTGTGGGTCACGACCCCTTTGAGGGTCGAAAGGCCCTTTCACAGGGGTCGCCTAAGACCATCGGAAA
Organism: Myotis lucifugus; assembly: GCF_000147115.1. NCBI lineage: Eukaryota > Metazoa > Chordata > Mammalia > Chiroptera > Vespertilionidae > Myotis > Myotis lucifugus. The sequence continues at coordinate 806,753 of NW_005871358.1, forward strand.
CACATATATAATTACATATTGTTTTTGTGATTAATCACTATGCTTTAATTATGTTCAATTTGTAACGATGAAAATACATCCTGCATATCAGATATTTACATTATGATTCATAACAGTAGCAAAATTACAGTTATGAAGTAGCAACGAAAATAATTTTATGGTTGGGGGTCACCACAGCATGAGGAACTGTATTAAAGGGTCGAGGCATTAGGGAGGTTGAGAACCACTGCTATATGGCCTTCAAGATCCACTTTCACCCTCCTCCGCCTGGCTCAGGGTGCTGGTCGGATGGGTGCTCCCTGGTCCGCTGGCTTCCAGTGGGTTCAGCTGACAGGAGGCGCTGGTAAGAGATGAATGACAGGAGGGGAGTGGGGTCAGCTCCAAACCCGTCCTGCAAGCTGGTCACTTGTGCCTGACCACAGCTCCTAGGGTGGACCAGCTCCCAACCTCACAGGGCCCCATGGCGAAGCTATTCCCGAAGCTTCCCTCATCTTTATAACAGACCTCAAGTCACCGACTTACACTGCAGTCTGCTTCCCATGGGGACCCTGACCAAAAGGGGTTCCTCCTCTTGAGCTTTTACTCTTACCTCCATTTAGGGAGAAGTTTTAGACATTTAGCTTTTTGGTCCTGGCCGGGTAGCGCAGTTAGTTAGACTGTCGTCCTGATACGCCAAGGTTGCAGGTTTGATCCTCGGTCAGGGCACATGAAAGAATCAACCAGTTAACGCATAAATAAGTGGAACAACAAATCTCAATCTCAATCTCTCTCTCTTTCTCTCAAATCAATAAATGAAATTTAAAATAAATAAATAAATATTGAGCTTTTTGTTTCTTACCGGCAGGAAACACTCGGTGTACCAGGAGACTGTAGTGTTCTCCCTCGTTCCAGCCTTGAGGAAACCACTATTGATCTTTATAGGTGTTTATACTGTGGACAAAAAAAAAAAAAGGCATTCTATGGAAAGTGACCTCACAGGGTGATTTGATCATAAATTCCTAACTGGGCAGGTCACGGTGGGGAGTCACACCCAGGCATATAACTTTTTAGTAAAAGGTTGATCTCTGCTTTAAGCAAGCCCTGTCCACCCTGTCCATTGCTTCTGTGCATCTAGGTTAACACCTTCCCCCCCTTTTTTTCTTTTTTTAATCCTCACCCGAGGATATGCTTTTATTGATTTTTAGAGAGAGAGGAAGTGGGAGAGAGACAGAGAAAAATATCAATGTGAGAGAGATACATCGACTGCCTGCCTCCTGCACGCCCTCTACTGGAGATCAAGCCGCAACCTGGCCATGTGCCCTGACCAGGAACTGAACTGGTGACCTCTCAGTGCCTGGTAGGACACACAGCCAACGGCGCCATCCAGGCCAGGGCTCCACACAAATATGTTGACCACCCACCACCTGCCAGGCCTAATGCTTCTCAAGACAGATGGGATCCCCTGGGATTCCCACCTTCCTGGAGCTTCTACACCTTCTGGGACTTGGTGTTTGGTGCATAGAGTTTTCCCTGCATTTGGATGCTCAGAGGGTTCCACATGGTTCAAGGTGCCAGAAAAATGGGGAACAATACAGTGGTTAGGTGGAAGTTGCAGGGAAAAGAAACTGTAGTCCAGGTTAGGGGCCCAAGCTCTGAACCCCAATGCCTGGCTTTGGACCCCAGAATCATCATTTTACCAATGGAATGAACTTACACAAGTTCCCTCATTCCCTCATGCCTCAGTTTCTTCATCTGCAAAGTCAACTTGATAGCAACCTGCCTTCTAGAATTGTGATGATAGCTCACGGAACTTTTTCTTTTTTTGAGAGGGTGAGGAAGAGGGAGAGGGAGAGAGATGATTTGTTGTTCTACCTACCCATGCTTCCTTAGGGGGAATGGGGGGGATGATGAGGCTCCGACCAACTGAGTGAGCTAAGGGGCCAGGGCTCACAGACTATTTAAAGCTTTATACTCCCACAGGCACACAGCAAGCACTCAATAAATGATAATGGCTATTATAATGCTCCCCCAGGAGTAGCTGGATAAAGGACCCAGATTTTGGACCCGCAGGAGGAGTAAGACCGGAGCCAGGACCCCAGTCCCAGCTTTGGAGGGGCTGCCTCGTATTCGGAGGGGGTAGGGGGCCTGGCACCACCCCAACAAGCCTGTTAATTACCTCTCCGGGTCACGGTTAACGAGCCCCTCAGAGAGGATCTTCGCCAGCCCTCAGTATATTGATCTCAGCTAATCTCTCAGCAGGTGGGCGGGTCTCTAAATCCTCCTTAACTTCCATTTCCTGCCCTTTAAGGGCTGCAAGGCCTCAGGCTGGGCTTAGCTCTCAGGCAAGGAGGCTGGGAAGCTGGAGTGCTTTGGGGACTTCTCAGCACCCCCGCCCCCCCCCCCCAAAACACACTCCTGCAACAGAGGTACATGGGGGACGTCCCCCTGGGAAGGGCAGCTGGCACTGCTTCCCCTCTGCCTGCAGTGCACCAGGTCACCACCCATTTCTCTCCCCTGCCTGAGAATCCACCATTGTGGCTCCAGACCCTGATAAATGGCCCCTCCAGGCCAGCCGTGGCCCCACCGCTGGAGAGGATTTGGGAGGCGGCAAGCTTGCACTGCTTTCCTGTTCTCCTTAAAGAAGCCAGAGCTGCTGGAGGAGCTGCCTGGCTGGGCTCTGCTGGGGCAATTACATGCTGTAGCCAGGGGGGCTTTAGCTGGAGTTACCAGTGTTTGGGGGCCCTTTTTTTCGCCTAGCGATGTGGATTTTTCAGGGGGCTCCCTTGGTGTCTGCCAGGCCTCTGCTCTCTCCTTTGAAGTGAGCTCTGATTGGGTGAAGGTGAAACCAGGCTCAGCAGGGTTGCTGTGCTCCTGCGGGCTGGGTAGAAGAGGGAGGCTGCAGGAGGGTAGAGGAGGGAGGCTCTAGGAGGCTGGTGGGACAGGTCGGGGAGCTAACAGGGGTGGTGCGGAGGCCTCATAGACACAGCTTGGTGACATTTTTGAACGTTCTGGAGACAGAGCAGCCTGGCTTTAAGTCTGGGAGACCCTGAGCCTGTGACTGCCCCTCAGATCCTGTTCCCTTACCTGTTACTGTTCCCTGCTCTGTTTGGGTCAAGAACAGAGCGAGTGAAAGAGTCTGGCTTTGGGTGAGTGCTCCTCACAGCCAAGAGAAGAGGACGTCAACCATGAGATACATGAGGGACAACGAGGGGCGGTGTTGGGCTCCTGCCCTCAGGAGGGCTGGGGCTTCAGGCTGAGCTGACATGAGCACGTGCTCTGGCCCATGTGGCGCGGGCAGCCGGGATGTGGGGTGGGTCTCTGTGGGGCAGGGTGCCTGTTGGTCCAGGGATGTAGGATGTGAGTCTAGCTCACATCTCTCTTAGAGTCGCCAAAGGAGGAACGCACGAGGCCAAAAGGGGTAAAGAATGATGAATTTATTAGGTCATATGGAAACCCAGATTGGGCTGAGCCCCAACATGGCGCCAGCACCCAAAGATGGGGAGTCAGAGGTTTTTAAAGGACTCTAGGCGGGCTTTTTCTGGGCGGAGCATTCTCTGTGCAGGTCCGGATTCTGGGAAAGTCTGGAGGGGAGAGATAATGGTCTTAGCAAGTGGAATGTGGTCTAAGCAAGTGGAATGTCCATTGTGAAGTGGCCTAAAGGTCAGTAACCAGGGGAGGGTATTGATTCAAGTATGTGATCAGTCCTAACAATCTCCCTCTCCAGAATGCATGCTGGAGCAAAGTGGTCCTGTCCGAGTTCAGGGTGTAACTCCATTGTGCCTCACACCTGCACACACCTGGCGCACACCTGGCGCCAACTTGGAGCATACCTGGACCAAACCTAGAGCACATCTGGAGCTCACTTTCCAGGCTTCCAGCCACTGGTCCATTTGGTCCTGCTCAGCCAGTATCAGAGACACATCAGGCACCTGGTGAGATCACTTTCCCTGGTGAAGCCCAGATTGGGGGATGGGTAAAGAGCACTCTTTACGGGCCAGGCCTGTCCTAAGCTCTTCACATTCAGTAACTCACTCAATTGGAGGCCATCAGTTCTGCTGGCCAAGTATTGTGCCTCCTGCCCACGTTCAACGTGAGGTCCTGTGACTGGTTCTGACCAATGAGCTGGGAGTGGAACTGATATGTGTCATCCCCCCCATTTTAGAGCATTTAATTGGCTGTGCGAGACCTTCCCAAACTCTTACTTCTTCCTGCCACGACAATCAGCAATGTTCTAGAATGTTCCAGAATGTGATTGCTCCATCAGTGACTATGAGGAGAGCTCCCTCCAATGACCCAAAACAGACATGAAGCATAGTGAGAAGTAAACCTGTGATTTTAAGCTGCTGAGATGTTGGGTTTCTTTGTTTCTGCTGCCTAGCCTAGTCTAACCATTGGAAGTTACAGCCCCATTTTACAGATGACAAAACTGAGACAGGCAGCCCAAGTCGCTGACCTTCAGTCAGGCAGCTAGTAAGTGACGGCAGAGTTAGAATCCGGGCAGTCCGACGCAGAGCCTCTGCTCTTATTTCTAAACTGTCCTCTGGGGATGACCAGACAGCAAAAAGGGAAAAGTTAAACTTAAAAAAAAAGGCCTCTGTGACCTATTCACCCTCCACTTCCCGTCTCAGAATCTAAACGTGGTTACCTTTCCCTCCCGCCTGCCCTCCCACCCACCTCGGCAGCGCCACCTGCAGGTGACACGCACTCGCCACCACCCAACCAAAACCACAACGTGGATTTGCAACAGGGGAGGGAAAAAGAACCCAAACTTCCAAGGCCCTGCTTTTTTTCTTAAAAGTACTTCAAAAGGGAATATTTGTTTGTATTTTTATTTACATTTTATGTTTTTGTACATGTTGCTTGGGGCCAGCCATTTTTAATGACCAAACCAGCCTGTGGAGCGTTCTCTGTCCTACTTCTACTTTACTTGTGGTGTGACCATGTTCATTATACTCTCAAAGGAGAAAAAAAACCTTGTAAAAATAGCAAAAACAACCACAAAAAAAACAAACAATCTTATTCTGAGCATCCAGTAGCTGCGTGTATGTACTTAGCTGCACTATAAGTAGTTGGTTTGTATGAGATGGTTAAAAAGGCCAAAGATAAAAAGGTTTCTTTCTTTTTTTTTTAAACAGTTCAAAGTTTTAATCCGGATTTGAACAAGTCAAAAAGGTTTCTTTTTCCCCCCCATTTTTTTTTTGTCTATGAAGTTGCTGTTTATTTTATTTTATTTTTTGGCCTGTTTGATGTGTGTCTGAAACAATGTTGTCCAACAATAAACGGGAATTTTATTTCGCTGAGTTGTTCTAACAAAAATAAATAAATACACACTAAACTGTCCTCTGGGCAGGACGTGGTCACCCTGGAGGTCTGGAGGGCCTGGAATGTATGGAAAATAACAAACAGCAGAGGATTCTGGGTGGGGTTGGCTTCTGCTATCCTGTCTCCAATTGTTTGGGCTTTTCCTTTCTTTCTCTCTTAGGCACCGGCTCTCCGGGGGAATTTCCCTCCTTCCGCTCCCTGGGGAGAGCCCTGAGGCTGGACAGAGGACCCGGGAGCTTCCTCCTCCCCCAGCCTCTCGAGAAGGTTCAGCTCCTTCAGCTCAGCCTTGCCCCTGGAGGGCTCAGTCCTTCCTCCCACTGTAGCAGGTCCCCACCCCATCAGTAGCTCCTCCCACACCCTCCTTACCTGAACCCTCCTCACCGGAACCCCTTCCTCCACTGCTGCCTACAAGATACCAGCTGTTTGTCACAAGGAGGAAAAGGCCTGAGGCCCAAGAGCAGAGCCCTCAGCTGAGCCCTGACCTGGATGCCTTCTCACCTCTGCACCCAGGTTGCTTCCTTTCCTCTTCCAGGGCCCCGGAGGTTCCTCTGCAGGCCCCAGAGAGCCAGAACCACACACCCCTCACCCCCCACCCCCAGGCTCTCAGAGGCTCCCAGGGAAAAGCAGGCAGGCAAGGCTCAGGACACCTCCATGCAAACCTCAGCTCCTCCTGCCCTGACCAGTTAACTCGACACTTAGTCGACATTAAATACCAATTGGGCCAATTTTCTGCTGTAATTAAAACCTCTGCAGACATGTTCCCTGCTCTTCAGTGATGAGTTTATTAACTTCCAGCTCTGAAGGAATGAGAGAATAGAAGGGGTTGGCTCTGGGAGTGGGAGAGTGGACACTGGGAGAGGCTGCGTTTGGAACTGTCCTGTCCCCTTGTTTGGCTTTGGGCAAGGGGCAGGGGGCTGTTTTTTGCAAACACATGTTTGCTGCTTCTGTGGTGGACACTCAGAGATTCATCCCCACCACAGTGGCCAGCTGCAGACTTGGGTTTCCTGTATCATAACTGCCTTTTGAAAGTCTCATCTTCCAGATGGCTAACAAGCAGTATGTCTGGAATCTAGAAACACAACCTCCTCTAGCTCAACAATCTGGGCTTGTTTGTTATGTAGCATAACCTAGGCTATCCTGACTATTACATATTACATCCCCACTTACAAATAGTAAAACTGAGACCAAGTTTTCTTACTCATCTAAGAAAGACCAAGAGAATTCTTGGCAAGGGAGCCTGGATCCTGGAGAGAGACCATCGAGGTTGACAGGGCAAGCAGACCAGGCTAATTTCCATCTCTGCCCAAAGTGAGAAGTTCACGGCTGCCAGCCATAGGGACTGTGTGCTCAGTGCTTAGTGCATCCATGGCAGCTCAATCATCTCTCTCTGTTGATTAGAGAACCTGCAGATTGGAGCATGATCCAGCCCCCAAAAGCCACTCTTTACTTGTTACTGTTTTTCTTTTCTTTCTTCCTTTCTTCCTTCCTTCCTTTCTTTTTTGTACTTTTTAAAAAATCCTCACCTGATATTTTTCCATTGACTTTCAGAGAGAGTGGAAGAAAGAGGGAAAGACAGAGAGAAATATCGATGTGAGAGAAACACATCGATTGGTTGCCTCCTGCATGAGCCCTGACCAGGACCCAGGCAGGGGAGGAGCCTGCAACCAAAGTATGTGCCCTTGACTGGAATCGAACCTGGGACCCTTCAGGCCGATGCTTTATCCACTGAGCCAAACCATCTAGGGTGTTTTTTTCTTTCTAATCGATGGATTTTACATTTTTGAGCAGTTTTATATTTACAGAAAAATTGTACAGACCTCTTCCATGTATCCCCCATTTCTCCTGTTATTAATAGCTTGCATTAATGTGGTACATTTGTTAAACCAGATGAACCAATATCAACACCGTATTACTAACTAAAGTCTGCAGTGGATATTACAGTTGACTCTTGGTGTTGCCTGACCCATGGGTTTTGACAATTGCAAGATTTCACTGACCCACCATTACAGGATCCTACAGAATACTTTCACCGACCTAATATCCCTGTGCTCCACCTATTCATACCTCCGAGAGAACCCTGGCAACACTTCTCTGTGGTTTTTGCTTTTTCCATAGAGCAGGAATCATACCGCCTGTAGCTTTTTCAGACGTGGCCTCTTTCGCTCATGCATTTAGGGTTCCTCCATGTCTTCTCGCAGCTTGATAGTTCATTTCTTTTGACCATTGCATCGTACTCCATTCTTACTTTTAAACATCTCTTTCATCACCAAGGCTCAACTTTGTCACCTAACTTTTGTCGCTTTGTAGGGAGGAACACAATCCAAGAGATGCCGGGGAGGAATGACTTCATGGAACAAGGGAACTGCCTTGGACATCTGGAGTGGGGGCCGATCCCCCCATGGACCAGGATCACTTCCAGCTCCTCCTGGCCAGCATGTCACCAGGCCCCAAACCCTCTGGCCACCATCTCCATGTTTCACCTTTTTGGGTGTGCGGGATTATCTGCTAGCAACTCTGCACTTCTTTCTCTCCACTGTCTCAGGGGCTGAAAATCTGAGATGCACCTGTCAGCAGGGCTATAGCGTGGAGTTCCCAATGGGAGACATTCATGTGAGATTGGTCAGGGGGAGGAGAAACGAGCTATCACTCTTCCTCTCAAAGGCGAGCAAGAACTCAGGCCCTGGCAACTGACAGTCATGAGGTTTGCCTGGCAGCCTCTGGGCATCATCCTGCAAATCGCCCACTCTGATGTTGAGAGCAATCAGTTGAGATCATCGGCAGTTATTCTCCAAGGTTCTAGCCCGCGCTACCTTCTTGGATGCTGGTATGCCTTCCTCCAGGCCTCTCAATGGGTTTGCAGGCGCTGGTTGCCTGCATTCAATCCCCTCCGATTGAAATACCTGGAGTGGCTTCTGTCCTCGGCTGAGCCTAACGTGATGGGATGCCAGGGAGGAAGGAATATCAGCTACTAGAGGGACGATCTCCAGTGACTGCTCTCATCTCAGTTCCTGCCCATGTCTCGGACAGCCTGCCCTCTGCCTGTAGCAGCCACCAGACTGATGCATAGAAAAGTATTTGAGTTCCCCCAGCCATAACCTTGTAGCTTCCTTTACAGGTTCATTCTCTACCCAATCACTAAATGTTGGACTTGGAGCTCGCCACCTCTCTCCAGACCACCGCTTCATGGCCACATGGTTGAGTGATGACCATTGTTTTCCAAATACCTCTGTTTCTCCCCTTTCTGGGCAGAATCATATTCCTTGTAATTAAGCGGGGCCACATGATGTGTTCTGGCAAAGGAATTTGGGGCAGAACTAATGTGTCACTTCTGGGCTGGATCATGTCATTGCTTTACTCTTAAAAGGGTACATGTTGCCCTGACCGGTTTGGCTCAGTGGATAGAGCGTTGGCCTGCGGACTAAAAGGTTCCAGGTTCTATTCCAGTCAAGGGCATGTACCTTGGTTGCGGGCACATCCCCAGTAGGAGGTGTGCAGGAGGCAACTGATTGATGTTTCTAACTCTCTATCCCTCTCCCTTCTCTCTGTAAAAAATC
>NW_005871358.1:815707-839640 GCF_000147115.1 Myotis lucifugus
TTTTTTTTTTTTTTAAGGGTACATGTTGCCCTGGCTGGGTAGCTGAGGTGGTTAGAGCGCCATTTCCGATACAGCAAGGTTGCACCAAAGTTGCGAGTTTGATCCCCCATCAGGGAACGTATAAGAATTAACCAGCCCAGCTGTTGTGGCTCAGTGGATTGAGCGTCATCCCATGCACCAAGAGGTCCCCAATCGATGTTGATGTTTCTATCTCTCTCTCTCTCTAAAAACAATAAAAACATATTAAAAAAAACAACTTACTGACACTTAAAAAAAAAAGAATTAACCAATGAGTGCATAAATAAGTGGAACAATAAATATCTCTCCCTTCCGCTCCCTTCCTCTCTCTTCAAAAACCAATGGAAAATTTTTTATTGAAGACTTTATTTTATTTTAAATATATTTTTATTGTTGATAGTATTACAGATATCTCTCATGTTTTCCCCCTTTCCCCCTCCTCTCAGCCCCTATCCAACCTCCCAGTAAAAAAATTTTTAAAAAAAGGATACTTGTCATTGGGTTTGGAGCCCACTGAGGTAACCCACACTGACCTCATCCTGAACCTGATTACATCTGCAAAGACCCCTTTTCCAAAAATGGCCACGTCCACGGGGTGCAAGTATTGGGACACGAACATATATTGGGGGCCACCATTCAGTATACTATCATTATTCCCATTTTACAGGTGAAGAAACAGAGGTACAGAAAGCCCACGCATCTCTGGAGCATCCCACAGCCTCCAAGAGGGAGGGCAGTATGCAAATTCAGGCCATCTGCTTCAAAGCCTGGGCTCACAACCACCTTCTCCGTCCAGGAGAAAGCAGAACAAAATCCCTGTCCTAATGGACTTTGAATTCTGGTGGAGGAGGTGGAAACAAACAAGCAAATAATGGATCTGTATCAGAGGGTCAGGGAGAACTGGGATGAAGAACCAAGCAGGGTCACCAGGACCAGGAAGGGGCTCTCTCTCCTGTAGGAGTGATCCAGGAAAGCTTCCTAGAGGAGGAAGCAAGGAGCAGAAACCTGAGAGAAGATCAGAGCAAGACACACAGATGTGGCTGGAGGAGCAACTCAGAGAGACAATACAGCAATGCAGAGGCCAGGAATGGGTCTTTCTCAGTCTCCTTTCCTCCCTGAGCACCACCACCAGGGGCTGGCACCCAGGCAGTACTGGACAAATGTTTGTTGACTGAATAAATAAAAGCCCCCCAAATCACTCCTTTAACTTGGATCCCTAGAAAACATGAAGTAGAGACGAACAATTTAGAGCAGCACGACAATAGAACTCTCTGTGATGAGGGCAAGAGTCACTTTCTGGGCTGTCTAACAGGGTAGCCACAATGCACGGCACCAGGCAGACACTGAGCTCTGGAAACGTGGCCAGTGCCACTGAGGACTGGATGTTTAATTGTGTTTACTTCCAATGAATTTAAATGTAAATACTGTAGCCACATGTGGCTAGTGGCTACCATATCGGGCAATATAGTTAGTTCTAGACCAGAGGTTGGCAAGCTGAGGCCCATGGGGCCAAATCCTGGGGGCCACTTGGTTTGTGAATAGTTTTGTTGGCACACAGACACCCATTCCTTTACATATTGCCTATGGCTGCTTTCACCATGCAATCAATGGCAGACTTGAGTCATTGCAACAGAGAACATGTGGCCTGCAGAGCTGAAAATATTTGCTCTCCGATCCTGTGCAGAAAAAGGTACCCCACCCCTGTTCTGGACTCTCACTTGGTCATTCCCACGGCTGGGAGGTTAGCTTTATCTTGAGCAAAGGCTTCCTTCCTCTCAGCTTCCGTTTTCTCAACAGTAAAATGGGTGTATCCCACCTCTTACATGAGCTTGCTGGGCAGTTAAAATTGGACGCCACGGGTAATGGGGCTTTGAAAGTGGCACAGCCCCCGTGGGTGCCCTGGCCGGGGTCACGACCTTCAAATCCATGCCTCTAATTGCTCACGTGGCCGATGCCCTTTCTTCCTGTTCATTTTTTTTTTCTCCCTGTCTCTTCCAGCTCCCTCCCTCGTGAGCCTGTCTTCCCTTCTGTTCTCCTTCCCTGTCTTCTCTCCACCTTCCTCCCCCACTGTCTTGCCCCAGACTCAGGGAAGTGAGAAAGTTCCAGCAGCACTGCAATCTCCTCTCCTCTCGTGTGGCTCCTAGATAAGACAGTAAAAATCCGATTTTCAGCAATTTGCTTCATTTGTGAGCTCTCCCGTGTCTCCCTCTCTCCCCCTGACACCAGCTTAGCAAAATTGTCTGGGCGGAGTGGATATTTTTAACCACTTAGCAGTCAGAGAACGGTCATAGAAGAGTTTTGTGAGAAACTTGGCCCCAGCCCTGCTGCGGGCAGTGTGTTTGTGGGGTTAGTGGAGGGGGCGTTTAAGGAAGGGTGGGACCTGGGCAAGTTGTAGGGAATGAACAAAGCAGGGAGGCAGGAAGGGGGAGTGGGGGTGGGGGAGTGGGGGAGAGCTAGCTGTGGGGAAGGGGTCTGCCCCACAGGAGCTGCTTCTTGTCTGGGAACAAAAGATATGAAAGAAGCCCCCCCACACCCTCCACCCGCAGTTTGGGAAGGGGCATCCTTTTCTCAAACCAGAGATGGTGATGGAAACAATGGACATTTATTGAGCACCTACTATGTGCCAGGCACAGGCTAGGTGCTTTCTATGTCCCTCATTAAATCCCCACAGTAGTCGATGAAAGATGAGTTTTTCTTCTGTGGATATTCGTTAAGACAAATGTTAGGCTGCTGTGACCACAGACTCCCCGAATGCAGATATCCCTCACTGTCCAAACATTTGCTATTTGGAAAATGCAGTTTGAATTTGTCCCCGGGGCTTGCAATCTGAACTCTGAATGGGTGTGGCTAGCGAGGGAAACAGTACAGTGGCTTAAGAGACACAGAAGGTCCTTTCTGACTCACATAAACAGCCCTGGCCTGCATTGCACGAAGCCACCCACCCTGGAGTGGCAGGCTGTCTTCGAGGCTCTCACAGATGGCAGCGGAGTCTGCTCAGGCTGCCGTAACAGAATACCACAGACTGGGCGGCTTATACACGACAGGCATGTATTTCTCACAGTTCGGGAGGCTGCAAGTCCAAGATCAAGATGCAGGCAGATTCAGTGTCTGGTGAGAACCCACTTCCTGGTTCACAGGCAGCCGTCTCCTCATGGTGGCCTCGTGTGTTGGGAGGCGCCAGGGAGCTCTCTGTCGTCTCTTGTATAAGGGCACTAATCCCTGAAGGTCTCACCCTCATGACCTAACGACCCCACCAAAGGCCCCGCCTCCTAATACCATCACATGTAGGATTAGGTTTCAACATGTGAATTTGCGGGACACGCACATTCGGTCCATAGCATCAGGCTTCGTAAATGTTCTGTCCTTGCGTAATAGGGGCCACCAGCTTCCCAGACCGTCCTGTCGGAGCCCTCACCAGCTGCCTACCTGCTGAGGTAACGCCACGTAATTTAGATCCTATTACCATGTGGTGTGCTAGTGACAACATCACTTTGGCTGCTGGAATAGAAACCCAACATTACAGTGGCTCAAACAAGAGATAACTTTATTTAGCGCTCACTTCTTTGTCTGGGTGTAAAGGGCCCGGGGCTGGGATGGTTGGCTACACTGTGGTGGGGGCACAGGCTCTTTCTGTCTTCAGTTCTACCGTCTTTAGAGTGGACTCCCCTCCCATCAGGTCCACCCTCCGGCCAGTGGGAAGGGAAGTAGGGGAGCCTCTACTCCGCCTCTTCACGGCTGCTCGCATGCTATTGGTCAAAATGTAGTCACATGGCATAGCCTTCAAGGAAGGCTGGGAAACGTAGTCTTTTTCCTGGATGGCCTTGTGCCCAGCTTTAAACGGGAGGTGTTCTATTAATACAAAAGATAAGGTAAGTAGGGAGTGGGGGGGGAATGGGAAGTGACTGCTAAATCAATACGGGGTTTCCATTGACAGTGATGAAAAAGTTCTGGAACCAGAGAGCAGTGATCCTTGCACAATATGGTGATTAGTGCTGCTGAGTTGCACACTGTAAATTGTTACCATGGTAAATTTTAGGTTATGTGTATCTTATCACGATTAAAAAATAATTTACTTGCAACAAAAGATAAGGAAAAGGGATATTGGGAGACAGTCCATACCCCAAGCAGAAACCTGGGTGAAGAGGGACAGCAAGCCCTGGCTGGGTTGGCTCAGTGGCTAGAGCGTCGGCCTGTGGACTGAGGGTCCTGGGTTCGATTTCTGTAAAGGGCACATGCCCAGGTTGCGGGCTCAGTCCCCAGTGGGGGCCATGCAGGAGGCAGCCAATCAATGATTCTCTCTCATCATTGATGTTTCTATCTCTCTTTCCCTCTCCCTTTCTCTCTTAAATAAATTTTAAAAAACATTTAAAAAGAGACATTGACAACCTAGAATTTAAAAAAAAGAGGACAGCAAGTCATGCAAATGCCTGAGGCAGATTTTTCCTGGCGGAGGAAAAGCATGTGCAAAGGCCCAGGAGCTGGAACTCGCTAGCTGTGCCTGAGAAACATTGAGGAGGCTGCAGTGAGATGAGGGGGGGGCACGTGGTAAGAGATGAAGACAGGAATTGAATCCGCCCACACCTGAATGAGCAGGTGACCATCCTTCCCTAGAGCCTCGCATTCTGCTGACACCTGGATCTTAGTGAGACCCAAACCAGAACCTGAGATGATACATGCATGTTGTTTAAGCTACTAAATTTGTGGGAATTAGTGATGGCGGCAACAGAAAACTAATCCAAGGTAGAAGCCTTGGGTGTTCTGAGTAGAGGCTTGGGAGACCGGGCTATGGTGCTCACTGGCGCCATCTGAGGGCTATGGGGGGAATATCCTTTAGGGGGCGAGGGTGGAGCTGGGGACCAGGGCAGAGGCTACTGCACTGGACAAGGTGGGGGCCCATAAAGGCCTGGAGAAAGGAAGTCCGGAGGTTTGGGAAAGAGAGAGAGAGAGAGAGAGAGAGAGAGAGAGAGAGAGAGAGAGAACAAGAGGGAGGGGTAGAGGGGAGGGTGAGACATGAAGAGATAGGTGTTAGGTCTGACCAAATAATTGAATGGATACCCACTCCCCTGGTTACTGACCTCCTTTAGGCCACTTCACAATGGACATTCCACTTGCTAAGACCATATCTCTCCCCTCCGGACTTTCCCAGAATCCGCACCTGCACAGAGAATTCTCCGCCCAGAAAAAGCCCACCTAGAGTCCTTTAAAAACCTGACTCTCTGTCTTTGGGTGCTGGCGCCATGTTGGGGCTCAGCCCATCTGGGTATCCAGATGACTTAATCTATAATGATAAAAGGGTAATATGCTAATTAGACCGGACGTCCTTCCGGACGAAGCTGGGGCTGTGAGGGAAGCCCGGGTCCCCGGTGCCAGAGGAAGCTGGTGCCAGCAGCCAGGGGAAGGAAGGCCTACTCTTATATGAATTTTGTGCATCGGGCCTCTAGTAAATTCATAATTCTTTACCCCTTTTGGCCTCGTGCATTCCTCCTTTGGCGACCCTAACAGTAGGGAGCGAGAGACAAGAATGACCCGAGATTTCTTACCTGGGTACAAAGATCCCCCAGCTCCCACTGCCCTCCGTGTCCCTCCAGCCTCCCTCCGACCTGCGGAGGCCACATGCTGCCGTCTCCTCCAGGCCTTGATCCTGCTTGTGACCTTTCACTCATCACATTTCCATTTTCCAGACAGGATGTCAGACGGTACTGGAGCGGGGCTGAGGGCTGCTAGCCCCCTGGCCCCAACAGAATTGGGGCCCTACCTCCTCCTTCCCACCTGAGTCCAGGAAAGCCAGCTCCCTGGTCTGCGCTTCTCTGGAATTTTTCTTCTCTTTTTGTTAACCGAATTACCCCACCTCTGCCTCTCCTTGGGGGCTGCCTGCTGGGCTGTGGGGGAGGAGGGGCCTGGGCTGCAGCGCAAGATATTAAACCATCAATCATCTGCCAAGCTGACTCCCTGGTGCTGGGGACCCTCGGCCAAGCTCCCCCCCTCCGGGAGCCCCTGCACCAGAGCAGCTCCAGCGCAGGCCCGAGGCCTGGGGACCCTGTCAAGGGGGGGCTTGGGGAGAAGTTCACAGACTTCACCTACCTGGACCGCAGACTGCTGTGCTCTGTGCAAATCCAAGAGTCACTCCATCACTCCGTGCCTCAGTTTCCCCCTCTGTAAAATGGAGTTAATAACGTTTTCGACGTCATTGCAGTTCTTTGTGAGGCTTACACGAGTGACTGTGGTGGCTACATCTGCCACATAGTCTGTCTATGGTTTGCTGCCGTGACTGTTGTCCTTGTCCTAGCATAGCCTGGGGACCATCTTAGCGGGCTCCTTTTGATGCCAGTGGGGCGAGTTCCTAGTGGGGACTGGCGTCCTAAGCCAAGAGGGTTCTTGGCTTCACACAGGAAAGAATTCATATATGAGCCAGCATAGAGTTTAAAGTGGAAGCAATGCCGGCTGGCATGGCTCAGCGGTTGAGCACTGACCTATGAAACAGGAGGTCACGGTTCAATTCCGGGTCAGAGCACATGCCCGGGTTGCAGGCTCGATCCCCAGTGTGGGGCGTAAAGAAGGCAGCCGATTAATGATTCTCATCATTGATGTTTCTACCTCTCTCTCACCTCTCCCTCCCTCCCTAAAATCAATAAAAATATGTTTAAAAAAATAAATAGCCCTAGCCGGTGTTGCTCAGTGGATAGAGCTTTGGGCGCAGACTAAAGGGTCGTGGGATCGATTCCGGTCAAGGACATGCTCCTCAGTTGCAGGCTCAATCCCCTGCCCTGGTTGGGGAGCATCGGGAGGCAACCAATTGATGTGTGTCTCTCAGCGATGTTTCTCTCTCCCTGTCTCTCCTCCTCCCTCCCACTCTCTCTAAAAATCAATGCAAAAATGTCCTTGGGTGAGGACTAACAAACAAACAAGTGACTAAATAAATAAATAAATAAAATGGAAGCAAGTTTATTGAACGGAGCGGGTAAGCCAGGAAAGCCACTCCGCAGACAGAGCGGCGGGCTCTCCTTACAGGAGAAGGAAGAGAGACCCAGCCAACTTCGGAAGTTAAGCTTATTCTGTTTGCAGTTTCTATGGCAGTTTGCGGGAGTGGGGAAGCAGAGAGTGGAAAGTCATGTTGGGATTCACGTGAACGTTCACAGGTATATTTTGTGGTGTGTTTCCGTTATGGTATGGGTGAGCGATAAGTGCGGGTGAGTCGCTATTCCTCAATCTTTGCAGGAATTCTCTTTGGAGGCTCCTCGGGGTCTGCTTGCATCTCCGGGCAGCCAAGTTCCGTGTCAGACAGACAGCACGTAGCAGGCCCCTGACTCCTCTCTGTTGGACGTTAGCTGTACAGTGTACATAGTTCTCATGCCCCTCTCCTGTGTTCCTTTCAGGTAACAAGGCTTGGCACTTTGCGCTGGCTGTTCCCTCTGCCTGGCATGAGCTTCCCCCAGACACCCATGTGACTGACTGCTCTTTGCCTGCTTCAGGGCTTTGCTCAAATGTCACCTCCTCGGTGAGGTCACTTGTTAAAATGACATGCAGTCCCATGCCTACCCCGACCCATCCCGGCTTTATTTCCCCCTGTAGCATACACCATCACCTCCTGTACTATCGGCTGTTTGTCTGTCTCCCTACGGAGGGTCAGCCCCCATGGCAGGGGTTGATTTGTTCACTGCCCCATGAAATGAACACTCGGGAAATATTTGTTGAGTGAGTGTATAAATGAGTGAATGAATGAATTCCATTCAGCCACTCCCAGAGGGCCCCCAAGGCAGGCCCGGGCCTCAGCCTGTCAGCAATCCTGGGTTTTCTGGGGCTGCAGGGGGTGTCATTGGTCGTGTGCAGGGGCCTAGCTGCTTCTCCGTCATCTTTCTGTGGACCTTTTTTCTTCTTATTGAAGTGAAATTCACCTAATGTCAAATCAACCGTTTAAAAGTATACGATCCAGTGACATTTAGTATCTTAGTCAACGTTGTACAACCACCACCTCTCTCTAAAGTTCCAGAATTTTCAAAAGGAAGCTACCTGTACCTCCCAATTTTCACCTTCCACCCAGCCGCTGGCACCACCGATCTCTTTTCTCTCTGGATTTACGAATTCCGGACACTCCCTATAAGTGGAATCGTACGATATTTGTCCTTTTGTTTCTGGCTCCCTTCACTCAGCATGTTTCCTAGTTTCATCCGAGTCATAGCGTGTGCAAACATTGTTCCTTTCTGTGCCTGAATGATATTCCACTACAACACAGTGGACTGCCTTTATCTGTTCATCTGCTGGCAGACATTTGGGTTACGTTCACTTTTTAAAAAAATATATTTTTATTGATTTCAGAGAGGAAGGGAGAGGGAGAGAGAGAGAGAAACATCAATTGCACGCCCCCCACTGGGGATCGAGCCCACAACCCGGGCATGTGCCCTGACCGGGAATCAAACCGTGACCTCCTGGTTCATAGGTCGATGCTCAACCACTGAGCCAGAAGGCTGGGCCGGGTTCACCTTTCTTGTGTGGCTCTTTAAAAGGCACCCCTTCCTCTGGGCGGATGCGGGGTGGCGAGGGGAGGGATGACACCAGCTCTTACTCTGGCTTCCGTCCAGCTCTCCTGCGCAGTGAGCAACCTGTTCCTGCCAACCCAGCCTGCGGATGTGTCCCCTGAGTAGCTCAGGCGGTGGGGGTGGGGGGCACTGTGATCACCACATAACCAGGGGCTGCACCTCTCACTCAGGCGTTCAGTCGGCCAGTCCCTCACCTCGGTGCCCTGCTCACTCCTGCGGAAAATTGGTCAGGGGATTGGCCACTCCGGGTGGTGCCCCAAGCCCCCCTTCCCTGTTGCCTCGGCTATGCCTTCCTTGCCCCCCCCCCCACCAGATTCTGGAGGCCCTGGCCTTCCCAGCCCCGCACCCCGGCCCCCTGTGCATCAGCTTTCCCGCCCGGAGTCCCACCCACCCTGCTTCTCTCACCCTCTCTCTGTCTCTCCAGCACAGTGGCTATTTTTATTTTTCCTTCTTATTAAATTTCCAACTTCTGCAAACACCACGGCCCCTGCCTCGCCGCCCCCTCCCCCCTTTTCCCTCAGAGCGGATTTGATTCACTTGCGTTTTATTAACAGATTTTAAAAAAACAGCCCAGCTGCCACCGCTCTGTGCTCTCTCTGCTTTCCTGGGGGTTTAAGGAAACTGGATGGACGGGGGTGTGGAAAGGCTGCAGGGTCCCTTTGGGGGTTTAAATTTGCCCTCCTCCCCACACTCTGGGATGTGGGGCCTTTCCACCGCAGCCTGAGGGGGCGGGGGCGGGGCTGGGCATGAGGTCGGACCCCTTCCTGGGTTTGGGGAATTTGATGAGTGTCAGGCCTGTGCTGTCCCCTAGGTGGAACTTGAAATTAACACAAAGAAAGAAAAAAAGAAGAAAGAAAGAAACAAAGAAAGAAAGAAAGAAAGAAAGAAAGAAAGAAAGAAAGAAAGAAAGAAAAGGAAAAAGAAGAAATTCATACTAAGCCCCCCACCCCAGACACTGGGTGGTGGGGGCTTTGGGTGGGGACGGTGGCTGCCCTGTGGGCCTTGCAGTAGGGGCTTAGATTGGGAACAGCCCCCGATCCGAAGCCAGAGTGGCCTCCACTCTCTCCCTTCAGATGAGGCCACGGAAGGGTCCAGGCTGGGACATCACCCCTCCTGGCCCAGCTCCCTTGGTCCTTCCTCCCCAGGAGATTCTGATCCCCCATTCTCCCCTCACACCCGCCTCCCAGAGCTGAGAGCAAATTGCTTCTTCATGTCCCCAGGGTGTTCCCCCCAAATTTTTGTGGCAGTTGCCATGGCAACCGAGAACCCAGCTGCACTTTATTTTCTTGGGATACAGGATGGGGGTGTGTGTGTGAGGGGATGGGGGAAGGCAACTGGGTCAGTTCTGCTGGGACCTTTCTCCTCCTCTCCTGGTCCCCACAGGGCTTGGTCCTGCCTCGGTTCACAGGCCAGGCTGCCTGTCTGGGTTTCCTGGCCGGCCCACGGCTCCCTCCTAGGTCCTTCCTCAGGCATGTGCCCTGGTTCCGGTGGAATCCCTTTCCTCTTCTTTCCCTCCACAATCCCCTAATCAGGTGGGGCTGGCATGGTTGGGCAGGTTGCACACTGCACAAGAGGCACTGTGTGAGCTCAAGAGTGCCCATTTCAGCCGGCTGGTGTGGCTCAGTGGTTGAGCATCGACCTATGAACCAGGAGGTCACAGTTCGGTTCCGGTTAGGGCTCGATCCTCAGTGTGGGGCGTGCAGAAGGCTTCTCTCTCATCATGGATGTTTCTATCTCTCTCCTTCCCTCTCTGAAATCAATAAAAATATATTTAAAGAGAGAGAGAGAGAGCGCCCATTTCTCCTCTGCTCAGTGCACCCTACCCAGCCATGGGCAAACTACGGCCCTCGGGCCGGATCCGGCCCGTTTGAAATGAATAAAACTAAAAAAAAAAAGACCGTACCCTTTTATGTAATGATGTTTACTTTGAATTTATATTAGTTCACACAAACACTCCATCCATGCTTTTGTTCCGGCCCTCCGGTCCAGTTTAAGAACCCATTGTGGCCCTCGAGTCAAAAAGTTTGCCCACCCCTGGTAACCTCTGTCCTGCCAAGCTGACACCAATTCTTCAGTCAGCACTAAGAGAGCCAATTACTTCAACAAAATAAGTTCTGGTCACACCCCCAGAGGAGAAAGGGAAGTCTTGTCAGGAATTTGGGGTTTTGAGCAACACAAACTTATACCTTAGAGAGAGCAAACATGGGCAGGAAGAACTTCTCGAGGGGCCTGGGCTGGGAGCAGGTGGGGTAGCTCCTCCCACTGGGGTGGGGCCTGTTTCCCCCTCTCCCTGTGAATGAATCTGGGCTGGATTTTGTTGTTGTTAATCCTCACCGGAGGATATTTTTTCAATGATTTATTTTTTAGAGAGAGTGGAAGGGAGGGGAGGGGAAGAGACAGAGAGAGAGAAACTTCAGTGTGAGAGAGACACCTCGATGGGTTGCCTCCTGCACACGGACCACAGGGGTTGGGGATGGAGCCTGCAACCGAGGTATGTGCCCCTGACCAAAATCGAACCCGGGACCCTTCAGTCCGAGGGCCAACGCTCCAACCACTGAGCAAAACTGGCCAGGTCTGGACTGGATTTGGCCATTTGGGTGCAGCGGAATTGCCAGGGCGGTTCCGAATCTGGGCCTCAAGAGGTGCTCCAGGGTTCTGTTTGCTGTCTGGAAACGTTGCCTCTGATCACAAAACCCGGGCTAGCCAAGGTCATGGAGGAGAACCCTGTCCTCCCAGCTGAGGCCATCCTAGATCAGCCGGCAGCCAGCCGAGCCCCTCACATGTGGAGAGTCCAACCTGGGTGAACAGAGTGTGTTTCCTGGACCCACAGCAGACCCAGACTCAAGAAGGAGCCCAACCGAGACACACGAACAGCCTTTGACTCATAGATGGCAGAGTCGTAACTGCGAGTGATTGTGTAAGCCCCTGGGTTTGGGGTTGTTTGCTATGCAGCATAATGGGCAATCAGTAACTGATGCTGGTTTGGTTACCATCTCCTTCATTTCCTTATGAATCCTTCCTCGTTCCTTCCTTCCTGATATCTCTCTGAGTGCATCCTCTCCGCTCTCTCCCTCTCTCCCCTCCATTCAGCCTCACCAGCCTCCTGGCTGACCCTCATCCTTTCCAAGCCTGTTCCCACCTCTGGGCCTTTGTACCTGCTTTTTCCCCTGCCTGGAACCCTCTTCCTGAGATCTTCACATGGGTCCCTCCCTGGCCTCCTTAGGTCTCTGTTCATGTGTCCGCTTCTCTGCGAGGCCCTCCCTAGCTCACAGAGCGATGCTTCTCTGCGAGGCCCTCCCTAGCTCACACAGCGATGCCACCCGCGAGTCGCTCATCAGCCTCTTCCTCTAATTGTTGTTGGTATGTCGGTTACCATGACCTGAAATGGTCTCTCTTCCTTCCCTGGTGCTTCCCCGGGCCCCTCCCACATAAACTACTTGCCCTCAAATTCTTGTCTCAGGGGAACCCATTCTAAGACAGCTCTAAAAGCGAGAGAAGATTCTAGATGTGGGGCTAGGAGACCTGGCTGTGCTGGGTACCATGTGATGCTCCATAGACACACTCCTCATCTGCCTTTTCTCTAATGATTTCCCCATCCATGATGATCATGTCCCAAACCCACAATTTCATTACCAGCTGCAAAATAGCGCTATTTCCAAACTACCAGTGCATTTTCCACCAGCCTGTGACCCTCATGACGGAATCACCAGGTCCCAAGGAAACATTTGCTAAATAAATTTGAATTTAGGCCCTGGCTGGTGTGGCTCAGTGGATAGAGCATCAGCCTGCACACTGAAGGGTGGAAGGGTCGTGAGTTTCGATTCTCGGTCAAGGGCACATACCTGGGTTGCTGGTTCATTCCCCAGTCATGGTCAGGCGTGTGCAGGAGGCAACCAATCAATGAATCTCTCTTAGATGGATATTTCTCTCTCTCTCTCTCTCTCTCTCCCTCCCTCCCCTCCATCCCTCCCCTCCCTTCCACTCTCACTAAAAAATCAATGGGAAAAAATATCCTCGGGTGAGTATTTAACAAAATACATATATACATACATACATACATACATACCTACTAAATAAATTTGAATTCAGGAGGTGCATTGGAAAAAAATATGAACTAAACAGGTATTGTCGTTCAGGCAAAGAAACATAGAACCACTCCTCGTGCTTCTGAAATCAAAGACTCCAGTTTTGGCTGCGAGTCCCAGGACACAGCTCAGCCGCCGGCCCCCCTCCACCACCACCATCATCCGATGGACTCGGGAATGGTTGCGGCTTTGGAGAGAAGAAAGATCATCTGTCTCTAGGTATCAACATTCCTTTCCTTAAAAATTTTCTTTTATTTTAAACCTCCCCACAATTCAATTCAAACGTTTCTCTTATTATCTTCTGCCGAGGGAAAAAATTAATAACACGGTGCAATATAAAATACTAAATTAAAGGCATTTTGGAACCAGCAATTATTTCATGAGCTTCTCTTTTATTGCTGCACTAATGTGCCTAATTGCTGTCTTAATGAGGACATTAATTTCTAGCTAATGTGATGTTATTATAGAAATTGCAGTCAATCTCTTAAAAAGGGGAAAGTGCTAGAAAGTTGTCCCACGAGGCTGGGGTTGTGGTCACCCTGGGGCTCAGGGGCAAAGGAGAAGAAAGGAGACGGTGCCGGAACCCAGGCTTAGTGTAGGGGTGGCTGGGAGCCAGGGAAGGGGAAGGCAGGGGAGGCTCCCAGGTAATGGGCAGCCTGGGGAGGCCCCAGTCAGAACCAGCTGTTGCCATGCCTGGGGATGTAGGAGATGAGATTGAATAGGAGAAAGAGTTAGAACAATTGTAAAACCTAACATTAGCCCTGGCCGGTTTGGCTCAGTGGATAGAGTGTCGGCTTGCGGACTGAAAGGTCCCGGGTTCGATTCCGGTCAAGGGCATGTACCGCGGTGGCAGGCTCCTCCCTGGCTCGGGCCCTGGTTGGGGCGCATGCAGGAGGCAACCAATCAATGTGTTTCTCTCACATTGATGTTCTCTCTGTCTTTCTCTCTCTTCCACTCTCTCTAAAAATCAATGGAAAAATATCCTTGAGTGAGGATTAACACAAAAACACAAAAACAAAAAACCTAACATTAGTGGCAGGCACTGTGGAGCATTTTATATCTTAATTCTTGCAATAACCCTATGAAATAGCATCGTTATTCCCATTTTATGGATGGGGAAACTACAGCACAGAGAGGTGACGTAACTTACCCAAGGTCACACTGCCAGTAAGTGGTGAAGCCCTAGACCAGTGATGGTGAACCTATGACACGCGTGTCAGAGGTGACACGCAAACTCATTTTTTTGGTTGATTTTTCTTTGTTAAATGGCATTTAAATATATAAAATAAATTATCAAAAATATAAATCTTTGTTTTACTATGGTTGCAAAGATCAAAAAATTTCTATATGTGACACGGCACCAGAGTTAAGTTAGGGTTTTTCAAAATGCTGACACACCGAGCTCAAAAGGTTCGCCATGACTGCCCTAGATGGTTTGGCTCAGTGGATAGAGCATTGGCCTGAAGACTGAAGGGTCTTGGGTTCAATTCTGGCCAAGGGCACATGCCCAGGTTGTGGGCTCGATCCCTAGTACGGGGTGTGCCAGAGGCTGCCAATCAATGGTTCTCTCTCATCATTGATGTTTCTGTCTCTCTATCCCTCTCCCTTCCTCTCTGAATTCAATGAAAATATATTATAAATAAATAAATAAACAAACGGTGGTGATGGGCTTTCAACCCAGCCCGCCCGGCTTAGCCAGGGCCCTAGCACCATCAATGATAACAATAATCTCAAACATTTATTGAGAGTTTGTTGTGCACTGGCACTGCACCAAGCCCCTCGTGTATCATGTCAGGGTGGGCTCCTCTTAGAAGAAGAGTAGCAGGTCAAGCCACATCCGAGTATCCTCGGATGCAACAGGGACGACAAGGCTGGGGGTGTGGCTGCACCCCCCACAGGACCAGGAAATTCACTGTAGGCGAGGGACCTGGGGGCCAGGGTGGGGAAGTGGGAAGAGTCTTTCCTTGAGGTGCGCCCTCTGGAAGGTTACTGTGAAGGTCAGAGTGGGTTCTGGAAGCAGCTGGGCTGGGTTAGAAGTCCAGCTTTCTCATTCCTGTGTGACTGTGGGCATGTGGCTGATGTTTTCTGTGCCTCAGTTTCTCATCTTTAGATTAGGGGTCGTAATGGAACCTACTTCCTAGGACTGATTTTTGTTGTTGTTGTTGCTGTTAATCTTCATTGAAGGGTATTTTTTTCTATTGATTTTTAGAGAGAGTGTGAGGGAAGGGGGAAGGGGAAAGAGAGAGAGAGAGAGAGAGAGAGAGAGAGATCTATGCAGGAGAGACTCATTGATTGGTTGCCTCCTGCACACACCCAACTGGGGCCAGGGAATGAACCTGCAACCCAGGTATGTGCCCTTGACTGGAAATCAAACCCTGACCTCCTGGTTCATAGGTCGACACTCAACCACTGAGCAACACCGGCTGATGTTTCTATTTCTTTCTCCCTCCCCTTCCTCTCTCTGAAAAAAAAAATCAATAAAAACATTTTTTTAAAATAAATTGTGCAAGGGGGTAGGATGGGAAAGGGATTTCTGGCGGGGGGGGGGGGGTAGGGGCTGGTAATGTTCTATTTTTGATCTAGTGCTAGTACCATGGGAGTATTCATTTCATAAAAATTCATGGAGTTGTATGCTTATGATATACACACTTTGCAGTATGTTATGTTCCAATAAAAAAGATTTTTAGAAGTTAAAAAACACCAAAGATGGATATGGCCATTTTGAGGAGAAAGATGGGGAAGAGGGGGAGTTCTCGCTAGGAGGGAGGTGGAGATGCAGGCAGTGCTGTGCTGGAGCTGGCTCATACTGGACACATCTCTTCCCAGCTCAATGACGTCACATCAGTAGCCTGTGATGTAATAACTGCTATCTTGAACTCAACTATGGTGGGAGTATTTATACTATGGAAACTGGCAGATGCTACAAATCAGGGCCTTTTTTCTTTTTAATTAAGAGCCAGTTTACACACCACCCACTATACCACTGGATGTAGACAAAGCAATGGCATCTTTCAAACAGCTCTGTTTGTGCTCTGTCTTGCCAATCTCTGAACCTTGAGGACACAGAGCTGAACAAGACCCACACAGATGGTACCCACAGCGCTCACAGATTGGGGGTGGGGAGAGAGACAAATAAATCTGCTCAACAAACGAAGAAAATGCCCAGTGGGAGTTCCAGGGGAGTCGGTTTTGGGTAATTTCTGATTAGAGTTTTGCAGGATGGATAAGAGTTTTCCAAAAGAGTGGGAAAGCAGGCCAGGCAGAAAGAAAACCATTGCAGAGGTTTGGATTTTGTTGTTGTTAATCCTCACCCAAGGATATTTTTTTCATTGACTTTTTGTTTGTTTGTTTGTTTTTGTGGGGTTTTTTTTATTGTCTAAAGTTTTACATATGTCTTCTTTTTCCCCAATTGACCCTCCCTCCCCCCAGCCATTCCCACCCCAGACAAGCCCCCACCACCCCAGTGTCTATGGTTATGCTAATATGCATGCATACAAGTCCTTTGGTTGCTCTCTAACGCCCCCTCCCCTACCATTTGTCTCTGGATCTATTCTTATTCATCAAATTATGTTGATCATTATATCCCACATATGAGTGAGATCATGTGATATTTATGTTTCTCTGACTGGCTTATTTTGCTTAGCATAATGCTCTCCAGTTCCATCCATGCTGTTACAAATGGTAAGAGTTCCTTCTTTTTTACTGCAGCGTAGTATTCCATTGAGGGATGCTAAGGGTGACCCAGGGCTTTAGAAGGGGTCAGAAGAACCCTCCACAGATACACTCCTCATCTGCCTTTTCTCTAATGATTTTTTAATCCACTCATCTGCTGATGGGCACTTAGGCTGTTTCCAGATCTTAGCTATGGTGAATTGTGCTGCTATGAACATATGGGTGCATATATCCTTTCTGATTGGTGTTTCTGGTTTCTTGGGATATATTCCTAGAAGTGGGATCACAGGGTCAAATGGGAGTTCCATTTTTTGTTTTTTGAGGAAACTCTATACTGTCTTCCACAGTGGCTGCACCAGTCTGCATTCCCACCAGCAGTGCACGAGGGTTCCTTTTTCTCCACATCCTCTCCAGCACTTGTCGTTTGTGGATTTGTTGATGATGGCCAGTCTGACAGGTGTGAGATGGTACCTCATTGTTGTTTTGATTTGCATCTCTCAGATGATTAGTGACTTTGAGCATGTTTTCATATGTCTCTGGGACTTTTATTTTTTTTTAGACAGAGTGGAAGGGAGGGGGAGAGACACATCGATATAAGAGAGACAAATCAATTGGTTGCCTCCTGCACATGCCCCGTCTGGGCCAGGGATTGAGCCCTTGACGGAATCAAACCCAGGACCCTTCAGTTGGCTGGCTGATGCTCTAACTACTGTGCAAAACCGGCCAGGGCCATGCTTGGGATCTTTTAAAAATATTTTTTTTAATCAATTTCAGGGAGGAAGGGAGAGGGAGAGAGAGAGAGAGAGGGAGAGAGAGAGAGAGAGAGAGAGAGAGAGAGAGATCAATGATGAGAGAGAATCATTGATTGGCTGCTTCCTGCGTGCCTCACACTGGGAATCAAGCCCACAACCCCAGAACATGCCCTGATCAGGAATTGAATCTATGACCTCCTGGTTCCTGGGTCAACACTCAACCGCTGAGCCACACCCAGCTGAGCACAGCTGTGGATTTTTAAAGGCGATATCGGTTTCTTGAAGCTGTAATGTGCTTTAAGGGTAACAAAGAGGGTGAGAGCTGGTTAAAATCAGCCCACAGGTGTGCTTTGTTTTAAGAAATATTTGGATTGAGATATAGTTAAGGATTCTGTATAAAAACCCAGGCTTTTCTATAAAAACAAAAGCAAACAAACCAAAAAACACCAGAAAATCTGGTAACCCGGGGCCTGCATGCAAACGGGCAGTAGCTGACCAGAGCGTCATGGAGACGTGTTCTCTGGTTCTCCGCCCACCACTCCCTGTTGTCTCCCAGCACCATGGACGAGGTCTGTCACCATTTACCATCTTGCTCACCGTGTTTGCTGCTTTCCCTGTGACAGAGCAAGACCTAGTCATTCTCACATCTCAATTTAAAAAAGGAAAATGAAATCAGTCCAGGAACTACATCTTCCTCACCCTTGACTGGCTCTGCCCTTTTCCCTTTCCTGCCCAGTGACTTCGGTAGATGTCCGAGTTTGTCACCCCTGACGTCGCGAGGATGTAAGGCTGGGTGGCAGTGGTTTCATGTGCCAGCTCAGAAGTGAATTTTGTCCTTGAGGCTATGGGCAACATTGAAAAATTTTAATTCAATGATTCAGCTAATAGTTTGTAGCAAGAAGGTCTTGATGCCCCATTCATATCCTTCTGGCCTCACCAGTTTCAGCAGCTCCTGCTGCCATCAGCGTCTGCCGACTGCAGCGGCTCCTGGCCGGAGGGCTTTCTCCAAAGCTATTGATGGCTTCTCTGCCCAACGTGGCAGCTGGAAGCGCCAGGGAATCATGCACAGCCCTGGGGAGCACCTCTCAACCTGACAGGGGTTGGTGGACACATGAGCCACCTCATTCACCCCTCGGCAGTGTCCTACACTGCCCCCCAGGGGCCCCCAGTGTGATGGGGCTACAGTTGCCCACAGTGGTAACGGGCTTGATGACACGTTGTCAGCTGTCTTCCATCGGTCCCTGCGCCCTACTGGTGTTTCCCGGGGTCACCTCCCAGATAAACAACTTGCGTTCGAACCCTTATCTCAGGCTCTGCCTCTGAGGAACCCAAACTAAAACCTGGTTATTAAGCAGCTGCTCTGTGCTGGGGACAGGAGAGACGTTCTGCTCTTGGGGACCTTACATTCTAGCGGTAAAGGAGAGAGCCCACAAATGAGGAAATGAGTGGTTCATCATTTCAGGTGGCCATAGGAAAAGGGAAGGGAAACACAGGAGGGTGTGGTGGCTTTAAAATATGTCCACCCACACCCGTTTTGCCCATGAGTGAAGGTGGTCAAAAGGTACAAGCTTCCAGCTATAAGATAAATAGGTCCTGGGGATGGGATGTACAGCATGGTGACTAGTTAATGATCCCATATTGTGTATTTGAAAGTTACTAAGAAAGTAGATCTTAACAGTTCTCACCACAAGGAAAAGAATTATAATTCTCTGTGGTGATGGATGTTAACTAGACTTACTGTGGTTCTCATTTTGATTATATATATATTAGAGGCCCAGTGCACGGATTCATGCACGGGCGGGGTTCCTCGGCCTGGCCTGCGGGGATCTGGCTGAAACCAGCTCTCCGACATCCCCCGAGGGGTACCGGATTATGAGAGGGCGGTTCTCGAGTGACGCACCCCGGAATCGGCTCCCCCCTCTCTGGTTCCTGGTGCCTCGCCCGAGAACCACAGCTGCCAAGTCACCGCAGCTCGGCAGCTCCTGCGTTGAGCATCTGCTCCCTGGTGGTCAGTGATCATCATAGCCACTGGTCAGAGCATCTGCCCCCTGGTGGTCATTGCATGTCATAGCTACCGGCCGGACAGTCGGATGGTCGCTTAGGCTTTTATATATATAGATACACACACATACACACACGCGTGATCCTTGACTTAGGATGGGATTACATCCTGATAAGCTCATAAATTGAAAATATCTTTAGTTGGAAATGCATTTAACCTAGCAAACATCATAGCTTGGCCTAGCGGTTTCTACTGAATACATATCACTTTCACACCATCATAAAATAGAAAAATTATAAGTTGAGCCCTTGTAGTTGGGGACAGTCTATATATAAAATCATTAGGCTGTACACCTAAAATTAATGCAGTGTTATATGTCAATTATATCTCAATAAACATTTTTTAAAAATATTTTTTATTGATTTTTTACAGAGAGGAAGGGAGAGGGGTAGAAAGTTAGAAACATCAATGAGAGAGAAACATCAATCAGCTGCCTCCTACACACCCCCAACTGGGGATGTGCCCCCAACCAAGGCACATGCCCTTGACCGGAATCAAACCTGGGACTCTTCAGTCCGCAGGCCGACACTCTATCCACTGAGCCAAGCCAGTTAGGGCTCAGTAAACTCTTTTTTAAAAAATATTTTTTATTAATTTCAGAGAGGAAGGGAGAGGGAGATAGAAACATCAATGATGAGAGAGAATCATCAATTGGATCCTCCTGCAAACCCTCTACTGGGGATCGAGCCTGCAACCAGGGCACGTGCCCTGACCGGGAGTTGAACCGTGACCTCCTGGTTCATAGGTCAACACTCAACCACTGAGCCACACCAGCGGGCTCAATAAACATTTTTAATAAAATAAAATTTAAAATGTATCCCAAATTATTTGATATTGTTTCTTTCAAGAGATGGAGCCCCATCCACCCCCCTCTTGAGTGTGGGCGGGCTGAGTGACCATCGCCTATTGAGTAACAAGTGACACACGTGACCGGATGTGGCAGAGCTTCAGCCTCTCTCTCGGATCACTTGTCTGGGAAGCCAGCGCCAGGCTGTGAGGACACTCAAGCAGCCCCTTTAAGAGGCGCACACAGAGAGGAACGGAGGCCCCGCCAACAGCCATGTGCGAGAGGCTCCTCCAGCCCCAGGCCGGCCTTCAGGTGACTGCCGTCCCCACCAACATGAGAGAACCTGAGCCAGAACCACTGGTTAAGCCGCGCTCAGATTCCTGGCTCACAGAACCTGTGAGGTAATAAATGTCGTTGGAAGCCACTACATTTGCTGTAATTCATCAAAGTAGCAATAGGTAAGGACAGGTGAGGGAACTTATTTAAATGTATAGTGAGTGGAGCCCTCTCTCAGGTGCTGACATTGGAGCAAAGACCAGAAAGCAGTGAGCCAATGAGTATCTGGGGAAGAGAATCCAAGGAGAGGGAGTGGCCTGGGAAAGGCTCTGGGTGGGAGCCTGCAGGGTGTTCAGAAAACAGTGAGGAAGCCAGTGTGGCCAGAGTGGAGGGAGCCCGAGGGAGTGGGGCCAAAGAGAGGTTGGAAAGGGCTGCAGTGGTTCTCAATGAGAGGGATACCACCTCTGGGGGAGGGGTGGGATTGTGCGACAGTTTGGTGTAGCCGGGCCGGTGTGGCTCAGTGGTTGAGCATCAACCTATGAACCAGGAGATCATGGTTTGATTCCCGGTCAGGGCACATGGCCGGGTGGCAGGCTTGATCCCCAGGGGTGTGTGTGCAGGAGGCAGCCAATCAATGGTTCTCTCTCATCATTGATGTTTCTATTTCTCTCTCCCTCTCTCTCTGAAATCAATAAAAAATTTTTTTTTTAAAGAGTTTGGTGTTGTCGCAATGCCTGGGGTTGCTAATGGCACTTGGCTGTGGGAGCAGGACACATAACACCCTGCACGAGGACAACAGGGCTACACGTCATCAAGAACTGCCCTGCCCAACGTGCCCAGGTCAAAGCTTAGGAGGAGTTTGAGCAGAGGAGACCCATGACCCTATTTATTCTTTAACAAGATTTTTCTGGGTAGAATAGAATATAACATCTGCTTTTTTTTTTCTATAAAAAGGGGGCAGAAAAGTAGGAAAATAAATTCATATTTTGCCGGTATTTGCCTAAAGACAATGTGGCAAGATACATCTGATTCTGATAATAGCGGACATCCGTTGGGGGTTTGCAAACTAGGGGACACTAGAGGGCAAGAAGGGAGAGCTTTCAAAGAACACCTCTGTGTGTATTTAATGCTTTTTGAACATGTGAATATATTATTGATCAGACAAATAATTACAAATTAAAAAGGACCATCTTGGCTGAAGAGGGCAAGGGGAACAGGACTATGATGTGATTAGATAGAAATAGGAGTTGGCTCCTAGCTAGTTTGGCTCGGTGGATAGAGCATCGGCCTGCGGACTCAAGGGTCCCAGGTTCGATTCCAATAAAGGGCACATACCTCAGTTGCAGGCTCCTCCCCGGCGTGAGCCCTGGTCAGGGCATGCTCAGGAGGCAACCAATCGATGTGTTTCTCTCACATCGATGTTTCTCTCTCTGTCTCCCTCCCTTCCTTCCACTCTCTCTAAAAATCAATGGAAAAAATGATTTAAAAAAATAGAAATAAGATTTGGAATTGTGAGGGCAGAAGGAAGTCAGCTTGGAGCTTGGAGGGGATGGGATTCAGTTTACATTTGAACTGGTGTGCTTAGCGGTCTCTGCATATTATTAAGGCGACTGTCCTAGGCTAGGTTCCCTTCCATCTAAGTCAGATGGGGCTGCTGTAACAAAATACCATAGACTGAGGCGCTTAAACACCAGACATTTATTTCTCACAATTCCAGAGGCTGGAAGTCCAAGATCAAGGGGAGGGGGAGGGGGAGGGAGCTGGTCTCTTCCTCTTCCGATAAGGACACTAAGATAAGGACACTCATCCCATCATGGACCTCCCCCTTTATGGCCTCATATAAACCTAATCACCCCCCAAAGACCCCCAATCTCCTCACCAGGGGTCCTCAAACTACAGCCCGCCGGCCACATGCAAATACAAATATTGTATTTGTTCCCGTTTTGTTTTTTTTACTTCAAAATAAGATATGTGCAGTGTGCATAGGAATTTGTTCATAGTTTTTTTTTAAACTATAGTCCGGCCCTCCAACGGTCTGAGGGACAGTGAACTGCCCCCCTGTTTAAAAAGTTTGAGGATCCCTGCCTCATACCATCACATTGGGCGTTAGGACTTTTCTGACTTACAATGGGTTGACTTTGGATTTTTCAACTTTACGATCGTGCGAAAGTGCTATCGTGTTCAATAGACACTGTACTTCGAATTCTGAGTTGTGATCTGCCCCCAGGCTGGCAGGACCGGCGCTCCCAGCCAGCCACGCCGTCACGAGGGCAAACAACCAACACTCTGCCGCGTGCTGTGTGGCCGGGACCGTCTGGTCACTGTGTTTTGTGTTTTCATTTTCCATCATGTGTGCAAAACGCCTTGAGATGAAGCAACATAACCGCCCAACCGTCGCTAATGTCAGGGTCCCGAACACCTTTAGGGCCGGGTAAGTTATGATCTTGGTAGGTCTAGGTGTATTAAATGCATTTTTGACTTAGGATATTTTCAGCTTACGCTGGGTTTAATTAGGACTAACCCCGTCGTCAGTCGATGGGCATCAGTATATAGATTTGGAGGGATCACAAACATTCAGTCCGTAGCACCTACCTAGAAGCACAACAGGGACTCAGAGGCCTGTGAGTTTGGGGCCTGGACTCTTGGCAGAGAGAAAGGGAAGCAGAATGGGGCAGAGGGAGGGGCTCGGCCAGCTGGGCCTGATCCCTGGGGAGCTCTGGAGGGTGAATTGCATCAGGCAGTTGTCCCAACTAGAGGCCTGGGGGCTGGCCTTTCTCACCCTCCTATCAGACAGCCATTGGCTGTGGGCTGCACCTGGGGGGCGGGAACAGCCCCCCTGCTTCTCTGGAGAAGGGGACTCCCATGGGCAGAGGACATTCTCCAGAGAAAGGTAGGTGGGAGCCCTAGCAGCCAATCCCCGAAGCAGGTGGAAGATGGGTGCACTGGCCCGGATCTGGGTGGGCGCCCCCCCCCCCGCCCCCCGCCCCCCGCAGGGTCTCCACGGGGCCATCAGCCACATTTAGCTGGGGGTGGGGCTTAGCTCCATCATTCATTTTGTTTTTATTTAGCGCAGACTTACCTAGCACCAGGTGATAGATAAGTGTTTGCTGAATCAAATAAGATGAATTTTTATCCACCTAAGATCTGTACACATGTAAGTCTTCACAACAACCCATCAAACGGGCCTTGTTTCACCCGCTCTCGGACTGCAGTCTCAGGGAGCGCCCCCCTCACTGCCAGGGGCGGGGGGTGGGGGCGCTGTGCCGACTGAGCCCCCAGCCCCTGCCAGTCACCCCCTTCCATCCTGCGGCCCGGTGCCCCCAGCTCTCCCGCCTCCGCCTGGCAAATCCTCCTTCCCGCTCTTAATTGATTCTTAATCTGCCGCCTTGGGGCAGAGCTGCTGAGAAGGCAGGTGGAAACCGCTTCCTCCAGAGCCAGCCAGTGCTAAGCGCAGCTGAGGGGGCTCCCACCCCCGTTTATGTCACCCTGGGCTCGCAGTCCCCTCCAGGCCTGGGCCCAGGTTCCTTCTGTTGCTCTAGGGCAGCGGTTTTCAACCTTGGCTGCACATTAGAATCACCCGGGAATCTTGTTAAAATAAAAGGATGTGAATTGGCTTAGAGTCAAAAGACATTAATATAGTAAGGAAGGAAAATAGACGGATATATATTGTAGATAAACTAAGTTCATGGGTCGTGAGCATCACATTATATACATTAAAACTCATCTGATCGTGGTTTAAAGCTTAAA
>NW_005871358.1:840224-855235 GCF_000147115.1 Myotis lucifugus
AGGGGAGGAGGATGGGGGGGGCGGTCACCAGGACAGGAGACGTTCTATAGCTCCCCCAGGTGACAGCAATGTGCAGCCAGAGCTGGGACCCGCCAAGCAGAGGGTCAGTTTCCAGTGCCCCTTCCCCTTCCTCCGGGCGGGGCCAGTTTGCCCAGGCAGCAGCCGCCCAGCCTCCCCTGCCCACCGCCCCCACCCCCACCCCGCCCCATCCTTCCCGTCTCCCTCCTCCCACCTCCTTGGTCCCAGGGCCACCCTGGGCCTCCCCTGCGCAACTGGGGGATCCGAGACCTCCTGGGCGCAGAAGACTCTGAGGTGGAGGTCCTGCCTTCCGCCCCTCTGACCTCCTTGGGGTTGAGGGGGAGAAAGACAGGGGATGGGGGACAGGTCCCAGAACTCAAATGTGAAGTCAAAGTCCACATAAAGAGACAGATCGTCGAGAGGGGAAAAGAGGAAGCTCGAGAGAAGGTAAATGGGGAAGAGGGGCAGGAGTGAGTGATGTGGACATGTGGGAGGGAGGCCCAGGTCCAGGGATGCCCTGAGCAAACAGGTCGCCGGGCCCCCAACAAGCACTCACACAGGCATATGCTCACACTCCTTCTCACCCCTCAACTTCCCAGTCACACGCATTCACACAAATTCTCATACAGCTACACATTCTCACACACATACACTCACACCCTCAAATTCTCACAGTCACACATTCTCACAGTCACAGACCCTCAAATTCTCATGTGAGTGACATTCTCAAATTCTCACACAATCAGGCACTCTGGCATCCTCACACACTCCTACACATCCACACACCTCACCTTCACACAATCACTGTCTCACCCTCACCCAGTCATGCACAACCCGCTCAAATATCACACACCTCACACATCCACACACCTCACACATCCACACACCTCACACATCCACACACCTCACACATCCACACACCTCACACATCCACACACCTCACACATCCACACGCTCTCACACATCCACACACGCTCACACATCCACACACGCTCACAACCTCAGATTCTCACACCACCACTCACTCCCACCCCTTCACACTTATTGCTACTTCACACGCACAGGTACACACACACATGCGCACACACACACAGGCTTGTTCAGTGTCTGTCTCTCCATGACGCCAGCCCCACGCAGGATTTTTTTTACATGGACCGCTTCACGAACTTGCATGTCATCCTTGTGCTAATCTTTCTCTGTATCGGTCCAATTTCAGTATCTGTGCTGCCTAAGCGAGCACCAGGCAGGGATTTTTATCTCTTTCACCCCCAGGCCCCTGGTGCCCAGCACAGGGGCTGACACACCAGAGGAACTAGGTCAAATGTGCAAAAACTCACACATCTCAAATTCTCACACAATCACACACACATTTACACAAATTCTCACACAGTTACACAGTCTCACACATGCACATATGCACACATATACACCAGCTCTGCAAACCCCGGTGGTCCCCCCTCCACCCCAAGACTCTGTAAATGTCAACAGCTGCACTGCTCTGGCCCAGGCAGGCCAGGTGGGAGGGGAGGGGCGGGGCAGGCCCTGGGCCCTCTGCTCTTCACAGACCTGAAGGCCCTGCACTCCCTCTGCTTTAGGACTGGCCAGATTTAGAGGAACAGCCACCCTTCTGAAACCAGAACCCCCCAACCCCAGCACCCCACAGGCCTCCAGGGCAAGTCGAGAGCCAGGAGAGGCCTGGAGGGATGAGGGAGATGGACTTTGCCATTGCTCATTCACTGATTTGTTTTGCACTTTTGATGGAGCGCCTCCCATAAGTGCAACCCAGTTCTGGGCACCAGGGTGGATGAGAAAAAACATCCTTGCCCTTGTGAGGCTGTTGTCCTGGGGAGACAGACACTGAACAAACGCGAGCCTGGGTGTGGCGCTGTGATAAGGATATACAGAAATCAAGCTGGGGTGGGGCAGGACAGAGGGGAGGCCTGGTCTGTAGGCTGAGGTTCAAGTGAGTTGGTGCTGGGAAGAGCTGCAGGCAAGTGGAACAACATAGGCAAAGGCCGAGAGGCAGGTGTGCATCTGACCACAGGGCAAGAGGGAGAATCGTGGACAAGAAGGCCTAGGGAGGCAGGAGCCACCCTCCGAGGAGCCTGGGGCCACAGCCAGGAGTCAGCGTTTAATTCCAAGTGAGGCAGGTCCCCAGAAGGGCTTCCTGAGGCTGCTGTAACGGGTGACCACAAACAGGGGGGCTTAAAATAACAGAAATATATCTTCTCACGGTTCTGGGGGTCGGAA
Source organism: Myotis lucifugus (assembly GCF_000147115.1). NCBI lineage: Eukaryota > Metazoa > Chordata > Mammalia > Chiroptera > Vespertilionidae > Myotis > Myotis lucifugus. The sequence goes on from NW_005871358.1 coordinate 842,493, forward strand.
GGTCAAGATCAAGGTGTTTTCTTGCTCCTACGGAACCTTCTGGGTCTCTTTGAGCTGCTGGTGGCCGGAGCTGTTCCTCGGCTTGTGGCCACATCACTCCAGTCTCCGCCTCCGTCCTCACTGGGCCTCCTCCTCTCTGTGCCTCTCTGTGTCCTAATCTCATTTCTCTTATAAAGACATCGATTGTTGGGTGAAGGGCCCGTTGCTCAGAGCATCGGAGATCCTTGCCTGATTTCATCTGCAAAGACCTTATTGCTGAGGTTCTCGGTGGACAGGAATTTGGGGGTACAGGGGACACACACTGGGGTTTAAATAGTGGGGTCCATTGGCCCCTCAGGCTGGGTGCACCCTGAGGGATCTCCCCTTGATAGTTTCCTTGTCCTTTACACCCAATCTGGGCTCCCCACCAGGTGCCCCCGAGGCCCACCTGGTCGCAGCCAGCCGGGTGGGATCCAGCCCTCAGTTCTTTTTCACTTCACCCCAGGATGCCTTCTGAGTGGGCTGCTCTCCATCCCGCAGCCCCCCACTGGGGAGGACTGTGGGCATTTCCATTCTGTTCTCCACCCCAGAGACTTTTCCGGAAAATAGCTAATTACCTCCCTCCCCAGCAGCCAGTGTGGGGGGGCTGGGTGGCCACGGGCGAGCGTGCCCGTGTCCGCGGCCGGCGGCTCCAGCACCAGCACACACAGGTTCCTATATATGTTTAATTCCACAGCAATACTTTGATTAGAGATCCGATGTGTTGTGTGCGACCTCAGGGACCTCATTATTTTCCTAACTCAAATAAATACGGCGTTGGGAAAGCAGGGAGGGGTGGAGGGGGTGGAGGAAAGGAAAGACGCGGAAAACCTCATCTATAAAAAGAAGTCAGGCCTTAATGAGCTTTTAAAATTTGCCAGCCCCCCTCCCCGCCATGATCTATAGTCAGAGGATGTGGCTTCTGACTTCAGCTTCTGGATTTGGGGTGGGGGACAGGGAGGGCCCTGCAGGGGGGGCCCAGCAGGGGTGTCTCGATTTGGGGGGTTTCCAGGTGCTAGGAGGATGAAAACTGTGCCCAGTTCAGGCTCAGCAGGAATCGCCATCATTTGGGGGCGCAATATGAGCGGGGTGTTGGTCTGAGAAAGATCTAGAATTTCCTGATCTCCTACACACATGCTGGCATGCGACAGAGCACAGAAGAAGGGACTTGCCTTAACCTTGTGTGTCTGGAAATTCTTCTCCAGAACCTCCTCTGGGAGAGGCTGGGTGAGCAGATGGGGAAACTGAGACAGGGCGGAGCGAGGAAGGCTGGACCATAGAATGGGCACTTGGTGTCCTCCCCAGCCCATCCTCATGCCGGGCACACAGCCTTGGGTCTGCCCAGGGGTGGGGTGGGGGCTGCCACCTGCCTAAGGAGCCCCCTTACTGGCGGTGAGGTTGGGTGTGGGCAGAGTGAGCTATGACCATGAGCCTCCAAAAGGACGGGGTGACCTCCAAGTCACCCCATGTGCGTCCATTTGAACAAGAGCCCAGAGGCTTGCCCAGCAGGCGATGAGGCCGAGCTCGGGTGAAAGGTGAGTTCAATGGGCAGAAATGAGCGGGAGCTAAGAAATTCCTGCACAAGGAAAATTCCAGGGAGCAGGACAGACTCGGGGCCGCTGAGCAAGGGCCTGAAGGACTCAGGGGGGTGGGAGGAGAGGGAAGGGGTGACAGAAAAGATTGGGGCTTGAAAAGACAGAATGGTACTCAAGTGGCTGATGGGGCAGGGGTGGGGGGTACGAAGATACTCAGGTCTGCACAGAGGGCAGAGAGGGGCTTTCTCTACCCCTCAATCTAAAATAACAGCCCCCCTCACCCTAGGGGGTTTGGCTCAGTGGATAGAGCATCGGCCTGCGGACCAAAGGGTCCCGGGTTCAATTCCGGTCAAGGGCATGTACCTTGGTTGCAGGCTCCTCCCCAGCCTGGACCCTGGTGTGGGGGCGTGTGGGAGGCAACCAATTGATGTGTTTCTCTCACATCGATATTTCTCTGTCTTTCCCTCTCTCTTCCACTCTCTAAAAATCAATGGAAAAATATTCTCAGGTGAGGATTAAAAAATAGTAATATAAATTAAATTAAAATAAAATAAAATAGCAGCCCCTGGCCCTCACTTTCTCCCTACCCTGCTGTGACCCCCTGTCGTGAAGTTTGCTTCTCATCTGCCTCCTCTTCCAGACTGGCTTCCTGCCTTGCCCCTCCTGAGGGCAAGGGGTTTGGTCTGTCCTGAAAGGTGGGTGGAAAGATATCAGCTGAGAGAGGCCACCCTCAGGGTGTAAGCAATGGTATAAACCAACTGAGATTTATAATGTTTGACAAATTACCATGGTGTAAAGTCTCCTACCTTGATCAATTTCAAGCTGTGAAAGTGATGTCACCGAAGAGGTGAGAGGGTGCTATACACTGAATGTGTTTCCCCAAAATTTATATGTTGAAATCCTACCCCCCAGTTGATGGTATTAGGATACGGGACCTTTGGGGTGTGACTAGGTCATGAGGATGGAGCCCTCATCAATGGCATTAGTGCCCTTATCAAAGGGGCCCCAGAGAGCTCCCTTTCCTTCCACCAGGTGAGGACACAGAGAGAAGATGGCTATTAATAAACCAGGAAGGGAGCTCTCACCAGACCACCGATTCTGGTTGCATCTCGTTCTTGGGCCTCCAGAACTGTGAGAAGTAAAGGTTAATTGTTAATAAGCCCCAGTGTATGACGTTCTGTGAGAGCAGCCCGAACGGACTAAGATGGAGTGTGAGAGGGTGTCCATGGTGTAAGCCACAGTGTGCTGGTTAACCAACTTGGGCAAGGGACCTGATCTGTAGTGTTTTCCAATTTCCATGGTGTAAATTCTCCCACTGTGGCCAATTTCAAGCGGTGAAAGTGATGTCGCTGAGCCGAGCTAGGAAGAGATAGGCATAATTGGCTCTTGTGAGCCGGTTTGATCTGGCTCAAGTACACCACTGGGTGTCATCGCCTGGACTGCAATTGGCTCTTCCAAGTTTGGCTCAGGCTAAAGGGAGGGGAAGAAGGAAGGTGGAGCCCGCTTCCTGCGGTCCTTCCATTCCAGGGCTGCTGCACTCTGTTCCCTCTGTCTGCCATGCTCTTCCCCCAGGTAATTACTGAGACTTTCCCACCTGTTCCGAGTGGATCCCATCCCACCCTCCTGTCGACCTTGCTCCCTAAGCGGCCAGCTCTCTGTGAGCCCCGTGCAGTGGCCACCCAGGCAGGTACGACTGCCATATCCCCATTTTATGGATGGGGACACTGAGGCCTGGGGAGGTGAAGTGCCTGAAGACACCGAGCCAGAGAGCCTGGGACTGGCTGCTGGCTCTGCTTCACCAATGGGCTTTACTACCGCCCACATTGACTCTTCTCCCCAGTAAATGGGGGGCCCTTTTTACTGCTTTGTGGGCTGAAGAGCAGTGTGACACCCAGCTATGCCATCTGAGTGTGGCAGAGTCACTTCCCCCTCTGAGCCTTAGTTTTCCCCCCTGCAAAATGGGCACAGAATAGGCCCAGCCCTGGACAGGGTGCTTGCACCTTCATGGAGGATATACTGGTATATGGACCTCTGCAGAGGGGCTTTTTGACTTGGGTGATATAGTAGTGCCTCTAATAGCATCATTTCATTCAACGTCATTTCATTATGACATTGATGAGATGTCACAGGAACTCAACTCTTGTTTATATCAATGCATCTCTGGTAAAACTGGTTTTATTATATGTCGTTTCACCAAAGTTCCAAGAACCTATCAGTGATGTTAAGTGCGGACTCACTGTCCTTCCGTGTGAGGCTGGGTCGTTCTCGGTGGCAGGCTCCTGGCCTGGGCACTGTAGGCTGTTTAGCAGCATCCCTGGCCTCCTCCCACTAGACGTGGGCAGCATCCTTGGCCCAAGCTGTGACAAGCAAACACGTCTCCAGGCATTGCCCAATGTCCCTGGGTGGAGGGGCAGCATCGCGCCCCTGAGAAACACTGCTCTGGGTTAGTGGTTCCTCACCCTGTCTGCATGTGAGAATCACCTGGCAGAGGTCGGGAACTCCCCAAAGCCAGCCCCACCCAATTACTCAGGCTCCTTGGGGGTGAGGTCAGGGGTCAGCATTGTGAAAGCTCCCAGGTCATCCCAGTGTGAGGCTAAGGTTGAGACCAGTGATGGGAGGCGGGTGATGTACCCGAAGTAGGTAATGGAGGAAGCCTAAATGACCATGTGAACTGCATCAAAAAATCAGTGGCGGGGTGGGTGGGGGGACCGGGCGGGGTGTACCGAGGGCTGCCAGGAGCAAGAAGCTGTTAGTTCTCTGTCAGTTAATGCGGCTGCCATCACAGAATGTCACAGACCAAATGGCTACTAAACAATAGACATTATTTCTCAGTTCTGGAGGCTGGAAGTTCAACATCAAGGTGCTGGCAGATTGGGTTCTTGGTGAGGGCTCTCCACCTGCCTTGCAAACGGCTACCTTCTCCCGGTGTCCGCACGTGGCCTCTTCTCTGCGTGTGCACGGAGAGAGAGGCCTCTGCTGTCTCTTCCTCTTCTTCCAAGGACACCAGTCCTATGGGATCAGGGACCCACCTATAACCTCATTTAACCTTAATTACCTCCCTAAAGGCTTCCAATACCGTCCCACTGGGGGTCAGGGCTTCAACAGATGAATTTTGCAGGGACACAACTCAGTCCATAACAGGGTGAATAGAAGAACATCCAGCAACGGTCAGACTTCGAGCTTCTCAGTGGTGGATGGGCACCCAGACCCTTCGTGAACCTGGGCTGCGTCTCCTATTTGCCGGTAAATAAAGGGTGAGAGGGCTGGAGTGCGGTCTGGGGAGCCCTGCAGTGGCTGATACCTGTAGGGATGGGGAATGGGGAGAGGTCTGTCAGAGGCCCTGCAGCGTGTGATTCTCCCAGAACAGGGTCCCCAGGGCTAATACCCCTCCTACCACGGTTCCTGGATCCCTGCCCATCCAGGCTGGCCAGAGGCAGCCGCCAAGGGACAGGGAGCCCCAGTGGATGGGCCCAAGCCAAGCTCTCCACCCTCACTAGGACACGAAGGAGCACTGTCTGGCTCCATATTTGGGCAGGAAGGCTTCTTCCCCTCTCTGAGAAATTCCCACGATGATAGGAGATGTGAAAAACATCTGAAGGGGATGGGTGGGTAGGAATGGTATCCATGCAGCTCAGCTCAGTGGTTGGGGGCGGGGGGGACACTCAGATATCTGACTGCGAAACCTGCAGCTGGCAGCCAAGCTCCTCCCCTGGGAGACAGGATCACACAGTAAGTGCATCTATTTTTTTTTATTGTGTTAAAATACACATACCATAACACTGACCATCTTAACCTTTCCTTTTATTAATCCTCACCCAAGAATATTTTTCCATTGATTTTTTTTATTCTTTAGAAAGAGTGGAAGGGGGGAGGAGAGAAAGAGAGAGAAACATCAATGTGAGAGAGACACATCAATTGGTTGCCTCCCACACGTGCCCCGAAGGGGCTGGGATCGAACCTGCAACCCAGGCACGAACCCTTGACAGGGAATAGAACCCGGGACGCTTCGGTGTGCGGGTCGACACTCCAACTGCTGAGCCACACTGACCAGGGCCCAACTTAACCATTTTTGTGTGTGTGTGTTTTATTTACTTATTTTTTTAATTTAAATTCTTTATTGTTGAAAGTATTACATATGTCTCCTTTTCTCCCCATTGACCTCTCCCCGGCCACTCCCATCCCCTTAACCATTTTTAAGTGCGCAGTTCAGTGGTACTAAATACACTCACCTTGTTGTGCAGCCATCACCACCGCCCATGCCCAGACCCCTTTCCCTCTTGTAAATCTGAAACTCTGTCCCCATTAAACAGTAAGCCCCCCCCCCCCCGTGCCCTCAGCCTCTGACAGCCACCTTTCTACTTTCTTTTTTTTCTTTTTCCATTCTACTTTCTGTCTCTATGAATCTGACTCCTTTAGGGACCTCAAGTAAGTGGGATCCCACAGTATTTGGTGACTGGCTTATTTCACTCAGTATAATGTCCTCGAGGTTCATCTGTGTGGCAGCAGATTACAGAATTTCCTACCTTTTTAGGCTGAAGAATATTCCATTGTTCGTATACACCACATTCGGTTTATCCAGTCATCGGTAGATGGACACTGGTTGCTTCCACGTTTTAGCGTTTGTGAATAATGCTACTATGAGCATGGGTGTACAAATATCTCTTTGAGACCATGTTTTCAATTTTTGGGGTATACACCCAGAAGTGGGATTACTGGTTCAATCCTATGTAATAAAAGCATAGTATGCAAATTGTCCCCTCTACCAGGAGTTCGAGCAGGGGGTGGGGCTGGCGGGGAAAGGGAGGGAGTACTTGGCTGGCCACCACCAGCCACTAGGGACCCTACCAGTGCTCGAATTTTGTGCACTGGGCCTCTAGTATTGTATGTTTCTTTAAATTCACTGAGGCCTAACATGTGCCTCACAGTGTTCTAAAAGACTAAGGATCCAGCCCCAGCTGGTTTGGCTCAGGGGATAGAGCATCGGCCTGTGGACTGAAAGGTCCCCGATTCCATTCCTGGACAGGGCACATGCCTGGGTTGTGGGCTCGATCCCCAGTAGGGGGCGTGCAGGAAGCAGCCAATCAATTATTCTCTCTCATCATTGATGTTCCTATCTCTCTCTCCCTCTCCCTTCCTTTCTGAAATAAATAAAAATATATATTTGAAAATAATAATTAAAAAAAAATAAAAGACTAAGGATCCAGCAATGAACAAAACAGACAGACAGAGGCCCCTGCCCTCCCAGAGCCCATGTTCCAGTGAGGAGAAGCAGGCAATGAATTCATGAAATAGGATAGATGCTAAGTCCTGCCAGGAAAATAAGGCTGGGAAAGAGAGCGGGATGGTTGGTGATGGAGGTGCAGTTTTAATTGGTGGCCAGGGAAGGCTTCCGAGTCACCAGAGAAGGTGACTTTTGAGCAAAGAGCTGAAGGAGGTGGGGGAGCTGTGTTTGTTTTCTGTTGCTGCATAACAAATGACTCCCAAATCTAGTGGCTTAAAACAGCAACACGGATGACCTCATGTGTCTGTGGGTCAGGAATCTGGGTGCGGCTTAGCGGGTCCTCTAGCTCAGCGTGTCTCACGAGGCTGCACCCAAGGCTTCCACTGGGGTCATCTCAAGGCTCAGCCGGAGAGGAGCCACTTCCACACCCACACACGGGGCTGTTGGCAGAAGTCAGTTCCTTGCTGGCTGTTGACTGAAGGCCACTCTTAGTTGTTTGTCATGTAGATGTCTCTGAAGGACAGCTTATGTAATGGCCACTGGCTTCATCCGAGCGAGCTCACAGGAGGATAGGAGAGGGTGCTAGCAAGATGGAGAGGTCAGCAGTGCAGAAGTCACAGTCTTAGAACCTAATCTTGGAAATGACACCCCATCGCTTTTGCCATGACTTATTGGTTAGAAGTGAGCGGTCCGGCCCGCACTCAACGGGAGGGAATTATACAGGGCATGAGGATCAAGAGGCATGGGCCGTTAAAAGCATTTTAGATGCTACCTACTGGAGGAACCATGCAGCTATCTGGAGGAAGAGCATCCCAGGCAGAGGAAACAGCATGTGCAAAGGTCCTGAGGCAGGAACAAGCTTGGCGTGTGGTCAGAATAATGTGATTGAAGCAGGGACTGAAGATGGGGAAGCAGTAGACATGGCAGAGAGGCCAGCAGCCAGTCCTGAAGGCCATGGGAAGGAATTGTTTTTTCTTAGTTTATTTAATGATTTATTGGTTGCTTTTCATATGTGCCCTGACCAGGGATTGAACACGCAACACTGGCATATCTTTTACCATGGACAATGCTTTTACCAACTGAGCTACCTGGCCAGGGCTTTAATATACTAGTATTATATATACTAAGGGCCCAGTGCATGAATTTGTGCACCTTGAAAGGCACTGTGGGCTACAAAACTGCGGCAGGCACAGGGGTGGGTTTCAGCCCATCCTTTATGCCCCCCCGCCTGGCCCCTCCCGCCACGGCCCCTGGTTCCCTGTCTGGCAGGCAATGAATTCATGAAATAAGATAGATGCTAAGTCCTGCCAGGAAAACAAGGCTGGGAAAGAGAGCGGGATGGTTGGTGATGGAGGTGCAGTTTTAATTGGTGGCCAGGGAAGGCTTCCGAGTCACCAGAGAAGGTGACTTTTGAGCAAAGAGCTGAAGGAGGTGTTTCTAACATTGAGGCTAGCGCCAGCAGCGGATGCTGGCACCATCAGTGCATGCGAGCAGCGGCTGCTGCCCTAATTGCCCCTCAGAAGCAGGGGGAGGTGGAGAAGCCCTCAGGGGCGATTGGGACGGCAGCCGCTGGCACCCACTGACGGAGCCGACGATCAGGGCCGGCACCAGGCACTGGCAGTAGGCACTGGCGAGCGGCAGCTCCGGCACCAGGCACTGGCGAGCGGCAGCTCCGGCACCGGCAGTGGGTGCGACTGGGGCTGGCACCGGCAGCAGGTGTGAGCACTGGGCAGGACCACACCGTGGGAGCAAAGAATTCTCAGTAACCACCAGAGGCTCACCCCATGACAGCCACCAGTGCCCACCTTGGTCTGGCGCCCCCACTCACCTGCTCCACCATCTCGTTGCGGCTGATGCCCGCCATGTTCCATGCCCTCCCCCTAGTGGTCAGTGCACTTCATAGCGACCGGTTGTTGGGTTGTTCTGCTGTTTGGTCTATTTGCATATTAGAGTTTTATATATATAGATATATTGTTGATTTCAGAGAGGAAGGGAGAGAGATAGAAACATCAATGATGAGAGAGAATCATTGATTGACTGCCTCCTGCGTGCCCCCTACCAAGCCTGCAGCCAGCAACCCGGGCATATGCCCAGACCAGGAATCGAACCATGACCTCCTGGGTCATAGGTTGACACTCAACCACTGAGCCACACCAGCCGGGCTGAATTTTTTTCTAAGAGCAGTGAGAAACCACTGGTTAATTTCAAGGCAGGCGTGATGTCATCTGATTTACGTTTTGAGAAGATTCCTATGAAGCTAACAGAAGGGAAATGGGCCGAAACCGGTTTGGCTCAGTGGATAGAGCGTCGGCCTGCGGACTGAGAGGTCCCGGGTTCGATTCTGGTCAAGGGCATGTACCTGGGTTGCGGGCACATCCCCAGTAGGAGATGTGCAGGAGGCAGCTGATCGATGTTTCTCTCTCATCGGTGTTTCTAACTCTCTATCTCTCTCCCTTCCTCTCTGTAAAAAATCAATAAAATATATATTTAAAAAAAAAAAAAAAAGGGAAATGGTACCTGGGATTTGCCTTGGATCAGTCCATTAATAAAGACCTGGGAGGTGAGAGACGAAACAAGATGGGTAAAATGTGGATTATCGTCAATGTGGACTCTTCACATTCTTCTCTCTACGTTTGCACCTGTATGAAATTTTTCCATAATAAGCAAGGAAATATTAAAGACAAACCATGTTCCTGGTTTCTGAGGGGAGAAAGAGCTGTGGGGAAGGCAGGCAGCGGTGGGGTTCACGGAGGCGGTGATGGCAGGCAGGCGGTCCAGGCTGTAGGCCATCGCCTTGGCCAAAGCAGAGGCTGACGGTACCAAGTGCTGGTGGGATGTGGACACTGGCGCTCTCCTCCGCGGCTGGTCTGAGCATCGAAGAGTTTGCCAGGTTTGTTTGTTTGTTTGTTTGTTTGTTTGTTTGTTTGTTTGTTTGTTTTGTACACTTACACGTTTATCATACAGCCCAGCCACTCCATTCCTAGGTATTTTACCCAAGAGAAATGAGAACACGTTGGCGTAAAGACCCTTTGGAAAAAGTCCATCGCGGCTTTTTGTGTTATCGCCAAAACACTGGAAACAACCCAAGTGCCTCCCGCCAGGAGACGGGATGAGCCAATCGAGGTCGCTCATGCCCTGGAATACGCTGCAGCAATCAAAAGGGAGGAGGTGCTGACACAGGAGCCCCGTGATACAGCTCAGGGAGCTCGGTGCTGGGAAGGTGCAGACAAAAGAGGGCGCCCTTGTGATTCTGGCGCATGAAAGTCTCCCAGGCGATAGAAACCAGAAGGATAGTGGTTGGGGGTGGGGACGGAGGGGTGGGACATGTCTGGGGCCTCTGCTTGACCTGTTCCCCGCTCTGATGGGGTGCGGCCCAGGGCTGCACGCGCATGTAAGGCGCTCAGGCCTGGCCCTCGCTGGGGGTGCAGGATCTGGGATTCCCGGCTCTGTTCCAGGTCAGAGGCCGCGGGCCTTGCTGGGGGGCGGGATATGGGGCTGAGAGGCAGTCCCGTGGCCTCCCCATAGAGGGGAGGGGGAAGCCCGACCTCTGTCCCCCCGCTGGGACGCGCTGGTGGGTCTGAAAGCTTCTCTGCCGCCGCCCAGGCGGGTCGATAGCAGACACCCCGACTCCGTCCCGCCTGCCGGGCAGCCCGGCCCCTTCCCGCCAGCCCAGCCCCGGAGGGACCGGGGCCGGGTGGGTGGAGGCTGCTCCCGCGCAGCTTCACTCCTGGCTCCGGTCCCCCCTCCCCACACATCCCTCCTTCTTCATCCCCGGAAGTCCCGCCACTGAGACTGGATCCTGTACCAGGGGCTGGGGGTTGAGGGGGGGAAGGGGCAACCAGCCAGCCATGCCTGGGGTCTGCACTGTGATGGGGGCCTGTCTGCGCCCACTTTCCCCCCATTCAAGAGGCACTGGAGCCCAGATGGCTCCAGAAAGGCGGTAGAGCCACCTCCTTGGTGCCATTCAGCTTGGGTTCGTTCATTCATTCATTCATTCATTCAACAAATATTTATTGAGTGACTAAGACATCCGTTCACTTAGAGTGAACACCTAGGCGAACGCTGATCAACAAAAATATGATGAAGCCACCAATGTGGGCACATATGTAATTTAAAATTTCCAGTAGCAGCATTAAAAAGGTAGAAAAGGAACTGATGTAATTAATTGTAACCGTGTATTTCATTTAACCCAATATAGCCAAAATGCTCTCCTTTAACACGTAGTCCATATAAAGATGATTAATGAGATTTTTACCTTCTTTTCATCAGTACTAAGTCTTCTAAATCCGGTGTTTTCACTTGGAGCACATCTCAATTTGTACCCGTCATTTTCAAGCGCTCAGTAGGCACCTGTAACCAGTACTGACTGTGCAGACCAAGTAGGTCAGGAGGACGGTGGGGGTAAGGGGGGTGCCAGGGGTGCTGGTGGTTTTCACTAGAGTGAGATGGGGGATCCATAAAGGTTTTGAGCAGGGCAGAAGCATGTTCTGACCATTAAAAGATCCATTTGGCTACTGTGATTAAATAAATGGGGAGGACATAGGGTCTTACCTTGAAATACATTAAAAAATAAGGTGGATGTTTCTTCAGCAGCTGAATAAATAAACTGCAATAAATCCAGACAATGGAGTATCATCCAATGCTAAAAAGAAATGAACTATCGCCCAGCTGGTGTGGCTCAGTGGTTGAGCATCCACCCATGAACCAGGAAGTCACTGATTCAATTCCCCAGTCAGGACACATACTTGGATTGAGAGCTCGATCCCCAGTGGGGGGCGTGCAGGAGGCAGCCAATTGATGATTTTTTTTTCTCATGGCTGTTTCTCTCTCTCTATCCCTCTCCCTTCCTCTCTCTCTAAAATTTCTCTAAAACCAATAAAGACATATAAAAATTATATACATAAAGAAATGAGCTATCAAACAAGCCACGAAGAGACAGAGACTTGGGGGAAACCTAAATACATGTTACCAAGTGAAAGAAGCCAATGTGAAAAGACTACCTACATACTGGACGATTCCAACTCGATGACATTCTGGAAAAGACAAACCTAAAAAGATCAGGGGTTGGGAAAAGTGAGGGAGGAATAAGCAGAGCACAGAAAACGTTTGGGGCAGGGAAATACTCTGTATGAGGCCATGATGGCGGATGCATGTCGTTCTGTATTTGTCGAAGCCCGTAGAACGTGCCACACCAGAGTGAACTGTAATGTAAACCATGGGCTTTGGGGGTGACAATGTGTCAGTGCAGGTTCATCGATTCTAACAAGTGCACAGTCCAGGGGGGATGTTGATAATGGAGGAGGCCTGCGGTGTGGGGGCAGGGGGTCGATGGGAAATCTCTGTACCTTACACTCAATTTTGCTGTGAACCTAACACTGCTCTAAAAAGTTCTTAATTTTTTTTAAAAAATGTCTTAATCAGGTGGGTGGATAGATGGATAAAAAGATGGATAGTGACAAATAGAGCCAAATGTCAACTAGACTGTCGGTGGTAGGTGTAAGAGTGGGTGTTCACTGGACAATTTTTTCAAATTTTCTGCACATTTGGCAACATTTATGCTGAAATGTGGGAGAATGGATTTATTTGTCTCTGGTGGCTGCTGTAACAAATGACCACAAACTTAGGGGCTTAACACAACAGGAATTTATTCTCACAGTTCTGGAGGCCAGAAGTCTGGAATCAAGGTGTCTGCAGGGCCGTGTTCCTTCCAAAGGCTCTAGGGGAAGCTCCTGCTTCTTCCAGCTTCTGGGGGCTCCTGTTATTCCTTAGCTGGGGCTGAACCACCCCAATCTCTGCCTTCATCTTCACAGGGCATCTTTCTCTTCATGTGTCTTCTCCTCCTCTCTCTCTCTCTCTCTCTCTCTCTCTCTCTCTCTCTCTATATATATATATATATATATATTTTTTTTTAAGAGAGAAAGAGAAAGGGAGAGAGAGATAGAAACATCAATGAAGAGAGAGAATCATTG
>NW_005871358.1:855570-893542 GCF_000147115.1 Myotis lucifugus
TTGTTACAAATTGAACATAATTAAAGCATAGTGATTAATCACAAAAACAATATGTAATTATATGTGTGTTTTCCGATGGTCTTAAGCGACCCCTGCGAAAGGGCCTTTCGACCCCCAAAGGGTCCAAGCCCCACAGGTTGAGAACCGCTGCTCCTGCATGTCCCACACTGGGGATCAAACCTGCAACCTGGGCATGTGCCCTGACTGGAAATCGAACCATGACCTCCTGGTTCATAGATCGACACTCAACCACGGAGCCACGCCGGCTGGCCTCTCTGTCTCTTTTAACCACAGTTGTCTGTGGATTGGGGTCCCCCTTGTTATAATCCAAGATGCTTTTATGTTGAGATTCTTAACTTACTTACATCTACAAACACCTATTCCAAACACTCCACACTCACATGTTCAAGGGATTAGTACTTGGTCATTTCATTTGGGGCATAATTTAAGCCCCAGAATAGGCCATGTCCCTGTATCAGCTGTGGTATGCTAGCACAGGGCACAGCCTCTCTGAGGTCCTCTTAGTGCCATAGAGGAGGTGCTCAACAACCTGAATGTATGGTTTCCCTAACCCCCACGGCCTCTCCTGGCAGCTGGTCCCATTGCAAATGGCCCTGGGGACCCAGAGGACACGTGAGAGCATCAGGCACAGGGCCTGGTGCCCTCTGGGAGAGAGGGCAGCTTCCTGGTTGATGACATAGGTTAGAGGGCATCAGAAGGACAAGGCCTCAAACCCTGGTCCCACCACCTAAACATTGCAGGCCCCACTGTATATACCCACTAATAGGGGTGCAATGAAACCAGTGGGTGAGAATGATCACTTTCCCCTGTCCCCCCACCCTTTTCTTGGTCACTGTCTAGACACCAGCTTCTCCTAGGGGTCCCAGTGACATCAACCAGAACCTCAAAGAGAAAAATATACTGTACTTGTGAGAACGATCCGCTTTTCAAACACGGAACAAAAACAAACAGGAAGCATCAGAACCCACTGCACAGACAAAGGGTAAATATGGTTTCATGAAACTTCTGTTTCTGCTCCGAATCTGAGCAGACTACATGGCAAGATAAAAAATTGCTTCTTTGATTCTTGATCAAAATGCTTGACTTAGGTGGCTACCTGTGATGTTTGAAATCTGTTTCCTTTTTGTTCCTTAATTGATATGTCACAGAGGTTACCCAGTGTCAGTAGATATAGGTTTTATCATTTTCATTTTCCACTGTGTCAGCCCCTAGACTCAGACTCTTCCATCGCTTCCCAGCTTTCCTCAAAGGCTCTCGTCACGATGATGACAGCAAGAGACTAGCGACACATTTCACACACATTGCCCGGTGGAGTCCCATTGACACACCCATTGTATGGGCAAGAAAACGGAGGCTCCTGACATCAAGTCAGGCCACAGCTTGCAGGTGGTAGAGCCAAGATTTGAACCCCAGCTGTCTGATTTCGGGGCTCCTAGCCACCCTGAATGACTCTTTAATAGGTCTTTGCATATTCCTAAAGACGGATTTCAGTTCACACACTTAAATGTTTTTTTAATATATTTTATTGATTTTTTTACAGAGAGGAAGAGAGAGGGATAGAGAGAGACATTGATGAGAGAGAAACATCGATCAGCTGCCTCCTGCACACCCCCTACTGGGGATGTGCCCACAACCAAGGTACATGCCCTTGACCGGAATCGAACCTGGGACCCTTTAGTCCGCAGGCTGATGCTCTTTCCTCTGAGCCAAACCGGTCAGGGCCACACACTTAAATGTGTAACACATATCTAGACTGCCCCCCAGGAAGGTTGGATCAGTTTGCACTCCCATGAGAGAGCATGGGTGTGCTTGTGCATCCCCAAGACTTCACACATGCTAGTGGTGAGCTTGACGAGCGAAAATGATTCTTTAGCTGATGAACGGCAGGACTGAGCGTCTTTGCAGACGTTTGTGGACTTCTTATCATTCTTGTGTAGGCCTCCTGTTCATGCCCTGTGCCAATTTCACACTTGGCATGTCTTTTTCTTATTGATTTGTAAGTGCTCTTTGTATATTAAGACTCACTGTTTTGTCTGCCATATGTGTGGCAAAGAACCTAATCTCTATCAGGGACCACTTTGAAAGGCCAGGAAGGCCTGCTTTTATGGCCCATCTGCGAATGTTTCTGTTTGATGAGTCTTCTCTGTAGGCTGCATTTTACTGGGGGTGCTTCCAGAAGCAAAAGTGGAGACTCTGAGATTTTATAAACCTCAGCCTTATCCGGACCAACACTTAAAAAACCCTCCAGCCTCCCACGGCAAGAAAGCTCAGGCCTGGGAGTCAGGAGCCCCAGCTCTGTGTTCCAGTTTGCAGCCCATTGCAAGGGCTCAGCCTCTGCTTTCTTTGGGTTCCAAGGGGCTGGTAAATGCAGCCACGCCCATCAATACCTAAAAGCCACGCCCCTCTCCTCATCCAGCCACGCCCCCTCCTCTAGTGGACAGAAGCGGTAGATAGAGAAGGACGGGTGGCACCATAGTCAGAGAAATGGTGGGAGTGGGAGTCAGGCAGGAGGAGTCCCCTGGCCTTGATGGCTGGCAACCCCTTGGTGCCCCCAGCACCCACCTGGTTAAGGAAAGAAGGAGGCCCCTGGCTACTTGAGCCTACCTTTCTCATTCACTCTTTAATATATTCCTATCAGGGCCCATGGTTTCTTTGTGCCTCAGTTTTGCCATCTGTAAAATGGAGAAGATTTTAACAATCGCATGATTTAGCATCTGTAAAGGGGCTGAAACAGTACCTGGTACATAGTAGGTGTTCAATAAACAACATCACTGTTTCGATTCCACTGCTTGCTGTATTATTATTGAGGACAGGGTACGGGATGGAAAAGCAGGGCCTTGGGCACCTGGAACCAGCCCAGGGGGGCTGGTGGGGCTCTGCAGGGCATCTGGGCGGACCCTCTGGAGGGAAACTGAGGCCCAACAAAACTCTCCCCAGCCCTGAGTCCTTCTTACCCGTGCCTCTGCCCCAACCCCTCAGAGACCCAGAAGGGGCCCCCTGGGAAAGTGGCAGCAGGGACTGAGCTGCCCGGCACAATTACCGTTTTCATCCTCATTAAACCACATTTTCATTCTAATTAGAGTTTCACCGCCTCCCAGAGAGAAGGGCCGATTACTTTTCACATCATTACCGCCTCACCCTCCCTCCCTCCCTCCCTCCCGCCCTCCCGCCCGCCCGCCCGCCCTGCTATTTCACACTGGCTTCCCTCTCTCGCTGTCTCTCCCAGGACTAGAGAGAAGCACAGAACATTTATTAGTTGCCTACTGGGTGCTGAGAGGTTTTAGCACCGTCGCCTTAGCTCTGCCTTATTCTAATCTCCCTATTTTTCTCCGACAGGTAACCCTTCAAACATGCCCAGGGACTTACTTATTCTGTTTATCGTCTTCCCCAGAATGTCAGAGCCCACCCATATCCCCACGGCACCCCTGGGCACAATGACCCCATGGCTTCCAGCAACCGGCCCCTCGCTGCTGGGACCAGCCCCACGGTGGACAGAACGTGCCAGAGAGCAAATCCACTGTGGGAGCAGCCCTGGCCCCGTGACTGACGGGGTGGGCACATGGGGGAGGGGCGTTGGAGAAGCACCCCAGCTCCCTCGCCCCCGTGGGACAGCTCTGGGAGGTGTGTTAGGTCTGTCTCAGCATTCGCCAGCGGCACCGAGCCCACAGTGAGACTCACTCATGAACACTCCCCACCCAGCACCCTCCCTTGTTCCCTGGGCTCACCTCCCGGATCAGCTGCATTCTGGCTCTCCCGGCCGCCGCAGGCTTTGGGGTTCGGGATAGGCTAAGAACGCTTCTGCAGGTCTCCCTGGAACAGATGCCACTAGACTGCAGCATCACCGGGCAGCTCCAGCCCACAGCTGAGGTAAACTCTTGGGGCGTGTCTGTTGGGGTGGGACATTCTCCCACCTGGACCCCCAGGCCGCTAAGCTTCAGCCCAATCACAGCTGTTTCTTTTCGCCCTTGATTTAGCCAATTTCAATGTGCACGTACAGTGGGGCCTTGACTTACAAGTGTCCCGACTAACAAGTTTTTTGAGATACCAGCTGTCTCTCAGCTGATTTTTTGCATTGAGTTGACAGAGTAATTTGAGTTAATGAGCTCCTTAACGAGCTCGGCTCTCGGAACGAATTAAACTCTGTAAGTCAAGGCCCCACTGTATAACATGCCCAGCACTGTCCTAAGCATTTTAGGGGTATGTTTTATTTAATTTTTACAACAAACCCATGAAGTTCATACCGTGTTAGCCCCATTTTACAGATGAGAAAACTGATACCCAGTCCACTGAATGCCCTTTTTCAGGTCACTCGGTTGGCAAACAGCAGAGCTGGCCCCAGCGGCCTTTTGTCACAACTGTGGCTACTGGTTACTGACTTCCATGGGGACAGTGTGTACGTCCCATGAAATGCACAGGTTGTTAATATTTTCCGACAACCCTGCAAAGTGGACATTACCCTCATGTCATAGATGGAGAAACCGAGGCCAGGAGAGGGCACGCAACATACCTCAGGTCACAGAGGTGTCGGAATGGGGAGCTGAGCCGGACATGTGACCTTTCTGGGTATCGCAGGCTCCATCTCCCAGATAATGGGGTGAGGGTTCCCTCCAGCCCAGATGAGGTTCTGAAGCCACAGGAAGACACAGGCCTGGGTCTAGGCCTTCCGGGTTTGGGCCCAGGAGCGACCCTGACCGTGAAGGCCTTCCAGGCGGTGCCATCCATGGGCCCTGATCTCGGTGCCTGCCCTTGCCCGTCCCCAGGCTCCAGCCACCACACACCAGGGACCCAAGCCAGCCTCCGGGTCTTTCAGAGCTTAGGGACCCACAGGCCACGCCTCCACCCCACAGGGGTTATTAATGAACACTAATTAACTTCTACGATCACAGAGCCAGCCAGGCCCCTGGGCCTGGAGCAAGGGAGGAAGGAAAGTATGAGAAAGCTGACACCTTGCCAGGCACCATGGCCTCCCTCAGGCTGGCTAGCAGGGAAGGCCTCACGCTGACCAGAAGGGGAAACTGAGGCACAGAGGAGGACCAAGTAGCCCCCGAGTGGTTGGCACTTGAAGGAACAAGGAGTTAAGCCTTGGAGACCTGACAGCCTCCGGCCTCACAGGAGCTCTGGGTCCCACCCCAGTCTCAGTTTTCTCATCTGTAAATGGGGGTGAGAATTTACTGTCTTCTATGTGTAAGGGGCTTCACCAAGCTTTCATGCATGTAAAATGCTTTACACATCATTATTTTCCAGTAGATGTTAACTCCCTTCCCCGGGCTGCCGACCGAGGGGCCTCCTGCAGCCACGTGCCTCAGTTTCCCTCTTTGCACACAGGGCACCTTCCTGTTGCTGCTCTTCCCAGGACAAGACACCTCCAGCCCAACGTCATGGAAGGCTCAGGAAGATCATTCCCCACCAGCCTGATAGCACCGTTGCTACCGTGGCGACGACGAGACAGTTCCCTGGCCCCTGATTAAAAACAGAAGTTTCCCCCACATTCTCGGAGACGGAGCAGAAGGGAAAACAAAGACAGCACACTCGCGCCAGATAAATACAGACGCAAACACATGCATGGCAGATAAACACACACTGGCACACTCCATGCACACACAGCCGGCTGCAGAACTCGGGGTGGGGGGGGGGCTGCTGCAGTCTCGTTCAGACAGCCCGGAGACACCCAGGAGCGACCACCCCCCCCACACACCTCCTCTGGCACAGATGCTGCAGAGCCAGACATCTGGGCCCCCAGCACAGCAGCGCACATGGCCAGGCGTCACAAGTTCAGGAATGGACGCCCAGGAGCAGCCCTGGGCCGAAGGTGGGAGGGAAGGTGGATAAATAGCCCGGCTTTCCTCTCCTGGCCAGTGCAGGGGCCGCACAGCATCCCAGAGGGGCCAGCCCGTCTCCCTTCCTCCCCCTCCCCAGTTCCTGCAAACATCTCCTGTCTTAGCTTTGGCTGCTACAGCAAAAACACCATAGACTGGGTGGCTTATGAACAACAGACATTTATTTCTGGAAGATCTGGGGCTGGAAGTCCAAGATCACGGCAGGGTTTGCGGTGCGGGCCCACTTCCAAGTTCATAGAGGGCCGAGTTCTTTTTTTTTTTTTTTTTAATATATTTTATTGATTTTTTACAGAGAGGAAGGGAGAGATAGAGAGTTAGAAACATCGATGAGAGAGAAACATCGATCAGCTGCCTCCTGCACATCTCCTACTGGGGATGTGCCCGCAACCCAGGTACATGCCCTTGACCGGAATCGAACCTGGGACCTTTCATTCCGCAGGCCGACGCTCTATCCACTGAGCCAAAACGGTTTCGGCATAGATGGCCGCGTTCTAACTGTGTCCTCACATGGTGGAAGGGACAAGGGAGCCCTCTGGGTTCCCTTTGATAGGGGGCTGATTCCACTCATGAGGCTTCACCCTCACGACCTCATCACCTCCCGAAGGCCCCACTTCCTCACACTGTGACGTTGGGGGTAGGATTTCAACATAAGAATTTGAGAGGGACGCACATTCACATTCAGACCGTTGCGCCTCCCAGATCAGCCAAGTGCCCTGATCCTCGTGTCTGGGTCGGCTGCTGGAGGAATCCAAGCCCAGGCACCCAGGGCAGAAGTTCACATGCGTGCCCTGACCAGCGTGCGCACACAACGGAAGGGTGGGTTCCAACCTGGGCGATCTTGCCCCTCACGGGACGTTCAGCAAAGTCTGCAGACATTTGGGGTTGTCACAGCTGAGCCATGGAGTGTTACTCGCATCTAGTGTGTAGAGGCCAGGGATGCTGCTCCACACCCTACAGGGCCCAGAACAGCCCCACAGCAGAGAGTGATCGGGTACCCACGCGGAGTGTGAGGTGGTGAACCCTGGTCTAGGGGAACCGGCTGCCAGGACACCCTGGCACACGCACTGACCTCCACGTGGAAGCAGCTGAGGGCAGCACCTCAAACACAGACGCACAGTGGGTTCCCAGGTGGCCTCAGACCACAGGTCCACCTGCCCAGGCCCTCGCACAAGGGAAGGGAGCAGAAACACTCAAGCCCTGCGTGTTTCCCACCAGGACGTGCAGACCACCGAGGGCACCCACCCATCTGGGCGCCGCCCGTGTGTGCCAGGCTCTGCTTGTCGGACTTTGGTGGGTGTAAGTCCTTCAATCCTCACAGCCCGCTGGAGAGATGCCTTAATGACCACCAAACCCACTCTACAGGAGGAAACGGACTCAGAGAGGGGACGTGTATGCCAGGACCCAGCCAGAAACCCAGATGCCACCCACCCCAGGCATGTGCGCGGAGGCAGAGGCCGGAAGGGCACGCCTGCCGTCTGGGGGCTGAAGTAAGGAGGGACAGAAGTCTAGCTCTCCAGGGGGATGTGGGTAACTAAAACATCCATCTTCAAATGTTTTTAAACTGGCTGTCCCTGGAGGTGGGCAATCTGGGGCTCCAACCCCAGTCTTGCCATTTTTTGGCTCTGTGAAGCTAGCCTCCCCAAGCCTCAGTTTCCCCATCTGTAAAATGGGGATTCACCTATTCACTATTGCACAAGTATGCACTGAGGGCCCAGTAAGGACCCTGCACCCTGCCTAGCTCTAAAGGCGGGACATGCACATAGTAGGACCTTTCTTCCCCCCTCAGCACCCCCACTTCCGCAGGCTTCAGCCACTTAACTAGTTTTGTGGGGAGCAGGGGCTTGTGTGGGGCAGAGGGGCGGAGCCCTCAGCTCCCCTCCGCCCTCAGCTTCCATCCCTGTGCCTCTCAGACCCCAGGAGCTGGGATCCGAGGCAGGGTTCCAGGGTCTGGCGTCCAAATTCGGGGCTGACCCCAAGAGGCAGAAAGGGGAGGGTGCCAAATCTGGAGTCGGGAACCTGGGAACCCCCACCTCCCAACGCTTGGATTTTTCCACCTCTGCTTCCCGCCGCTGCAGCGCGAGGAACGAGCGCCACCTGTGGGCCACCGGGGGGAGGTGCGTGCGATTCCTGAGGAAGACGGTCGCTGAGGGCATTTTCTCCTGGGAGGGGTGGGGGGGGGCGGGCATCAGTATACAATACAGCCCACAACTTCGAAATTCTCTTGCACGTTCCCCTTTCCCAGCCGCTCTTTTCATGCTAACCTTGTCCATTTATCCACCAGCACTCCCAGCAAACATTTAACTGAGCACCTACTGTGTACCAGGCTCTGTTCTGGGTTCAGAGGACACAAGAGGAACGCAACAGGTAAGCCTCCCTGCCCTCTGGAGTTTACAGTCTGGGGGAAGGCAGGCGAGGAAGGGGACATCCGACCCTGGAGCCACTGCCAGGGAGACAGTGTTTGAAAGGAGAAGATAAACAGAGGGTGTGGCAGGAGGGCACCTGCTCTGGATAAGGTGGGAGGGGGGGGCTTCTCCCGGGACACCATGGGCTGAAGGGAGATATGGCCCCAGCCATGCCAAGAGAGGGGCATGGGACCCAGTGGCGGGCACAGCGAGGGCAAAGCCCCCAGGGCAGAAAGGAGCTTGGGGCATTGGACAAGGAAGGAGTCAGGTTGGTCAGAGCTGAGAGATGGCAGGAGAGGTGGTGGGACATCAAGGCTCCTTTGGAGACAAATCCAGCCCCACGTTCCTGAGGGAGAGGAATAAACCTCACTGTGACCAGAAGGCCCTCATCACCACCCAGCTCCACACAGATGCCCTCCGGCCACACCCTCCCCACCCACCACCGCAGCCCGCACCAGGCCTCCCGCACAGAGAAAAGCCCAGCCTGCTTGCCCATCTCACGGTCCGGCCTTTGCCTCTGATGACCCCACCAAGGGGCATGAGCAGTGGGGAGTTAACTGGCCTAGGGCTGGGGGGACCGGGAGTTGACCTGAGTCAGTTCCTTAGGGGATGATTGTTGGGAGAGGGCAAAGCAGGGAACTGTGTGGCCCTGCATGTCCACGGTTCCTTGTGTACCAGCTGCCCCACCCCAGGCACTCCATGAGCACTGGGGCAGGCGGTCGGTTCTGCTGGCAAACCCCCTCTATCCCCCCTGGGAGAGCCAGGAACCACAGCGCCTTGGCTGCGGTGAGCGCTCCCACAGAGGGCATCCCCTGTCCTCTGTGAGCCCCCGCCCACCCAGGGCTGCTCTGCTCCTCCTGTGGCCCCCCTGTGTCCCTGGTGTCCTCACCTCATTTGAGGCTGGGTATCTGCTTCAGCTGCCTTTGGCCAGAGAGAAAAGCCCTCAAGGGTTGTTACCAGTCCCACATCCCAGACCCCAACCCAGCCCAATCCCCGCCCTCATCCCACCAAGAGCAAAGTCCCCTGGTGTGGTCTGGCAACCCCAAAAGGGATTGTGGGGCGATGTGCTCGGGTCCCATGAATGCTGTTCCCTGGGACCCTGCCTTCAGGGAGGGGGCCCGAGGGACATGTGGATCTCCCTCAGCCCTGGGGGGGGGGGGAGGGGGGCAGAGCCCTGTCCCCAGTCCCTGCTGCCTCAGCTTTGGGGACTGCCTGGCTCTTGGGGAGGGTGTGGGGCCTCCTGGAGCTTCTAATTATGGTTTTAGAGGCACAGACTTAATTACTGCCTCTCCAAGGGTTAATTACTCCTAATCTGCTGGGAATCAGGCAATTCTTGAGCCTTCTGAGAACCAAAATACTTCCCCTCCTAAACGTCTCCCACCCCCATCTTCTCAGTTTCCCTGCACGGAGGTGTGTGGTAGGCCAGGCAGAGTCAAGGAGACCCCAAACCACCAGTCTGCCTGCAAAAACCCACTTTTTGGGCCTAACACAGGCAAGGGCTGAATTGAGAGGAGGGAGATCTCTGGCCAGAGAAACCTGGGAAGACTTCCTGGGTGAGGTGGCTTAGGGCTGTTTTTTGTTTTTTGTTTTTTATTGATTTTTTACAGAGAGGAAGGGAGAGGGATAGAGTTGGAAACATCGATGAGAGAGAAACATCGATCAGCTGCCTCCTGCACATCTCCCACTGGGGATGTGCCCGAAACACAGGTACATGCCCTTGAATCGAACCTGGGACCCTTCAGTCCGCAGGCCGACGCTCTATCCACTGAGCCAAACCGGTTTCGGCTTAGGGCTGGTTTTAAGGACCCTGAGTAGTTAGGGGAGGGAAGGAGAAATAGAATAGTGGAGACTAGCGATAGTTATAAAAACCATTAATCATGCTCTGTTAACTGTTATTGCTTTGCTCTGATGAAAGAAAGCACTTTCTAACCTGGCTGGGAGTTGTACCCCCGGGACCTGGGAGTTAACCTGGAAATGCTCCTCCATCTTCCTTACCTGGGAACTGCCTAATAGCATGGAAAGACTAACCATCTTGCAGCCGAAACAATGGAGTCTCAGAGGCACCCGCTCTCTGCAAGCCCCCAGCATGCATTGCCTGCAATCTGTAACCATTATACCCATTTCGATTCCTTTTGCCTACTTTCCCTTCTTGTAATATCCATCTTTATTTCATTTTGCGTATCCTTTCTTTTTTTATATTTATCTTTTAATATTTTTATTGATTTCAGAGACGAAGGGAGAGGGAGAGAGAAAGATAGAAACATCAATGATGAGAGAGAATCATTGGTCGGCTGCCTTCTACATGTCCCCCACTGGGAATCGAGCCCGCAACCCAGACACATGCCCTTGACTGGAATCGAACCCGGGACCTTTCAGTCCGCAGGCCCATGCTCTATCCACTGAGCCAAACCAGCTAGGGCTGCATATCCTTTCTTCTTCTTTTTGCCCTCTTCCCCATGGAATCTTTCTCCTACCTCATATAAGCAGCTGGCTTACGCGGGGGAGGGTGTGGCTGACCTGCTGCTCTCCCATACTGCCGGCATTATTGGAATAAACGCTCATACGTGATTCAACCCTGTTTCTGCTTACTTGGCTCAAGTAGTGACAGGCAGCCGGGACCCATTTGTTATCTGGTTTCAAAGTGACCCCCCTTCTTGGGCCCAGGGCTCCTAAGATCCTGTTTTACTTGGGGGCAGCAAGGCCTAGAAAAGCTGATGATTCTGACCTAGGAGGGGCCTGTATGGAGCCTCAGTTTCCCCATCTGTTAAATGGGGCCAAAGCCGAACTGAATGAGGCAAGCCAAGAATAGCTGTCTTCACAGAGAGGAGGCCCTGATGGGTTCCAAGGTGACAGCCCCAGTGGGAGCTCACCAGCCCCTCCAGCCACCCAGCCCCTCCTGGTGCCCTCTGCCCGGGCTCATAACAACGCCGGTAGTAGGTCCTGACCTCCCTGCTGCTGTCCTCCTCACCCCTTTGCTGGTTCCCACCTTTGCCCTTGCAGTTCCCCCTGCCTGGCTTTCTTCCCCTAAATGGTGCTGAGTCTGGGAAGCTCTGGCCCTAAAATGTCACCCCCACAAAGCTCTGACTGTAGCATCTCCCCAGGAACCACACCCTCCCTGGGAGTTCTCCAACCTGTCATGCATTTACCACTCTGAGGAAGCACAGCCTTGCTTAGATCCTGGCGGAGTGACCTGGTGCCCAGTTTCCTCATCTGTGAAATGGGGGTGATGTCAACAGTCCCCTCAGGGCCCTGCGCCCTGACTGTGGTAGTCCCGGAGGCCGAGATGTAGTGAGACCTGCTTCTGTAGGTCACATGGTGGACTCAGGGATCCTGAGCAGAGCTTGATGACAGTGAACAGGCAGGGCAGGCAAGAGTGAAGCTCAGGTGACCACTGTCAGAAGAGCTAGAGAGGAGGCGGCCCTGGGAACTGGGGTCAGGATCTTATGCTCCCATTTTACAGATGGAGAAACTGGGGCCCATCCCAGTGGTTGAGCATTGACCTATGAACCAGGAGGTCACGGGTTCGATGATTCCAGGTCAGGGCACATGCCCAAGTTGCAGGCTTGATCCCCAGTAGGGGGCATGTAGGAGGCAGCCGATGAATGATTCTCATCATTGATGTTTCTATCTCTCTCTCCCTTTCTCTCTGAAATCAATAAAAATATATTTTTAAAAAGAAGAAAGAGAGAGAGAGAGAGAGAGAGAGAGAGAGAGAGAGAGAGAGAGAGAAAGAAAGAAAGAAAGAAAGAAAGAAAGAAAGAAAGAAAGAAAAAGAAAGAAAGAAAGAAAGAAAAAGAAAGGAAGAAACGGGCCCAGAGAGGTGGGGTCCCTTATGGAGCGCACAGAGCCCTCTAGTGGGAGAGCTGGGATGCACACGCACATTTGGGAGCGGCCCACAGGCCGGGGGAGAGGTGGGCCTGGGGCTGCCCCGGAGCGGGTGGTGGGAGGAGGCTGTCCGGCAGGAAGGTAAACAGTACGGTTTTGGTTTGGCTGTGTGTCAGGGGATGGTGGTTCAGGCCAGGATGGAATAGAATTAAGTTAGTGTTAGAAGAGAAGAAAGGAAGGAGGAAAGGAAGAGAGAAAGGGAGGGAGGAAGAGAAGGAAGGAAGGAGGAATTGGTCAGGTCTATTTTAGTTGCAATTAAAAATCCAAACCCAAACTGACTAAAAAAGGAATAAAGAATGTATTGTTTCACGTGGACTTCACGCATAGCTGGATGCAGGGGTCAAACACAGTAACCTCTCCCCTCCCCCGTGGGGAGCTCATGCCCAGCAGTCACCTCCCATGGGGATGAAAAGGCCTTAGCAATCCCTGGCTTAGGTTTTGTCAGAAACTCCAGAGAAAAACAAGAAAGCCACTGGGCCAACAATTCTAGCAAAAACCTCATTGGACAGACTGGGGTCCCATGTCATTTAGGAACCAATCACTGTGGCCAGAAAGGACGAATGTGCCCATTGGCCAGGCCTGGGCCATGTGACCACTCCTGGTGCTGGAGGTGGAGCCAGCCACCTAACGGACAAAGGGTGGAAGGGAGGGGAGACAATTCATTCAACAAATGTTTAGAGAGCTCCCCTGTGTGCCTGGCCTTGGCCTAGGTCAGTGATGGCGAACCTTTTGAGCTCGGCGTGTCAGCATTTTGAAAAACCCTAACTTAACTCTGGTGCCGTGTCACATATAGATATTTTTTGATCTTTGCAACCATAGTAAAACAAAGATGTATATTTTTGATATTTATTTTATATATTTAAATGCCATTTAACAAAGAAAAATTAACCAAAAAAATGAGTTCGCGTGTCAGAGGTTTGCCATCACTGGCCTAGGTGCTGGGGATACAGAAGTTCCTGTGGGGCTGACTGACAGCAGTTCTCAACCTGTGGGTCGAGAACAATGAAAATACATCCTGCATATCAGATATTTATATTATGATTCATAACAGTAGCAAAATTACAGTTATGAAGTAGCAACGAAAATAATTTTATGGTTGTGGGTCACCACAACATGAGGAACTGTATTAAAGGGTCGCAGCATTAGGAAGGTTGAGAACCACTGCTAGATAATGATGTGAATTACAGTGATATTAGAAGGTGACATGCTATACAGAAGATTAAAGCAGGGGGAAAGGATAGGGATGGCTGGGGAAGGGAGCAGAGATTTTATTTTTTAATTTATTATTATTATTACTAGAGGCCCGGTGCACAAAAATTTGTGCACGGGGAGGGGTGTCCCTCAGCCCGGCCTGTGCCCTCTCACAGTCTGGGACCCCTTGGGGGATGACCACCTGCTGGTTTAGGCCTGCTCCCCGGGGGATTGGGCCTAAGCTGGCAATCAGACATCCCTCTGGCAGCCTGGGAGCCCTCGGGGGATGTCCATTTGCCAGTGGAGAGCAGGCCTAAGCTGCAGTCTGACATCCTTAGCGCTGCTGAGGAGGCGGGAGAGGCTCCCGCCACCACCGCTGTACTGGCAGCTGTCAGCCTGGCTTGTGGCTGAGCAGAGCTCCCCCTGTGGGAGCGCACTCACCACCAGGGGGCAACTCCTGCATTGAGCGTCTGCCCCCTGGTGGTCAGTGTGTGTCATAGTGACCAGTCATTCCCAGTCTTTCTGCTGTTAGGGTCAGTTTGCATATTACCCTTTTATTATATAGGATTTTTAAAAAAATATATTTTATTGATTTTTCACAGAGAGGAAGGGAGAGGGATAGAGAGCCAGAAACATTGATGAGAGAGAAACATCGATCAGCCACCTCCTGCACACCCCCCACTGGGGACGTTCCCGCAACCAAGGCACATGCCCCTGACCAGAATCTAACCTGGGACCCTTCAGTCCACAGGCTGATACTCTATCCACTGAGCCAAACTGGTCAGGGCTATATAAGATTTTTTAATCCTCACCGAGGATATTTTTTCCATTGATTTCTAGAAAGGGTGGGAAGGGGGGGGGGAGAGAGAGAAACATCGATTGGTTGCCTCCACATGTATCCCTACCAGGACTGGGCAACTCCTTGACTTGAAGTTGTACCCACAACTCTTCGGTCCAAATGCCGACGCTGTAACCACTGAGCAAACCAGCCAGGGCAGGGGCTGAAATTTTAAATAGGAGGTGGTATCTGAGCCAAGACTTGAAGCCAAAGGAATGAAAATATCAGGGAAAGGGCACTCTAAGCACAGGGAACAGTCCATGCAAAGGCTCTGAGGCTAGGCTGTGGCCGGTGTGTTTGGGGAGCAGTGAGGAGGCCTGTGGCTGGAGGGAGGGAATGAGGGGGAGAGTGGCAGGTGAGGCACAGAGGTGACCAGGCAAATTGTGCAGGGCCGGCCGAAGCCGGTTTGGCTCAGTGGATAGAGCGTCGGCCTGCGGACTCAGGGGTCCCGGGTTCGATTCCGGTCAAGGGCATGTGCCTTGGTTGCGGGCACATCCCCAGTGGGGGGTGTGCAGGAGGCAGCTGATCCATGTTTCTCTCTCATCGATGTTTCTAACTCTCTATCTCTCTCTCCCTTCCTCTCTGTAGAAAATCAATAAAATATGTATAAAAAAAATTGTGCAGGGCCTATGGGCTTTGGGGAAGACTTTGGATTTTACCTGGGTGAGGTGGGAGTCACAGAGGGTTCTGAGCAGAAGAGAGATGGGAGCTGACCCGATTCAGGTGTTCACAGGAAGAATAGAAGACCAGGCTGATGGTCAGACAACAAAACATCTATACAGAGAGATATTTATGTATAAACAACTAGATTTGGCCTCAAAGCGAGTTGTCCTTAGCCACAGGCTGGGTCTCTAGTCCCTATGGTCTCCGCATGTCTGCCGTCTGTGGTTTGGTTTGTTGCCTTTTCCCACCATCCATGGGAAGAGAAACAGGTGGGGTGAGGGGCTGGCAGGACAGGCCACCTGGGGTTGCACCCACCCCCCCCCACCCCCACCCCCCCCGCCGGCCAGGAGACAAGGAGCCCCAGCCCTACTCCAATCCAGAACACACTTGGGCAGGGCTGCTGGGAATGTTTGCTCTCTGCACTTTCTAAGTTGGTCGGAACAGATGTGGCTCGGGGCACAGGGGGAGGCCTGATCTAGTTCAGGATGAAGCAAAAATGAGAAGCTGGGTCACCCAGACCCCAGACCCAGGCGGGAAAGGCTGCAGAGGCAGGGGCTGCCCCCGTGGAGAAGGAACAGAGTGGGTGGGGGCCTCGCTGGAACCTAGCTCTGCCCTGCTAAGCATAGGAAGGGGAAGGGTTGGGGTGGCGGGCCCTGAGGCCAGAGCTGCGATGGAAGTGCCGATAAGGACCCTTGAGGTTGGATTTCAGCCCCGAGGGTTGGGCCACGTCCTGTTTGGACAGGCTCCTGTGGTTTTCTCTCCTGCAGCCCTGCCCTGGCCATGGTGGGAGAATTACAGCCAGGGGAGCCTGTGCCAGCTGTTAACTCTACCAGAAACAGGAATAACCTCCCTCCAAATTTTCCTACGAATAAGAGAGACACATGCAGGAAAAAAAAAAGAAAAAAGAACATAGACTTACTTCACATCCTACACAAAAAGTAACTAAATGTAAAACCTAAGACTATAAAACTCCGAGGAGAAAACATACAAAGGAAATCTTTGTAACCTGGACTTAGGCGAGGATTTCTTAGATTTGTCACCAAAGCACAATCAAAATGAAAACCTGTGCTCTTGGAAAGACATCAGGAAAACAAAAAGACAAGCCACAGACCAGGGGAAAATTTGTGCAAACCACATATCTGATAAAGGTCTTGTAGCCACAATATATAAAGAGCTCCCAAGATTCAATAATACAATGCAACCTCCATTCATGTTTAAAACTCTTGAAGTAAGGTGGAAGGGAACTTCTAAACTCTGATATAAGGTAGATACCAAAAAACCCATAGCAGATATCAAACTTCATGGTGAAATAATGGAAGATTTCCCCACTGAGATTAGAACAAGAAAAGGACGACTGCTTTCACTTCAACTTCTATCTCTCTCTCCCTCTCCCTTCCTTTCTGAAATCAATACAAATAGATTTTTAAAAATATATTTTATTGATTTTTTACAGAGAGGAAGGGAGAGGGATAGAGAGTTAGAAACATCGATGAGAAAGTAACATCGATCAGCTGCCTCCTGCACACCCCCTACTGGGGATGTGCCCGCAACCAAGGTACATGCCCTTGACCGGAATCGAACCCGGGACCCTTGAGTCCGCAGGCCGATGCTCTATCCACTGAGCCAAACCGGTTAGGGCCAAATAGATTTTTTTAAAAAAAGAAAAAGAAAGGCACAGGAGGGTGCAGTTCATAGTCAGGGGTCAGGGGAGGAGGGAAGGCTCTCTTAGGAGGTGACATTTGAGTGAAGACCTCAGGGAGGCGAGCAGAGAGCCGTGTAGAGATCTAGGGCAGAAGGGAACTAGGCAAAGGAAACCACAGTGCAGAGGCGGGAAAGGGGGGGTGAAGGGGGGGGGGTGAGAGTGTGCCAGGATCAGTAGGAAGCCAGTGGGGCTGGAGGAAATAGCGAGGGGACAGTAGATGCAGATAATGGCAGGGAGGGCCAGGGCAGGACATACAGAACCTTTGGGTCCCGAGGAGGACTTCAACGTTTGTTTTGAGTGAGGTGGGAGCAGAGGTTGCCCTCTGGCCACTGTAGGGGGATCAGCCTCTAGGGGGCGTGGAGTGGGAGCTGAAAGATCAAGGCAGAGGTGACTACACTGGTCCAAGTGGGAGATAATGGGGCTGGTCCAGGGTGGGGTCATGGAGGAAGTGAAAAGTGGTGGATTCATGCCCGGCCGATGTGGCTCAGTGGTTGTGTTGACCCAAGAACCAGGAGATTACGGTTCGATTCCCAGTCAGGGCACATGCCTGGGTTTCGGGCTCGATCTCCAGTAGGGGGCGTGCAGGAGGCAGCCAATCGATGATTCTCTCTCATCATTGATGTTTCTATCTCCCTCTCTATTCCTCTTGCTCTAAAACAAGTATGTCAAACTCAAAGGCTAACACGGGCCAAATAAACAAGGTTTAAGTTTATGTGGGCCGAAAAAAAAAACAAAAGCTTCAATTTTCATAGAAACATAGGTTTCTTTTGATAGAGACATGCTGAATACAAAGGGCTGAAATGAATGAGTCATTGTTAACATAAAATAATGGAACATTTTAATAAAAATTAATATTTTTTTCTTGAACATTAGCCTACCAGACACGGAATAACTGCACAAATTCATAAGCGTAACGCAAATAAACCTATTTTTCTCATTCTCCGAAAGCGAAATATTTCCTGTTGCGCACACCAAGCAAGTCAGTACAAGACTAATGGTGTGGCAATCGGCTGCTAAAATATCCGCTGCTGGTATTAGTGGAGAGAAATGGTGCGCCTGCATGTAAGACGCGTAAGGGAAATGAATGCAACACAATTATAGTAATCAGTCATTAGTGAACGTTGTAGTTCGTTATTAACAATTATGTCTAACAGAATATTGTAAAAATTGTTACAAAATTTTTATTAAAACTTTTCTTACATAGCATTTTATTGGCTGGGCCACAAAAATATTCATTGTGGGCCGCGAGTTTGACATGCTCTAAAATCAATAAAACATATTTTTTGAAATATGTTTAGGATGATTTTTAATATATATATTTCTTTATTGATTTCAGAGAGGAAGGGAGAGGGAGAGAGAGATAGAAACATCAATGATGAGAATCATTGATCAGCTGCCTCCTGCACGCCCCCTACTGGGGATTGAGCCCACAACCCGGGCATGTGCCCTTGGCCAGAATCGAACCTGGGACCCTTCAGTCTGCAGGCTGACGCTCTATCCACTGAGCCAAGCCGGCTAGGGCTAGGATGGATTTTGAAAGTAGAGCCCTCGGAGTTTGCTGATGTGGGGGTAGGGGTAGAGAGGGACAGAGACAGAGAGAGACATGGATGACCCCAGTGTTTTGACCTGAGCATCTGGGCCACTAGGAAGGACACTGAGGCCCAGAGAGGCAGAGGGAGCCCCCAGGTTGCATATGGGTCCACAGCGGCCTCATCCCCAGCCACGGCCTGGCCCTGATGTGAGAGCCCTGGCGGTG
The DNA here is from genome assembly GCF_000147115.1 of Myotis lucifugus. Lineage (NCBI taxonomy): Eukaryota > Metazoa > Chordata > Mammalia > Chiroptera > Vespertilionidae > Myotis > Myotis lucifugus. Next base: position 873,866 of record NW_005871358.1, read on the forward strand.
TGGGTATTTTGAGGGGCAGAGCCTGCTCAGAGCCAGGCACCTCCTCCCTTTGCCTCTCAAGTCCACATCCCAGTACTCCTCCTCTGGCTCTGTTCTCTTCCTTTCAGTCTTGTTTCCAGAACTACTGCTCCCTGGAGACTCAGACCATGTGCTTCTGATTCCTTTGTCCTGAACTCATATGGCATGAGCACCCACGAAAGCCTTATGTGGAAGAGGCTGGAAGCAGGGGTGGGGATGGGGCACATTCCTCCCTCGGGGCTGGGTAGGGCTGTGTCCAGACGCCCAGCAGCATCTCCAGGGCACCCAGCAGACGGGCGGCGTCCTCCCAGGCCAGGCCAGACAGGCGGGCGGCCACCAGCACAGCCTTTCTTTGGGGCCCTCCAGTGCCCTCCCACAGCCAGGGCTCTAGCTGCCCTGACCCCCCTTACCCCCAGCCCTCCCACACATTTCCTCCTAGGAGCCCTGGCCGTGGGATTTGGTTTTTCACCGCCCTCTCCCTGGCTATCCAGCTCTGTCTCTTCCCAGGACCTCCTTCCCAGTGGCTCCATGGGCCTGGCTCCCGGGCAGTCCCAAATAGCCCTGGCAGGCCTGTGTGGGACCAGCGCCACAGGGCGGAGGTCCAACTGTCTCTGGCACTTCTGTCCTCCTCTCCGCCATCTGGGCTTCTCTGGTTGCCTCCTGCCTCTCCATGTCAAAGGCCGCAGAGGGACTGTCTTAACTCATTTGTCCTCAACTGAGCTCTGGCTACTGGAGAGTGACCAGCGCTTGGAAGCTAGTGCTTACAGAGGCCTTTCTGGGCCTTAATAAACCAGCCCACCCCTCTCCCGATGGTCTATGAAAGAGGAACTCCTGTTCTCGTTCCTGTTTTACAGAGAGGGAGACTGGAGCGCAGACAGGTGAGGTTGCACCCAGGGCCACACCGCCAGACAGTGGCAGAGCCAGGACCTAACCCCAGACCACTCTGGTCTCCTGCTCTCGTGAGAGCCGCAGACAGAGTCCCAGCCTTCCGTTCCGTTCAGTCCCGAGGAGAGACAGGAAATAGCAGATGAGCAAGAACATAACATTCAGTGACAAGGACGATGAAGATCTCAGAAGAGGGTGGTTGAGGGGTGGGGGCTGGGGTCAGGGGTGAATGATTCACTCAGACTCCCATAACCTAGAAAAGCTGTTATGCTCCGATCACAATTTATTACAGGGAAAGGATACAGATTACAATCTGCAAAGGGCAACCCTTGCTTGTTTGGCTCAGTGGGTAGATAGGGCGTCGGCCTGTCGACTGAAGGGTCCTGGGTTCGATTCCGGTCAAGGGCACATGCCCGAGTTGTGGGCTCCATCCCCAGTGGGGGGTTTGCAGAGGTAGCCGATCGATGATTCTCTCTCATCACTGATGTTTCTATCTCTCTCTCCCTCTCCCTTCCTCTCTGAAATCAAATATATATGTGTGTTAAAAAAAATCAGCAAAGGACAGAGCACATGGTGGGACTCAGGCATGAGCTTCCAGCTGTCCCCTCCCAGTGCAGTCCCAGCTCTCAACCCACTCAGCAACGATGTGGGACAACCCGCACTGAGTATTTCCGACCAGGGACACTCACCTGAGCCTTGGTGTCTAGGGTTTTTACTGGAGTTTAGCACGTGGGCCTGGCTGACCCCTCAGGTGGCTGACCTCAGCCCCTTCAGAGGACAAGCTGATCATATCGGTGGCCCAACGCCTCCGCTATGAATCACATTGTGAGCATGACTCTCTGATGTGGTCTAAGATCTGAGGTACAAAGACATTCTTATCACGCAGGACACTCCAGGGCCTTAAAGATGACCTCCCAGGAGCAAGGCAAGGGTATCGGGCAGACAGGCCTTCCTTTGGAAGGTGCAGGATTGGAGCACCCAAACCCGCTGAGTTAACTCTTTGAAAAAAAAAATATGTGTGTGTGTGTGTGTGTGTGTGTGTGTGTGTGTCTTTATTGATTTTAGAGAGAGGAAGGGAGAGCAATAGAGAGATAGAAACATTGATGAGAGAGAAACATGGATTGACTGCCCCCCCCAGCCCCCAACCTCTTACTGGGGATCAAGCCCACAACCCCAGGCATGTGCCCCGACTAGGAATTGAACTGGTGACCTCCTGGTTCATGGGTCAACATTCAACCACTGCGCCACACTGGCCAGGCCTGAGTTAACTCTTTATTAGGCAGGACTAAATAGTGGAACAGGAATGCATACTTAAGGAGTTGAGGTTTTTGGGGTTTTGTTTTTTAAGATTTTTTATTGATTTTTAGAGAGAGAGGGAGTGAGAGGAAGAGAAATATCCATCGGCTGCCTTCTACACACCCCTACCAGGGATCAAGCCTGAAATATGGGTATGTGCCCTGATCTGGAATTGAACTGACGCCCAACCAACTGAGCCACACTGGACAGGGCTACAGAGTTCATGTTAAAGCTAAAACTGCAAGGAAGTGGAATGCTTCCCCGATCCAGCCTTCAGATGAGACTGCAGCCCCAGCCAACACCTGGACAGCAGCCTGTGAACGACCCTGAAGGAGGAGCCATGCAGATGTCTGGGGGAAGAGAGTTCTCAGCAGAGAGAACAGCAGGTGCAAAGGCCCTGAGGTGGGACTGAGTTTTCAGGAAGAAAAGGAAGGCCAAGACAAGAATAAAGGAAGGAGGTGAGATTAGATGAGCCATTTGGAGCAAAGTTAGAATGCCTTGCCCAGCCAGTGTGGCTCAGTAGTTGAGCGTCAACCTATGAATCAGAAGGTCACAGTTTGATTCCCAGTCAGGACACTTGCCCGGGTTGTGGGCTCGATCCCCAGTAGGAGGCATGTAGGAGGCAGCCGATCAATGATTCTCTCTCATCATGGATGTTTCTGTCTCTCCTCCCTTCCTCTCTGAAATTAATTTTAAAATTTAAGTAAAAAAAAAAAAGAATGCCTTATGGACAGGATGACACTCCACTTGGGACCTGGGCTGGTGATGGAACCAGCACTAAGAAAGGGAAATTAGCGGACAGACTCCAAGACAGCCCTCAGGATCCCTGCCTCCTGGTATCCGTGTGTAATCCCCTCCTCTTGAGTGCGGGCATGGGCTCACGACTCACTTCTAACAGTAGAGTAAGACCAAGGTGATGAGTGTCACTTTCTTTTTTAATAACTTTTTTTTATTGATTTCAGAGAGGAAGGGGGAGGGAGAGAGAGATAGAAACATCAATGATGAGAGAGAATCATTGTCAGCTGCCTCCTACACGTCCCCTACTGGTGATCGAGCCCGCAACCCGGGCATGTGCCCTTGACCAGAATCGAACCCGGGACCCTTCAGTCTGCAGGCCGACGCTCTACCCACTGAGCCAAACCGGCCAGGGCTGACTTTCAGATTCGGTTACCTGTGGAGAGGCCCATGTGGTGAGGAGCTGAGAGCTGCCTCCTCAACAGCCACTGAGGAACTGAGTCCTGCCAACAACACCTGCGTGCACTTGGGAGTGCACCCTCTCTCCTCGAGCCCTCAGCCGACTCTGCGGCCCATGAGAGACTCTGAAGCAAAGAACCCAGAGAAGCCACACCTCACCCCTGACCCACAGAAACTGAGATCATAACTGTTATTTTCAGCACTTATGTTTGGGGCAATTTGTTGCACAGCAATACATCACGAATGCAGCTGATTTGGCCAGAGATTAGGTGAGTCAGGAGTTACAGTGTTTGCTACAGGTTGAAATACATCTGTCTTGGGCTGGCTTTCCCGACTGCAGAGTCTGAGACAAGGATTGAGTGCAGGTACTTTATAAAAAGGGGATCTTAGAAAGCAGGAGCAGAGAAGGAAGGTGAGGTGTAGGCAGCAAATTCTGAATTTGAATGAGCACATTTCTGTGGTGGGCACCTGGGGCTCAGTCCCTCCAGGGACCTCAGAGAATATGCAGGACACACAGTTGAGAAGTGAGGGAGCTGGGGTACTGAGCTACCAAAAGTGGTGGAGGGTCATTCCCAGGGATGCTAACTCCCTATCAGTTCTGACCTGCAGCCACATGGCCCACAGAAAGCCCTCAGGCAGAACGTCACGGGTGTTCACCAGAGCAGGGACTACAGGGAGACGAATGAGGCACAAAGATTGATTGTTCCCTAGGCGTCTGTTCTACAATGTCTCGGCACATTGCTTGATAGATCCTGTCTTAATTTAACATTTTACTATTTCAATCATCGTGCATGTTTTGCATTAATTTTGATTATTAAAAACACTGCATTCGAATAATAGTCAACTTGACTATTGAGTTCCTTGGTGTCCCTTAAATTTTGCTCCCAAGGCAAGTGCCTCACTTCTCATCACATTCCCAGCCCTGGGATTCACCACTGAGGGCATCAGCACACACGAAGAGGACTCAGGTGTCAGCTGCCACATCTGAGTCAGGGCGGGCTCAGTTCTGCTCTAGTAACAAGCAAACCCCAAATCTCCATGGTTTAATGCATCAGAGATTTTCCTTCTCACCTGGCTACTGTCTGGGCAAAAAGGAAAAGAAAACAGTGTGTGGCCCCTTTTAATCCCCTGACCTGGATTTTATTTTTTAATGTGGTGAAATATATGTAACATAAAATTTACCATCTTAACCATTTTTTAAAATATTTTTTAATTGATTTCAGAGAGGAAGGGAAAGGGAGAGAAATATCAATGATGAGAGAGAATTATTCATCGGCTGCCTCCGACAGGACCAACACTGGAGATCGAGCTGGCAACCAGGAATCAAACTGTGACCTCCTGGTTCATAAGTCAACGCTCAACCACTGAGCCATGTCCGGCAGGCATCTTAACCATTTTTGAAGTGGACAGTTTAGTAGCATTGTTGTGCAACCATCACCACCATCCATTTCCAGAACTTTCTCATCTTCACAAACCGGAACTCTGTCCCCATTAAGTACTAACGTCTCCTCCTCCTCCCCCAGCCCCTGGCACCCACCATTCTACTTCCGGTCTCAATGAGTTTGACTCCTCTAGGGACCTCATAAAAGCGGAGTCATGCCGCATTTGTCTTTTTATGACTGGTTTCTTTCACCCCGCATAGGGTCCTCAAAGGTCATCCATGTCGTAGCGTGTGTCGGAATTTCCTTCCTTTAAAAAAAAAAATTTAAGGGGTAAAAAACACATTAAAAATTTTGTAAGTGTGCAGTACAATAGCGTTAAGCACCTTTCCACTGTTGTGCAACCAACCTCGAGAATTTTTCATCTTGCAAAACTGAAATTCTACACCCACTAACCACTCCCTCCCCATGCCCCTCCTCCCAGGCCTGGCAACCACCATTTCATTTTCTGTTTTTCTGAGTCTGACTGCTTTACATATGTCATTTCAGTGAAATCATGCAGTATTTGTCTTTCTGTGACTGACCTCTTTCACTCAGCTAATGTCCTCGGGGTTTGTCCACGTTGCGGCATGTGTCAGACTTTCCTTCCCTTTTAAGGCTGAATAACATTCCGCTGTACATATACACCACATTCTGTTTATTCATTCACCCGTCAGTGGAAAGTTGGGCAGCTTCCACTTTTTAGCTACGGTGAGTAATGCTGCTGTGAGCAGGGGTGTGCAAGTATCTCTTTGAGCCCCTGCTTTCAATTCTTCCGGGTGTAGACCCAAAAGTGGAATTGCTGGGTCACGTGCGAATTCTAAGTTTAATTTTTTAAGGAACTACCGTACAGTTTCTACAGCAGCGGTCCCGTTTTACATTCCCAGCAACCGTGCGTGCACAAGGGCTCCAATGTCTTTACATCCTCGCCAACACTTGTGATTTTCTGTTTGTTTATAGTAGCCGTCCTCATAAAAGTGAGGTGATGCTGTAACAGTGAGAATTGTAACCTACCCCACCATGCTTTTGACGTTGTTTCTGGAAATGCTGACTCTGATGAACATGTAGCTTGTAAATAAACAGCATGTTTGTATAAGAATCCTAGGGACTGACCTAGCCTGTTTGGCTCAGTGGATAGAGCGGCAGCCTGCGGACTGAAAGGTCCCGGGTTCGATTCCGGTCAGAGGCACATGCCCGGATTGTGGGCTTGATCCCCAGTGGGGGGCGTGCAGGGGGCAGCCTATGAGTGATTCTCACTCATCATTGATGTTTCTATCTCTCCCTCTCCATCTCTGAAATCAATAAAAATATATCTTAAAAAAAAGAATCCTAGGAACTAACTTCAGAAGATACAGACTCCCACCTTCAGTCACCCCAGTTCCAGGAGATTTGCTGACCTTCAACCCTAGAACCAGGATGACGTAGAGCCAGGATGACAAAGACCAGGGTGATGCACACCAGACCGTCACTTGACCTAATTGGAATGGACCACGCTGGCCGCACATAGAGACCTTTCCAACCCCTCCCCCTGATTCCTTTCTCCACTTTGCCTCTCCCTCCTCATAAAAACCTCCGTCTGCGCTGAGATGTGGAGATGGGCTTTGTGACCAGAGTCCCCCATCTCCTCAGGTGACCAGCACTTGAATAAAACTCTTTCCAGCCCTGGCCGGTTTGGCTTAGTGGATAGAGCATTGGCCTGTGGACTGATCGGCCTGCGGACTGAAGGGTCCCAGGTTCGATTCCGGTCAAGGGCACATGCCCGGGTTGCAGGCTTCATCCCCAGTGCGAGGCATGCAAGAGGCAGCCCATCAATGATTCTCTCTCATCATTGATGTTTCTCTCCCTCTCCCTTCCTCTCCGAAATCAATAAAAATATATTTAATAAAATAACAATAAAACTCTTTCCTTTTTCAGCAGCATCTGTCTAACCAGGTTGGTTTTCGTGGGGCAAGCCGCCGAGCTGGGGTTCCGCTGACAGTATCTCATTGTGGTTTGGATCTGCTTTCACTGCTGATTAGTGACACAGAGCGTGTTTTCACGTGCCTATTGGCCATTTGTCCAGGCATTTGAACAACTCTGTTTCAAGGGAAGCTCGGCATGGGCACCTGTGGGTCCTGTCTCTGCCGATGCCGGGGCCACCGGGCCTCGTGGGCACCGGGCAGGCTGGAGTCAGACAGACGCTGGGGGCAAGAGGCAAGCGTGGTGGAGGCACCTCCGCAAAGGCACCGCCACGGAACTTCATCTCTGGGCGTCAAGACCCACATCAGGGGCCTCGAAAAACCCGTGACAGCCACGGCCCCAGATACAGAGGTGCCAACAGGACATGATCTCAGAAAAAGCCCCTCCGTGGGCCACCCAGAGGCACGCTCTGCCCTCCCAGCTGCTGACGGCATCACCTACAGGCTCTGGGCCGAGGCCTTGTCACGCCTGCGCACGCCACCCGGACCGCGGCCCGACCTTGCCTCCTGCAGCGCGCAGTTGATCGGCAGCTCGCAAACATCACGCGTCCCTCTCTCCACGGAACACAGATTGTTCCTTCAATCAACTTGCTTTTCCTTTTTTTCTCATTCTTAAATGAATTAATGTGAAAAGAATCTTATTCCGCTGTCAAAAAAGGAACCCAGGGCCATCTCCATAGTGGAAAGCAGCAAAAAAGAAAGAAAAACCAACATTGGTGGGGGCAGGTGAGGGTGATATTACATTTGGTTAATGTTACTTCCTGTTGGGGAGGGTGAGGCACCCAAGAGCAAAATGTAGAGGATTGCTAGTCTCAGGGCTGTGCCTGCACTCCCAGGGCCTGGGGGCCCGAGCCTCAGCCTCTATTCCAGCCATGGGTCAAAGAGACAGCTCTTTATGTTTAAAAAAAAATAAAAATAAAAAGCCCTAGCCAGTTGGGCTCAGTGATAGAGCGTTGGCCTGCAAGCACATGCCCAGGTTGCAGGCTCGCAGAGTGCAGAAGGCAGCTGACCAATGATTCTCTCTCATCACTGATGTTTCTATCTCTCTCTCCCTTCCTCTCTGAAATCAGTAAAAATATATTTTTAAAAAATAAGAAGAAAGAGAACAAGGAAAAAAATGTTTAAATGGAAAGAAGCCCTGCTGGTGTGGCTCAGGGGTTGAGTGTCAACCATGAACCCGGAGGTCACTGGTTCTATTCCTGGCCAGGGTACATGTCTGAGTTGTGGGCTCACTCCCCAGTGGAGGGCGTGTGGAAAGCAGCGGATCAATGTTTCTATCTCTCTATCCCTCTCCCTTCCTCTCTCTGTGAAATCAATTTTTTTAAAAAAAGGAAAGAAATTATTGGGATGTTTAAAAGTGTCAAAGATAGAGCTGCAATAAATTCAGACTTCGACATTCATTTATGCAGCCATTAGTGAGCGCCAGCTACGTACCAGGCTCTGTTGAAGGTGCAGGGGACACAGCCATGGCAGTGGCAGGAGCGCTGCCGGAAGGCAGACAGTGAACAACGGAAACAAGTGAAGGAGATCAGCACTTTAGAAAAAAGGGGAAAAAAGTACAACAGGTTAAAGGAACCCAGGGGATGGTTGCAATTTTGAGGAGGTTGGTGAGAAGGTCTCAGTGAGGAGGTGACATTTGAACAAAGATCTGAAGGAGGTGAGGGGGCAATGTGTGGCTGTCTGGGAGAGGAAGGGCGGTGCAGGCAGAGGGAACGGCCTATGCAAAGCCCTGAGGTGGGAACGTGCCTGACATGTTGAGGAGCAGTGAGGAGGCCTATGTGGCTGGAACAGAGTCGGTGAGGACAGCAGATGAGAATGAGGGGAAGGAGAGGACAGGGCAGAGTATTCAGGGCCATGTGAGCGGACTTGGGCTTTTTTGCCCTGAGTGAGGTGGGAGCCATGGAGGGTTCTTGAGCAGAGGGATGGTCCCTGACAGGGGGGCTCACAGGCGCCCTCTGGCTGTTACGGGGAGTAAGGGTAGAAGTGGGGACAGGGTGGTGATTGCGCTGGTCCAGGTGAGTGATGATGGGGGCTGGATGCAGGAAGTCACCCAGAGTCCGGGTCCCCACCCCAGGGTAGTAGAGAGCATCAGGACCCCCGTGCTGCCCGTATTTGTGTAACCCTGAGAGCTCCTGCCCCACTCTAGCCTGTTTCCCCACCTGTCAAACGGCACATGGTCCTTCCAGGCTCAAGTCTGGTGTGGGGAGGTCTGTGCTGTCCCCAGGGGAGGGGGAGCTGCCGTGGAGGGTCCTAGCCCCCCAGCTGCTCAGGGGAGGCCGTCGGAAATGAGGGTGTAAGAGAGAACCCACGCAGGGCGGACAACTCCATCTAGCTGGTCAACCTCCACGCTTGGATGGGTGTTAAATATTTTGAATTCATCTCTGGCTTTATTGCTCGCTGCATACAATGTCACCCCATTGTCTCTCCGGCCTTATCTTTCACTTCTCTCCTCTTTGCTCTCTCAGCTTCAGCCACACAGGCCTCTTCCACATCAGGCCCTCCCCTGCCTCAGTGCCTTTGCACGGGGCGTTTCCCTCTGCCTGGGCCATTCTTCCCCAGATATCTTCATAGCTCTTGCCTCCTCACTTCCTTCAGGTCTTTCCTCAAATGTCACTTTCTCGGGGAGGCCACCACCCTGCTTAGTTTGGCAACCCCGCCCGCACCAGCATTCCCCTCCCCCTTCATTAACCTGCTTAATGCTCCCATTCCTGACATTCTCCACTACAGTCTCATGTATCACATTCATGATCTCCCACGTGGGACTGTCAGCCCCGTGGGGTAGAGGTTTTGCTCTGGCTTGTTCCCATGTGCATCCCCAGAGCCTAGCACCGTGCCAGGGATGCAGTGTCTGTTCAGTGAATATGTGACTGTCAGATCTGTAAAAGGAGGAGGGTAACGCCTACTTCATCTCAGACAGTGGAAAGATGAACTAAGGGGCAACCTGTGAGGCACAAAGGAGAGGCTGTGACAGCAGAGATGCCCAGGGGGACCGTGCCATCACCCACTCAGGATTTTTAGGGTGAGATTCACAAGGACATAAACTGGCTATTTATTTATTTATTTTTGTTTTCTGTTAATCCTCACCAGATGATATTTTCCCATTGACTTTTAGAGAGAGTAGAAGAGAGAGGGGAAGACAGAGAGAAACATTGATGTGAGAGAAACACATCGACTGGTTGCCTCCTGAATGAGCCCTGACCAGGGCCCAGGCTGGGGAGGAGCTTGCAACCAAGATACGTGCCCTTGACCAGAAACAAACCTGGGTCCCTTTGGTCCATGGGCTGATGCTCTATCCACTGAGCCAAACCAGCTAGTACTATTCGTTTATTTTTAATGCTAGAGGCCTGGTGCATGAATTCGTGCACGGGTGGGATCCCTCGGGGTGGCCTGTGGAGATAAGGCCCCAGCTCACGCCCCCAGCCTCGCAGCCCTGCAGCCCTGCCTGGCACCCCACCTTGGCCTGGCCCCACCCCCTCACCTGCTTCACCATCCTGCCTGTGGGGCAATTGATCAGGGCAGGCCCCTACCCCCTACCCCCACCCCCACCACCACTGCTATGCTGGCCGAAGTCTGCTCCACCATCCCGCCGTGGTCCTGCTTTTACTGGGGCCCATCGGGGCCAGCAGTGCCTCCACTGCTGCCCGCTGCCAGCACCTTGTTGCCAACGCCCGCCATGTTCCACACCGGCCCTCCCCGCCCCCCTGGTGGTCAGCACATGTCATAGCAAGCAGTCAAACTCCCAGTCTCCTGGTCAAACTCCCTGTCCAATGACCGCCCGAGGGGACAATTTGCATATTAGGCTTTTATTATATAGGATGCTTTTATTGATTTCAGGGAGGAAGGAGAGGAAGAGAGAGATAGAAACATCAATGATGAGAGAGAATCATCAGTTGGCTGCCTCCTACACGCCCCCCACTGGGGATCATGCCAGGGACCTGGGCATGTGCCCTAACTGGGAATTAAACGTGACCTCCTGGTTCATAGGTCGACACGCAGCCACTGAGCCACACCGGCCGGGTGAAATTGGCCATTTAAAAGTGAACAATCCAGTGGCATTCAGCACGTTCATAATGTTGGGTGCCGACCACCTCTATCAGAATTTCATTCCTTTTTGTGGCTGAATACTATTCCTTTGTGTAGATGGACCACATTTTGTTCATCTGTTGATGGACACTGGTTTGTTCCCAGTGACCTCTTGGTACATGGGATGTCACTCAGCAAAACTGAGCCACACCAGCCAGGGCCTCTGCTTAACTTTTGAGGAAGTGCCAAACTGTTTTTCCAGCTGGTGAAGCGAGACCCCAATCTGATGGAGTGCTGGGGATGGGTTTACTCTTACTGAAGCCCCTGGCTCTCAGAATACATCACATCTTTCTGAGACTGGTCATGGCCATCAGCACCATTGCCCAAGACCCCAAAAACCTGATGGAGGGGGGGCTCAGCTGGGGAAACTGAGGCACAAAGAGAGGTTGACCTGGGCACTCAGCCTAAACCCCTTCCTTCCCCACCCTGGCCCACATTCTGGGACCCCCTTGCGGGGTCCCTGGGAGGGAGGAGCCCATCGTCACTGGGCACTGTCAGCCCCCAGCCCGCCACTCCCAGGAGCCCTTGCAGAATGGGGAAGAGGCTGCGAGCTTCGAGAAAGACACCAAAACAGCACTGAGTGTTCCCAGCTCCGCACCGCACAGCTTCCTGTTGGCCGCTGTCAGTTCCTCCACTGCCCGCTCCCCTCGCCCCCAGCTGATCCCCTTCCCCAGCTGGGCCTCCCTCCTCTGGCCACCCACACCCTGGGCATCTCTTTCCATCTTTCCTTCCTGTGCTCCCTCAATGCCACTTTCTAACCACTTCTCATTAGAGACTTAAAACGTTTTAAAAGTTCCAAAAAGAGTGTTACAGGGGCTCAGGTTCACAGAATCAATGAAATATAATTTTCGTGACTGTTGGTCCACCCATGAACTGCTTTATTAATTTTACTTTATTTTTTTTTTTTCCTATAAGGCCCTCCCATCAGCCTCCCACCAAGAACTGGGACATGACCCAGCTCTGTCCCTCCACCACCCCAAATCCTGTTTTGTATTCTCTCGTTCATTTTTCGTTTCTCTGTTTTCTTACACCTCATCTTGTTTCATTTTCTCCGTGACTGAGCTTTATGGCAAAGGTGGCTTTTGTATGGGGCTCTGGGGACTTCTATTTTTTTAAAAAATACATACTTTATTGATTTTTTACAGAGAGGAAGAGAGATAGAAAGTTAGAAACCTCGATGAGAGAGAAACATTGTTCAGCTGCTTCCTGCACACTCCCTACTGGGGATGTGCCCACAACCAAGGTACATGCCCTTGACTGGAATCGAACTTGGGACCCTTCAGTCTACAGGCCAATGCTCTATCCACTGAGCCAAACCGGCCAGGGCGGGGTCTTCTATTTTTGCTCAAGATTCTACTACAACTAAATCATAGGTCATAGCTTTTAAATATATTTCAATTTTGTCAATTGTACCTCAGGTAAGCTGAAAAAAAATAAGATTCAACTACAAACCCACCAAGCAAATTAAGATGTTTGCTCGTCACTCTGTTTAGAATCGAGAAAGGAGTATGTTGCTGCGACCCAGCCGTCTCGCCGCCTGCCCCGGGGCTCTTTTTCACTGTTGTGTAATATTCCAATCCACTCTATCCAGTGGCGGAGGGGGCATTAAGGTTCCATCAAAGTCTTAACTCTTAATGGCCATTGTGTTCCTGGGCTGCCTTAAGGATCATTGGTGTTGCCCCTTTTAAATAACTCGCCCTTCAGTTGGCTCTTACTTCCCCAAATCTTGGCGATCGCTGGGAGGGGGTGAAGCCAGGGACACTCTGAGGTCCAGCTGCCCCATGAGGCGCCCTCTCCGCTTCACCCCGGGGGAGCCCTGCCTGGCTGTCTTGGCAGCTGCTTATAAACCTGCTATTTATAACCAAACCCCACCCCCAGCCATGTCACAGCCCCCAGCCCAGCCCCCAGTGAGCTCAGCGTTGATGGGGAAGTAGGTTGCTAGGAGCTGGGGTTTGTTTGGGGTTTGGGGGTGTCCCTGCAGTTTCCTGAGGCCTTCATTTCCTAGAAGCAGAAAACACTCAGGGGTGACAGCTCAACCCCCATTTCCTTCCACAGTAGGAGTTTGGGGTGAAGGGGGCCGAGGAAGTGGGTGCTGGGACCCCAGCCACAAACTCACTCTCCTCTGGCCCTCAGAACCGCGTCCCCCTAAGGCAGCGATTTTCAAGATTTTTAACCGGTGTGCTGCAAGGATTTTTAAAACATGCACTACCTGACTAGTTAGTCAGGGGCACTGGCCTCTTTACCTTTAACAGTCAAATAAAAAATGACAACAGCCAACACTAGCCATCCGGTGTGAATGCATTAAAATCATACTTTTTGGGGGTCAGATCAGCAAAAAATATAATATATAGTTTTGGTGTGCTGAAGGATTTTAGCAATTAGTTCATGTGTGCCGTGAGATGGCGTGGGAAAAACAAAAAAGAAAGAAAATCGCTGCTCTAACGCATCACAGCCTCTTGCTTCCTCCCTCATCGGTTTGGGCTCCGCCACCAGGTCTGTATCCCCATTCAAGCAGACATACTGCCCACCCTGCCCCCATGATTCCCCCAGCCCCAGCCCCAGGAACTGAGAGGCCCAGGCAAATCTTGGGGACCCAGGCCAGGGAGGCACACGTGCGGTGCCCCTGCCCCCACGCTGCCCCAGGCCAAGGCCTCAAATAGCTCAGCTTCTATATTTAGGAGTTCACTCAGCAGTGCCAGGGAACTATAAGTATGGCCCGCTCAGCGCTGCTGCCTCCGCACTCCCTGGGCTGGGCTGGGCTGGGCTGGGTGGGGGTCAGGGCTCAGGAGGATGCCAGCGGGGGCTGGGCAGGGTGCGACCAATCTAGTCAAATAGACTCTGAAAGCCTGGCCTGGGGGGAACCCAGGTGTCCAGCCTGCAGGAGGAGACAAAGGGTCCATTGTCCCTCCTGACCCTGGGTCTGGGGTCAGAGCTGGCCAGCAGCCTCCCACCCCCTTTCCTCACTCTCTGGGGCTTCCTGCTTGGGGACAGCTGTCTGGCTGCACAATAGCTGTGCCGCCCTCCTGGAGCCAGCAGCTGGGCTCATCCGTGTGGGGCTGGCCGGCCCCTTCCTCTGCCATTGTGTCCCAGGCAGGGGGCTTCCTGTTACGCCCCCCTCCATCCGGAGACCCCATCTGACCCCGCCTCTCCTGGGGATTGGAAGGGTGCTGGGCATGGGCTGGTGGCACCAGAAGGGGGGGCAGGATATTGAGGTCCCCTCGTCTTCCGCACAGCAGAGGGCATTACAGAGAAGATGGCCAACCTAACTGCTGGGGTTGACAGCACATAACATCCACTCTGAGCCCCTGCAACTTGTTCACTCCCCTAGGACCCTCACCTGTGCTCGCCGAGGTTCTGACCATTTCACAGACGGAGAAACTGAGGCCAAGAGAGGTCACTTAACCAGCCTGAGGCCACATGGTCCAAAAGTGGAAGAGACGAGTTTTGCCCGGGACCTCTGATGGGAGATGGGAGGTGGGGAGGGGGAGTGCCCTGTGACTGTGCAAGTCATTTCACCACTTTGTGCCTCAGTTTCCCCATCTATCTAATGCAAAGCACAGCACCTGCCTCCTAGGGCTCCTGGGAAGATAAGTGAGTTCAATCCCTGTGAGGTGCTTAGAAGAGGGCCAGGCATATAGTAGGTGCTGGGTGACTACTATCACCCACCATGACAATTGTTCCTGTTGCAGCTGTGATAATGAAAATAACAATAAATAGAATAATACTCTTATTATTATTGGTTGGATAATTCCACTTCCTAGCTGAGGAATCTCAGGCCAGTGGCCCAAGCCCCCAGGTGCCCATTTCCCATCTGACTAATGGGGACCCATGTCCCTGCTTCACACCATGTGGAACAGAGGTCACAGGTTGTCCGAGGGGCTGCCAAATAGGTCAGCGGGGCTGGAACTTCAAGGAAGGAGGGGGAGTAATGTGGACACTCCAGTGGGGCCAGATCAGGAAGCCCGAGGGGGTTTCCTTCAGTGGGGGCAGCAGTAGGGGTGGGATCACTCACTGGAACCTGCAAGGTGCAGAGACACAAAGGGGTCAAAGTCCTGCCCTCGGGGCTCACCGTCTGTGGGGTGGAGGGCAGACAGTAAACAGGGAAGCAGGTAAGTTCCATGGTGGGGTCTGATGAGGTGCTACAGAGAATGGGGAAAGTGGGGAGCCATCAGGGTTGCTGCAGATGGGGGAGGATTACGTATCAGACCTGGGAGATAGGTCGGGGAATGTTTGAGCAAAGACATGATGGACAGGAGGGAGGGAGCCAGAAGGTTATCAGGGCCAGGTGCTCCAGGCAGAGATAGCCGCCCTTGCAAAGGTCGGACCCTGAGGTCGAATGTGCCTGGGGTTTTCCACCAGGAAAAACCGGTAGCCAAGTGACTAGGGAGACTGAAGAGGGAGCTGAGGGCAGGCAGGTGCCAGGGCAGAGCTTGCAGGGCCGTCTGCACCATTGGACGTTTATGCTGAGTGAAGTGGGAGCCATAGAGGGCTCTGGAGCAGAGGAGGGATGTGCCTGGCTCAGGCAGTCCCAGGCACCCTTGGTCCACAGTGAGGGGAACAGTGTGGGGACAGGAGCCAGGGCACCAACGTGGGGGATGATGGGACTGGACCAGGGTGGGGGCCAATGAGGAGAAGTGAGAGGATTTGGGGTGTAGTGAAGTCAGAGCCATCGGGCTTGCTGACCGGCCAGGTTATAGTGGTGGTGGCGGGATGTTCCTCTTCAGGCCTCCCCCAAGCTTGCAGCAACATCTCAATGCCTTTTCTTGTATGTTACCCAGTTCTTCCTCACCCTGCTGCCTGAGGCCAGCCGGCAGGCATTTTATTCCCAGTCATCAGATAGGAAGACTGAGTTCCAGACAGGTTAGACCTGCTCCAAGGGCCCAAGGCACATCCCAGGGGAGGAGCAGGCAAAGCAATGGATGATCTTGTGGATAGTGTGGGGACAACGCCCTGGGGCCCAGCCTCCCCTCCTCTTGCTGGGATTCCCCTCCCCGAAGCTTCTCCAGGAATCACACCTTGGCCTGTAAGGCAGGATGCCCAGACCTGGGGTTTACAGCTTTTGGGGGGAAAAAAGCCAAAAAAGACTGGCCTAGCCCTCTCCCTTCCCAGCCTCCTCCAGTGTCCACTTCCCTCCGCCAGGTCCCTCAGGCGCCCTGGTGGGACGCCCCCCTCAACCCCCTGTTCAGGTCAAGGGAATGGCAGTGGGTAGGAAGGGGCTAATTCTAGGGATGGGGGTACTTCTCTGCCCTCAGCCATGGGTGACCTTACTTTTCCAGGACCACAATCTTTCCCTTTCGAACTATGATGGACTTCATATGTTCTTGAATTTTTCTACACTTTTGCATCCTTGACTCGTTCGTTTCAAAAGGAAACAGCATATTGATATATTGATGTTATCACTGGCAAACGCTTTGTGTTGCCCTGGGACTCCATAAACTTAAAATAACAACACAAGGAACATAACACCATGGTGGCTAGCTGGATAAACCTCAGGGCCGCTGAGGTGTTAACGACACATTAGTACCCGAAGAGACTTTCTCCTGCCCGGATCTCTGCTGAGCTACAGGTTAGCTGTGCCTCAGCTCCCGCCCACCCCCCCAACACACACACACCTAAATGGGAGCAGAGCCGCACCTGCCTCATAGGGGGTTCGCAGAGTCAACGGTTGAAATAGGCACAGCACCTACAGTCAGGCTCGGCCCGGATTAAACGCTTTATAAATAATAGCAGATTTAAAAAATTGCTAGATGGCCCCAGAGACAAGCCAGTCATGTGACTTATTCAAAAAGGAAACAGCTTTCCTATCATGTGATTCTCTGTGGTTTAACGTGGTGCCCGCGCTCCCCTGAAATGCAAGTTTCCCACCAGGGGAAACCTCGCCCAGAAAGGCCGTCTCCAGCGTGGTGGCCCCTGGGTGTCTGACATGTCTTCTCTTGGTGCCTGCCTGGCATCCCTGGGACACCTTCACGGTCCTGCAGCTCCTACTGGACTCTGAAGTCTCTGTGCCTCAGTTTCCTCCTCTGAAAAATGGGGGGGGGTTTGGAGACTAGGACATGCCAAGGCCGTGAGCACAGGGGAGTTCCCCAAAGCGAAAGCCCCGAGGGGTTTCTGACCTGGTGATGGCCCCTCCCGAAGCTAAACAGTCCTCCGGGCAAGACTCCCCCGCCCGGGCCCTCACGGCCCCCATAGCCTGGGATACTGGGATGAGTGCCGAGAGCCCCAGAGCTCAGAGTGTTTGTCAGAAATTCAAACGGTGGAGCTGCTGGCAAAGGATCTGAGAGCAGGTGACACCTCTGTGGTGTGTGTGTGTGGGGGCGGGGGACGGGGCCAGTGCGTTGGCCCCGGGTCTGTGTTTTTACTGCACTTTCCTGTTGGCTTCCAGCTGCCCCACCAGTTGCAGGAGGGGCCTAGGGCAGCGGTCCCGCCCACACACTTTATAAAGGCGCGGCCGCCCCGCCTGGGCACTGGGACTGCCCAACCGCCTCTTCCCCTGCTGGCAGCTCAGGTCACCATGGGAGGTCCCCGCCTCAGCGCCTTTCACATCCTACAGGGTAAGAGTTTGGGGACCCTCTGGGAGGGGTAAGGGAGCCCCTGGCAGCACCCCTTTGGTGCCTCCATTTCCCAGTCTCCCCACACCACCCCCACCGAGGAGAAACAGGAGGCACCGCTGGCAGCTCCGGGGCCTGACATGGAGGAAGCCGCATGGTTAGGCGGGAGCCGCGGCACATGGGAGAGCAGCTGGCAGTGCCCGGGAACCCCCTCTCCCAGGCAGGAACCCCCCGGGTGCTCTAAGGGTCTGTTCCCCACCCCAGAGGGATCTCCACGCTCCTTCCAGATCCACTTTGGAAGCTGCTCCCTAAGAGGGGAAGCTGAAGCAGGTGGAAGAGAGGGGGCGAATGAGTGCTGTGACCCCCTAGGAAGTCACTCGTAACTGATGGCAGAGAGGGGGCTAGGGAGCTAAGGGGGACCCTTCCACAACGGGGTGACCCCCAGACTTCTCCCATTATGTGGCAAGGGAAGCCCGAGACCCAGCGGGGACTCAGCTGTGCGTTGAAGGGCTTTGCTGCAGTGGGTTGAACCTGGGCTCGGCTGTGACTTCCCCCTTGCCTCCTTTCCCGCCCCACCCAGGGTGGCTCTAACGGTTATCAGGTTATCAGGGCAGCCCGTTGCCTGGGCAACCAGGCAACAAAGAGAGTTAAGAAATGACATTTGGGTGCCACTCAGAACTTCCCCAGGCCACAGGGATGGGGCTCCCTGTGCTGGCCCAGGGTGCCAGGCGCGAGCTGTTTTCTATAGCTTTATGAAGCTGAGGTGTAATTGACATAGCGTATAATTCGCCGGTTGCATGGTTACAATTAGATGATTTTTTGTAAATTTGCCGAGTCCGTGTGGAGCACAGCTGAAGGCAGAGATGTGTCAGGGGCCAAGTCACAAAACTTCTGATCCTCACTTTCCACGTCTGTGAAATGGGGCAGAGCAAGGCTGGTCTCCACTTTACAGGCTTGTGTTAAGGGTTGAGTCCTGGTTCACAGTGAGAAAGTAACATTATTGTTGTTGTTGCTAATGTTACTATTATTATTATTTCACTGGTGGGTCTGGGGGATGGGCAGGAGGGGGATCCTTAGCTGGAGGAGCAAGGAGAGAATGACTGCCCCACCCCTGCCACAGGGGCCCAGGCAGGAATCTGACTGCTCACGGCTCAGCTAGGGCAGTGGCCGGCAAACTGCAGCTCGCGAGCCACATGCGGCTCTTTGGCCCCTTGAGTGTGGCCACAAAGTTTCAATCGCACTGTACGTGCGCTCCCGCTCGTGGTATTTTGTGAGAGAGCCGCACTCAAGGGGCTGCAGTTTGCCAACCACTGAGCTAGGGGAATGCAAACCAGATGGGACTGGGAGCAGCGACCAGCCACCCCTCTCCAGGCTCCTGTTTGGGTGGCTGCCTGGCCCCCAGGTGGAGGTCTGGCCCAGCAGCCTCTGTGGTGGGGCAGGAAAGCCCAGCTCAGAACAAAGAACCCCCTCCCTGTAGACTCTGGAGAACTTGACCCCTCACTTCCATCTTGCCCAGCCCCCTCTTCACCAGATTCTCCATAAGCCTTTTCTGGGCTCTGAGCCTCAGTGTGTCCATCTGCAGAGTGGACATAAACAGAGCCTCTGTCTCCTAGGGCAGTTGTGAGCATGGACGGTGCTACTGGGGCTTTGGGAGCTGGGGACCAATCGGCCCAGGGCCCACGCTGCCAGGGAAGGTCACTGTGTGGTCTGTCCTACAAGAGGAAGTGGGTTTCCACCAAAGGGAGAACTAACCAAACCCTGTGGCCAGAGAGGAGGAAGACAGGAGTTTCAGCCTGTTCACCGCATCTGCGAGGGCCTCGGGGAGGGTGTGGGGGTCTTGGCCCTCTGCTGGCCTGAGGGGTATCAAGTTTGGACACTGGGACTGAGTGCTCAGGGGGCCCTCCAGTCTGCACCCTCCACAGCTCCTCAAGTTGTGCTCACAATGACCGACCCCAAAATTCCCCTGGGAGCCCCTCCATGGGGGGACTGGGGATCCCCTCCATGGGGGACTGGGAGCTCCTCCATGGGGGACTGGGAGCCCCTCCATGGGGGGACTGGGAGCCTCTCCATGGGGGACTGGGAGCTCCTCCATGGGGGGACTGGGAGCCCCTCCATGGGGGACTGGGAGCCCCTCCATGGGGGGACTGGGATCCCCTCCTTGGGGGACTGGGAGCCATGCGTTATCCCTTTCATTTGGGCCAGGAAGTGACTCACTCCTGCCTGCCTCCCCTGGCCCCCATTCCCTTCACCCGCTGCCCCCATCTGGTCTCCCTGGAT
>NW_005871358.1:893774-916259 GCF_000147115.1 Myotis lucifugus
TCTCATCTCTTCATTTTCCCTCCATCTCTATCTTTTGTCTCTCATCTCTTCATTTTCCCTCCATCTCTATCTCCCTCTTTCTCCTCTAAGTCTCTAGTGCCTTCTCTCTCTCTCTCTCTCTCCCCCTCTTTATTTTCTCTCCATCTGTCTCCTTGTCTGTCTCTCTGGTGAACGGGCAAGGAAGTCGTCTTCTCTAGCCCCTGCTGACTTAAGGAGAACCCCAGGACATGCCCTGGAACGGGGTGCCCTGAGCAGCAGGAAGTGCAGGATTGGGGGTCCCGTGCAGCACCGCCCCTAACATGAGCCCCCAGCATCTTCCTGTGTGGGGAGCCAGGGTGTGAAATGTCACCACCAGGTCCCAAGCTGGTCGTTGTGGTGGACAGATGTGGGTGCAGTGTGCTTGCACCTGTGTCCCTGAGGAAGGGTGTGGGCCAGAGCACCTTAGATTTGGGAGATCTGAGAGGACACCTGGCCTAACCCCTTCATTTTTACATAAAGAAATGACGGCAGTAAGCACTTTGACACACCAGGCAGTACTTGTCTGCTTAACTCTCACACTCTAGGAAATGGGCCCCCTCTTCATCCCCATTCTACAGAAGGGGAAACTGAGGAACTGAGGCACCTGACCAAGGTCTGGGAGTAGAACCAAGGCCATCTGGCTCCAGTATGTTTCCTGAACTGCTGCCCACAGGTCAGCAGAAGCCAAGACCCCTGCCAGGCTCAGGCCCCTCCCCATCCTTCAGTTCCTGAAAGACACCCTCAGGCGATGGGTGCAGACCCTCTGGCCATGGGCATTGGAGGCCAGGGAGGTGCCACCTGCCCACTCGCTCCTTGAGAAACAGACAGAGCCCGAGCCTGGGAGGGGTGAGCTGCCCCTTCCCTCAGATGTGTCACCCTCAGGCCTCCCTTCCCCGTTCTGTGTCCCCCCTGACCCTCCATCTCTCTGTTCCAGCGCTGTGTGTCCTGCTGACTCTGTTGGAAGATGGACCCCAGAACACCAGGGGTGAGTCTGCCGGGAGTAACTCAGTCCCCAGCCGGAGTCCCAACCCCACCTGCACCTCTCAGCCCAGGCAGAGAAAGGCCTGTTGCAGGAGGAAGCTTAGGTTTGCCCCTCCCAACTCCCCTCCCCAGCCTCTGGCTCAGCCCTCATCTTCTGACCATGGTCTCCGTCCCACAGCCTCTGCCTGTCCCCGGCGGTGCCCTCCAGACTCCTCATGTGTCAATGGCACTTCCTGTCGCTGTAACCCAGGATTCAAATCTTCATCTGGGGAGATTGACATCAGCTACAGGAATCGTTGTGAAGGTACAGAGGCTTGGGGTGGTGGAGGGCTACAGGGAGACGGAATGGTGGTTGGTGGCCTCAGCCTTTGTTCTCAGACCATCATGAAGGACAGAGAAAAGAGAAAGAAAAAGATATGAAGGTGGAGAATGAGAAGTGAATAAACATGGCTTCGTACAGAGGGAAGACTGGGGCGGGGGATGCAGAGCTTCCACCCACCCACCACTTCAGCACTTGCTCCTGTATCCAAATCCAGGAGACAGACAGAAAGCTGAGTAGAGCAGAGCTGATTTAGTGGGTTTCAGGAATGGCTTGCTCCAGCCATAGCAATGTTGCCTGAGTCTAATTATTTCCTAAAAGACACCAGGCTCCATGCTAGGTGTGGGACCAGGCTCTCTGCCCGGAGGGCACTCATGGCTTTGGGAGGTGACCCTTTATCCCGTTTTGTTGCAGACATTGATGAATGTGAAGTACGCAGAGCAGTGAAGGCCTGTGGAAGAGACGCAGACTGCCATAACACGGTGGGGAGCTACTACTGCACATGCATCCCAGGATACAGCCTTGCTTCTGGGGCAACAAAGTTCAGTAATGCGAGTGAGAACACGTGCCAAGGTAAGAATGACCCCGCATCTTCCATCTCCCTGTCCATGAGGCTTGGAGTCACCAGAGCCATTCCTGCGGCATACAGGGTGCCGGGCCCTGGTGATAGGTGCAGCCCCCAGGTCTGAGTGGGACAAGTGTGCCTGTGCCTGTCCCACTAGCACAGAGAGGCAGGGTGGCATGAGAGCCAAGGCCCCAAGTCCTGGTACTGCTACCTGACAGCTGTGTATGCAGTGCCAGCCAGGACACTTATTCAGAAATCACTGGTAGTGTGCGAGATGTGATAATATTACTGTGATTTTGTGTAAAAAAAAAAAAAAAAAAAAAAAAACGAGAGAGAGAGAGAGAGAGAGAGAGAGCCTACCTTTTACAGATAAAAACAAAAGGAGCTTTTCCTTTTCTTAATTGTATGACCTTGGACACGTTCTTCACCTCTCTGTGCCTCGGTTTACCCATCTGTAAAAGGGAGTGACAACGGTGCTTACCTCACAGAATCGCTGGGAAAGTATATGAGATCATAGAGCACATCACAGTGGTGGCTGTTGGGTGTTTAGACTACACTCATTCTGATCTAACACACCCTCTCCGGGTTGGACATCCCAGGGGATGTACCCCGGGTGGCTATTCAGAACAGCTGGCCTGGCCCATCCCCTCACCAGGGACCCAAGAAGAGCCAGGCCTTCATGATCACCAGGCTTTGCCCCTTTCCAGGGAGAGCAGGTGGACAGGGAAGGGGCTTCAGCATCCGCAGGCAGATGGAGCCAGCAGTGGTCAGGCAGAAGCCATGACTCACCCAGAGACAGGGGGTTAGTGAAGAACACAGAGAGGGGAGGAGGAGGCCGAGCTGGGGATCCTGGGGGCTCTGAGCCAGGTCCGCAGGCCTGCCCTGCGTGCAGAGGGAGGTGGCAGAGCCTCCTGGTGGGAGGGAAGGAGGCACCTGCACCTGCCTGGAGCCCAGCGGGAGGGCTCTATCCACGGCACTGCTGGTCCACAGGGGCCTCTGTGGGGGACGTTATGCCCCCGATGTGTAGCCTGCGCACAGGGCACAGCCTTCATGTGAATTGGAAACATGTCCCTTGTCTCCAGGTGGACACGGTGTGTTTGGGGAATGGAGAGCGAGCTGGTGTTTAGCCCCCAGTTGCCTCCTTGGCTGGACCCCCTTGTGCAGTGAGCCATCTGCACAACCGCAGGGTGGTCATGGGTCCCACTCAGCATGCCTGCAAGCCCTGAACGCAGGTGGTGCTGTGGGTACTGAGGTGTGTGGCTGTGTCAGGAACAGGCCAGGCTGAGAGACAGGGCCAGAGCTGCTGGGCAGAGACATGGCCGAACAAGAGTGAGGTGGCAGAGGAGGCACCTCAGGGGGAGAGCTGCTGTGGGTTTGGATCAGGACCTGCCACCTGAAGACCTAGCTTTGTGACGGGTTCAGCTGGGCCGTCTGCGCACCTGCCCACCTCGGCATTCCAGCCTTTGCCGACCTGAGGACCTGTCTGCTCGCGTCACGGCCCACGAGGTCTGCTTTGAGCAGGAGACCTGGGCCCCTTCCTCGGCCGCTCACCCCTCTTTCTCCAGACATCAAAGGGCCATCCCAGGCACCTACCTGGTCTCCCACCCTCTCTGAACCACAAGACTCAGAACCCTCTGCAGAGGCCATTCCAGAAGTTCGGAGCCTGCTCACCTGGTGTCTTATTGCATAAAACACACAAGGGCAGCAGTCAAGATACTTCAAGAGCTCATGGCGCAGTGCATTCCAGAGCAATATTGTCCTCTTCCCCATCGCCAGTGCCTGCTGGATGAGACCTGATGCCACCGGAGCCCACACAGGGGCAGCCATGCCAGGCCCTCCCAGACCCCCCGGGCTGTAATGGCCCAGGGACCCCCCTCAAGAAAATTGCCTCTGGTCCACAGTCCCAGCTGGAGAAGCTGCCTCTTGATACCCGGACCCCAATTCTCTGCCACTCGGCCTCCATCTATTCCCCCAAGCAAGCGTCCACCCTGACCCTCCCCTGTAACTGCAGTTCTCAGGACGGTGGGCAGCTTGATGACCGGATCCAGATGGGTTACATGTTGGGGGAGGACTGGATGACGTTAACCTCCCCAGCCAGCCCCAAGCTCTGAGAGTTGGGTGAAGGAAGAGGCTCCCGCCTGGACCAGGTGACAGGAGGGGGCGTCATCGGGGACCATTGCCCCAGGCTCAATCCTCTCCCAAGGAGGTCAACCCAGGTGCCATGGGGACCCAGACCATGGGGCTACAGAAGACAGAGCTCAGCCCCTCTAGGCAAGGCCCACAGGTCTGTGTCCCTGGTGGGAGAACAAGGAGCCAGATGACAGACACACCTGCCACTCTTCACCCATCAGCTGCTGCTCCCCGCTCCAGGCACCCAGCCCTTGCCCACCGTTGATCAAGCTCACATGTGGATTCTCATCACTCCCTGCCAGTCCAGGGGATGCCATCAGGGGGATCAGAAGGGGCACCTTCACCACAAGACTGCATGGCTGGATGTCAGCCCCACTGCCCTCATGGCCTGGCACCCACTGTCCAGGTGGCCCTGGCCTATCTGGCATCATTTTCACATTCTGGGCCCGGCCTAAAAGCCTTGTCCGAGAGGGGTCAGGCTCAGGGTGGTTCTTGGTCCATCTCCATGGGCTGGAGTCTCAGAAGTCATGTGGTTGGGAGGGCGCTGTCTCACCAGACTCACCAGGATTCCAAGGAGAGCTCAGCCCACAGCACCACCCGGGGGGGTCAGGACAAAGGCCACCGAAACGAGCCTGCTCAGGGCCTGCAGCACTTCTCCCGCCCTTGGTTCCAGGAAGGCCCAGCCTGGCCTTTGCCCAAGTCCTCAGGCTGGGACACAGGTGGCGGTGATGTCCCTGCCCAAGCTGGGAGCTGCCTGGAGAGGAGATGGTGGTGGAGGGAGTCAGAGGGAGGACTTGGACCGCTTCTGGCCACATCTGGACAACAGAGCACCTAGGCCAGCATGCTCACCCACAGGACACCTCCATGTGAATTAGAAAAGGCATCACTCGCCTGGGAGGAGGCAGTGGGGCCTTCAGATGCTTCTATGGCAGGACACGTGGCTGACTCCCAGCCTTGAAGGCTGCCCACGGCTGCAGGCATCCATCACCCTCTCCTTCCCCTTGCAGACATGGACGAATGTCTGGACCCCAGAATCTGTAAAAGCCACAAGTGTGTCAACACCCTTGGCAGCTACACCTGCACGTGCCCACCAGGATTTGAGCTGAACCCAGAGGACCCAAAGCTGTGCAAAGGTAGAGGCCCCAGGAGGACGCTGTGAGACTGGACTGGATGGAGCTGGGGAAGGAGCCAACGCAGGTCCCGCAGCCCCAGGAGGCAGGAGAAGATTCTCAGGTTCCCTGCCAAGGCCCTGCCTAAGGATTTGCCTCCCTGAAAAGTCCTGCCACAGAGCAGGGCGGTGGCAGGGCCTTCTGGGCCTGAGGTTTCTTTGTGGAGCCCCTGTGAGCACCCCCGGCCCTTCCCTTTCCTCATCTGTCACATGCAGCAGGGGGAGGTGTGACTTCTGGTTCCCAGAAGGGAACCTGGGCCAGGGCCCAGGAGGGTGTAGGCAGGAGTCCTTGGTCAAGAAACCTAGTCCCTGTGACTCAGTTTCCCTCCTGGATTTGCCACCTATAAACTGGAGACTATGGTCCCTGCCATGTCCGTCTTGTAGGAGGCCACTGTAATGTGCTTTGAGGGTGAAGTTGAAGGTCACCAGGTGGTGGCATGTGTACTGACGGTGGGATCCTCAGGCAATGAGAAGTGGGTGCGGGGAGGGCCTGACGCTCTGGCTTTGTCCTCAGATGTGAATGAATGTACCTCAGGACGAAAACCCTGCCACAAAACCACCCACTGCCTCAACAATGTGGGCAGCTATAAGTGCCGCTGCCGCCCTGGCTGGAAGCCGATTCCTGGGTCCCCCAATGGCCCAAACAACACCGTCTGTGAAGGTTTGGAGTTCAGATCTCATAAATGACCCACTTCTTCTTTACTTGGCTGAGCCACCTGAAAGGCAGCTGCCATAAGGTGCTTTGGCAGAGAAGGGGCAGCACTTTCAGAAACGGTGTGTGCCCAGGGCAGGCAGTGAGGAGAGGGGGACCTGGGCCAGGCAGGGCTGAGCTTCAGATTCTGTTCTTTTTTAAAAAATATATTTTTATTGACTTCAGAGAGGAAGGGAGAGGGAGAGAGAGAGAAACATCAATGATGAGAGAGAATCATGGATTGGCTGCCTCCTGCACACCCCCTACTGGGGATCGAGCCCGCAACCCGGGCATGTGCCCTTGACCGGAATTGAACCTGGGACCCTTCAGTCCGCAGGCCGACGTTCTATCCACTGAACCAAACCGGCTAGGGCTCGGATTCTGTTCTAATAAGGGCAAGATTGCAGCTCTGGGCGCATCGGTGCTACAGCCCACAGCCTCGGCGAATGGTAGCTATCAGTGTGGCAGCCTCCCTGGTTAGAAGTCCCGCCAGTCCATCCTGCCCTACAGGTGGGGGCACAGCTTTGGGATGACACTTGCACACACACAGCCCTGCCCTGTCCACCTTGCAGGGGCGCTCTGAGCTCATGGTGCTTTTACAGTGGAAAATGTCACCACAAGTTTGTATCCTGTCAGTCTAGGTAGCTGGTAAGCAGGGCATAGTGGGGTGTCCTCGGGGTGAACTGCTAAGGGATTTGGGAGAAGAGGCAGGAAGGATGCGAGCAAGGAGTAGAGGGAGGGCCTGACGCTCTGGCTTTGTCCTCAGATGTGAATGAATGTACCTCGGGAGAACATTCCTGCCACAAATCCACCCAATGCAACAACACCAAGGGCAGCTATGAGTGCCTCTGTCGCCCTGGCTGGAAGCTGGTTCCTGGGTCCCCCAGTGGCCCACACAACACCGTCTGTGAAGGTTCGGAGTTCAGATCCCACATTCCCAAAGACCCACAGCTCAAGCCACCTGATCACATATTCATGGGCACCCACACGAACCCAGCACAATGAATGCTGGGGGTGCCCTGCTGGGCCAGGCTTCCATTCTTTGACACTAAATGGGAAAAGATCTGGGGGTCCTGCGGAAGGAGCTGGGGTACCAAGGGGAAGGCTCCTGGGGGACCCCAGGCAGCAGCTAATTACTAACTGGGACAAAGGTATCTAATATCTCACAACCTGTACCTCTGTGAGGGCTGACCTGCTGTGGGTCAGGCCTCTGCACACTTCCCATAACCCCTGTGACTGCCACTCAGGGATGTGCAGTCAGCGGGTGTCATCACCTCCAGCCAAGGTGTCGGGTGGAGGGGGACTGGACACAGGAAGGGGGTAGAGCACAGAGAGGAGAGGGGCCCAGATTCCTGAATAAACAAAGGACTACTCGGTGTGAAAGTAGGACCTGACCCTAGACCCTGCCTCCAACACACACACACACACACACACACACACACACACACACACACACACACCCCTAATGAACTGCTGTTCTGTTCTCTGCAGAGATCTTCCCCACCTGGAACCCGCCCCCTGGAATCAAGAGCCAGGTGAGTGACTCCAGCCGGGACCAGGAGGCAAGGTCCCTCCACTCAGCTCACTGTCCACCCATTTTCCCACGCTCCCCCACCCACCTGTGAAGGTTTCTGACCCCTCGTCTCCTCTTTCCCCAGAGTCTCTCCAACTTCTTTGAAAAAGTCCAGGAACTGAGCAGAGACTTCAAGACTGCCTCGGCCCAGGACACCATCCACGTAAGGACATGACCTGGGGGGAAGCCCAGGACAGTGTGGGGGTGGCTGGGGGATGCTTCGCTGTGAGTGGAGACAGCCCAAGCAGGGGCCTCTAATCAGAGAAACAGCTGTGGCTGTACGCACACTATACACACACCAGATATAGGCTGTCCCCCAAAAGTGTATGGACACAGCCTGAACAATTATAAAGGCAGTGTTGATTAAAGTATATTTCATTTTCAAAATTGAGCTACCAGCTATTAAAGTATGTATACATTTTTGAGGACACCCTGTATATCCCCATCGCACAAACGGATGTACATGCACACCACCATTCCTGGGTGGCCCTCGCGCACACACACTCACACTCGCGAGAGATATAATGGCTACAGAATGGAGCAATTCAGAATTTTGCCTCTGGAGTGGAGTCACAGAGGTTCAAATCCCCCACACACTTACTGCCGTGACCTCAGAGTCCCCCTCTCTGGGTCCCAGTCTCCCGCTTTATACAGCGGTTGTGAAGGTTTAAATGAACTAAGAGAATCGTTCTCAAAGAACAGTGCCCGGCCCCCAGTAAGCACTGGATGTAAGTTTCAGCATATGCACGTAGCCCAGTAGAAATATATGAGCCCCTTATGTCATTTAAATTTTTCCAGTAGCTTTATTTAAAAAAAAAAAAGGTAAAAATAACCCTAGCTGGTTTGGTTCAAAGGATAGAGTGACGGCCTATGGACTGAAGGGCCCCAGGTTTGATTCAGGTCAAGGGCAAGTGCCCAGGTTGCAGGCTCAATCCCCAGTGGGGGGCATGCAGGAGTCAGCCGACCAGTGATTCTCTCTCATCATTGATGTTTCTATCTCTCCCTTCCTCTCTGAAATCGATAAAAATATATTTAAAAAAAATGAAACTAGCCCTGGCCAGGTGCCTTAATTGGATGGAGCATTGTTCTCTACACCAAAAGGCTTCGGGTTCAATTCCAGGTTGGGGTGTGTATGGAGGCAACCAATTGATGTTTCTTTCTCACATAGATGTTTCTCTCCCTCTCCCGCTTCCTTTCTCTTGCAAATCAATAATAACATATCCTTGGGTGAGGATTTTTTAAAAAGTAAAAGTAAACAAGTGAAATTAATGTGAAGATTCCATTTAACCCAATAGATTCAAAATATTACCATTTAAATATGGTGCCACGCGTGACTCATGGTGAGTGTTCTGGACAGTGCAGACTTAGGAGAGAACCTGGCAGAAGTCAGTGGCTAATCAATGCTAAGTACCATATAGGCATATACTCACCTTTGTCTTCTGGCTACTGCAGTATCTAGATGATTCCCCTGTGTCTGTCCCCCAGGCAACCCAGGGGGATTCTCCAGTGTGTTCCCTAGTGAGGGAGTGAGATCAGGGTCCTTTGGGCGGTCCCTGTGGTGCAGGGACCCAGCAGCTGTCACCCATCACCTCCAGAAATTCATCACGTCACTGGATGAGCTGGAACTTTCTGGGGACCTGGAGGCCCTGGCCCTGTCTGACAGGCACCGCATGGCCACCCACCTGCTCTCATACCTCGAAGAAGTCCTGAGGAACCTGGCCAAGACCTTGCCTGCACCCTCCTTCACCTACCATTCCCCTTTGGACACAGGTGAGGCCTCTTCCTGCCCTGCCCCAACCCTGGGCCCCATCCTGCATCTGGATCCCACAGTCACTGCCCTTCTCCCCTCAGAGCTGTCCCTGATGATCCAGGAGCAACGGAATGGAACCGTCACCCTGGGCCAGAGCCATGCACGAATGAAGCTGAACTGGACTCAGGCAGCTGGAGTCGGGGACTCAGGTAACAGCAGGTGGCCGGAGGGGGCACCGGTGGGAGAGGGAAGAAAGAGCTGGGATATGGCTAGGTGTGAGGTTCCAAATATATAACCATTGGAAACTGAGCCATCGGGAGGGACTCCAGGCATCATGGTGGATTGGCCAAGCCTAATTTGGACGTCTTGGGAGGGAGGGAGGGAGGTAGCCAGCATGTCTGTTCTCCAGGCCCCCCTGTGGCAGGCATATTCTCCAGCCGAAAAATGGAGACACTGTTGGTCAATGCCTCCGTGGTGCTGGACCCTGAGAGGAAAGCCCAGCTGGAAGAGACATATGAAAGTTCTGTCAACGATGCTCAGTCCAAGCTCCTCTCCACTGTCAACACGGTCTTTCTGAGCAACAAGAACACGGAGAAACTAGACCCTCCTGTCACCTTCTCCTTCTCCTACCATGTGAGTCCTTGGGTGGGGAGGTGGGATCAGCCCCACTGTTCATCCCCTGGCCAAGGTCATGGTGGCCCCTCTGCAGTCTTCATTTCCCCACCTCCGCCCCTTCTGCTACTTCCTTAAATGTACCTCAGGGCCTTTGCACTTGCTGTGCTCTCTGGCTCAGATAACTTTCCCTCACATGACTCAGTCCTTTACCTGTTTCTAGTCTTTGTTCAAATGCCACCTTCTCTAGTAGGCTCTCTCTGACCTCCTTATTTAAAATTACAATCTGTAATCAGTCATGCCCTATCTTTCTCTTATCCTGTTCTTTTTTTTTTTAATAGCACCTACCACCTTCTAAAACACTATAGGGTTTACTTATCTATTAGGTTTATTATTTACTGCCTGTCTTCCCAATGAGCATATCAGCCCCACAAGGGCAGGGATTTGTGTCTGCCCTGTTCACTGCTGTGGCCCGGCCTAGCACACACAGTAGGTGCTCAGTAAATACTTGTCAATGAAAAGCAGCTTCCTCAGACCCAGCCCAAGCTCAGACCCCCAAGGGTGGACTCTAGGCTAACATCTCTGAACACCCCACCTGCCCACAGCCGGAGACGCCCAAGTCACGTCAGGAGCTAATCTGTGCCTTCTGGAAGGGTAGCAACAGTGGTGGGTACTGGTCCACCACAGGCTGCAAGAAGCTGGGCAGCAGTAATAACAGCATCACCTGCCAATGCAACCACCTGAGCAGTTTTGCCGTCCTCATGGCCCACTATGACGTGGAGGTGAGCAGCCCCAGGGCTACCCTCAACAGCCCACAGATGGCAAGGTTGGCTTACGTGAGATGAGCAGCTGGTTCTTGATGGTGTGGCCCAATGGGTTTTTTTGGTTGTACAGCTAAGGTGGTCCCACAGACAAGCCCCCTTGACCCAGCAACTAAATGTGGCCTGACTGGAGGCCCTGCTCCAGCTAGCTTACCTCTGTCCACCCCGATCCAGTTGACCCAGTTGTTAAATATCGCTAAAAGCTGGAGCACAGCTCTGTATGTGGCCTCAGGTGATCCATAGATAAACTGGGCCATGTGGATAACTGGAATGGGCTAGGTAGAGTAGGGGAGGTTGGTGGTCCAGGCCAAAGGCCCAAGAAGTGCTAAAATGTAGGATTTGTGAGCTGATAGGTGTGTCCAGGTGTGGAAGGGGCAAGAGATGAGGTCAGAGAAGGGGACCCATCAGTGTTGGAAAAGGATGGGACAGTCAAAGCCTCACTGGGACCTTTTCCAGAGAGCAGTCTGGGATCTTTGCTGCACCCACGGATGTGTGTGTGTGTGGGGGGGGGGGGGGGGCATTAGAATGACAGAGACACCGCCGGCTTGCCAGGCTTGAAGGCAGAAGAGGTGGGGAGAGGTGATCGGCCTGATCTGAGTCCTGAGGTCAGGCAGGTCCCAGGTGGGTCTGGGCTGTGGGGCCCACAAGGAGGGCACAAGGCCTCAGGGTGCTCATCAAGCCCCTCCCATTCCGTCCTGCATCTAGGACCCGAAGCTGGCCCTGATCACCAAAGTGGGCCTGGCACTGTCGCTGGTCTGCCTGCTGCTGTGCATCCTCACCTTCCTGCTAGTGCGGCCCATCCAGGGCTCGCGCACCACCGTGCACCTGCACCTCTGCATATGCCTCTTCCTGGGCTCCGCCATATTTCTGGCGGGCATAGAGAACGAAGGAGGCGAGGTGAGGTCCCTCCCCACAGAGTGCCCAACTCTCACCTGGGAGCGGCTGGCTAGGTCCCAGGTCGGAGAAGCCCCGCCCCTGCACCGGCTTGAGCACCACCTGGCCACGCCCCGTCCCGCCCACAACCCCGCCCCCGCCGCGACCCCGCCCACCACAAGTGCTCTGGCCCGGAATGCGCTGAAGTTGCCCCGCCCCCACCCCGCAGGTGGGGCTGCGCTGCCGCCTGGTGGCCGGGCTGCTGCACTACTGCTTCCTGGCTGCCTTCTGCTGGATGAGCCTAGAGGGCCTGGAGCTCTACTTCCTCGTGGTGCGTGTATTCCAGGGTGAGGGCCTGAGCAAGCGCTGGCTCTACCTGATCGGCTACGGCGTTCCCTTCCTCATCGTGGCCATCTCAGCGGCCGCCAGGCCCGAGGGCTACGGCCGCCGTATCTAGTGAGTGGGGAGTCGTGAGGCCACAGGAGGGCTGGGGGGCTGGCCAGGGGTGTGGGGCCACAACCTCGGTGCCCCAATCCCCTCAATCCCCTCGGGCTCCTGACCAGACCCCTCTCTTCTCATCCAGCTGCTGGCTGGACCCCGCCCGCGGCTTCCTCTGGAGTTTCGTGGGACCTGTGACATTCATCATTTTGGTAACTAATCCCCACACTCCACCCTTAAGGCCTGTGTCACCTGGCTCCTCACTGAGCCCAAAAGGCCAGCTCTCTCCCTGAGTAACAAGGACAAAACCCTAATCCAAACTCTCTGCTCTCCGCCCAGTGCAATGCTGTCATCTTCGTGATAACTGTCTGGAAGCTCACTAAGAAATTCTCTGAGATCAACCCAGACATGAAGAAATTAAAGAAGGCCAGGTGAGGGCAGGGGCCGACAGGGAGAGGGGGGATGCATGGGGTGTCCCCTGCTACAGCTGCCCTTCTCCCCCAGGGTGCTGACCATCACGGCCATCGCACAGCTCTTGGTGTTGGGCTGCACATGGGTCTTCGGCCTGTTCCTCTTCGACCCGAGGAGCCAGGTGCTGGCCTATGCCTTCACCATCCTCAACTGCTTGCAGGGCTTCTTCCTCTTCCTGCTGCACTGCCTGCTCAACAAAAAGGTGGGCCGTGGGTCAAGCTGTGGGGGTCCTCTCCCCTTCCCCTACTTCCTGGGGCTGCCTCCCCTGACCTGGCACCTTGGGCCTTGCAGGTGAGGGAGGAGTACCAGAAGTGGGCCTGCATGGTCACTGGGAATAAGTACTCGGACTTTGGCACGTCGACATCCAGCTCCAGCCACAACCAGACTAGGGTAAGGGCCAACCCTGGTGTGGGGGTGCAGGGCCAGAAGGCAGCCTTGGGCCGGAATCAGTCCTTACTGGGTTCCTCTCTCTCCAGGTCCTCAGGCCGTCGGAGTCTGGCATGTGACTGCGAGGTTCTGGCCAGGGCAGCAGCTCCTGTGGCCTCAGCAGCTTTTGCACATACTGAAGACTGTCTCCTCTCTCACCACCTTGATCCCTCCACTCTCCTGTCCCCAGAGAAGGGGCATCAACAGTTGTTCTCTGGCGCCAAACCCAGGAACACAGGGTGGAGTCGGACCTGATGGACCTGCTTCTGGCTGCCTCTGCTGCACCCCAGCTGGCACCCAGGGTGGGCAGGAGCCGGACAGGGCTGCAGCCCCTTGTCCTGGTACCCAACACCCGGACAGACAAGGCTCCTGGCCTCCCACTCATCTGTCTTTGCTACATAACCAGAGGCCAGCGTGCTGGGGTTCTACTTTCCTGTTAAGCTAAGACTAAGCTCAAGGATGGGAGAAGGGCAGGGCCCCTTTAGGCCCTGCGACTCACGGTACAGAGGCCAGTCTGCCTCCCGGACAGAGGGTTCTCAATGTTTTGAAGGTCGTGGATGTTGTGTAATGTGTTGTTGTTTTTTAAATCTGTATAAAGTTTTCAATGTTGACATTTAAAATTTAATCTCACAGATACTAGTACAGGAGGTGGCTTTGCTGGCTGGGGGGCTCACTGACCAGGCCCACTATGTCTGTGAAATGTGAAGAGACCAGTAAGAAACAAATGGGCGGGAGCCAGGCTTCCATAATAAAAATTTATTCTTACACAAATCTACAGTGTTTGAACAGTAAAAAGAAAAGCCCCACTGTCGCCTAGAAAGAGGACTTGAAGCAGCACGTGGGAAGCAGGGTGGCTCCGGGATGTCAGGTGTGTGGTTACCGGCTCTGCTCAACTGTAAGACAAAACGTGCAGAGGCCAGTGAGAGAGGAGGAGAGGCCCCCGGGGCCCAGCACAACCCTCCTGCCCCAGCCACTTACTGTATGTGGAGATGTCAATTTCTTCAGGAAGCTCCGCCACATTTACTTCAAACCTATCCTGGACATCATTGAGGATTTTGGCATCATTCTCATCAGACACAAAAGTGATAGCCAGGCCTTTGGTGCCAAAGCGACCGGCCCGGGCCACCTGCAGGGAGATACAGGAACTCAGGTCAGGCAGAGACACAACCTGGGGATCTGAGGACAAGCCAGGCCTGGTCCCCACCCCAGGAAGGGGCCATCAGGGAGGTGCCACCTCTGTGGGGCCACTCACCCGGTGGAGGTAGGTGTCCGAGTCCTCAGGCATGTCGTAATTGAAGACGATGTTGACTCGCTCAATGTCCATCCCTCGGCCAAACAGATTGGTGGCCACCAGGATCCGCCGCTGGAAGTCCTTGAACTGCTGATAGCGTGACAGGCTGGGTGCAGGAGAAGCAAGAGGCAGACATCAGGTACAAGGTTCCTGAGTAGCACTCCCTCTGAGGGCCCCACCCTCAGGCCTTCGTGGTGGCACATACTCACCGCTCCTCCTGGGCCATGCCCCTATGGATGGCGATGGCTGGGAAGTTCTGTTCCACGAGCAGCTGGGCCAGGGCCATGCAGCGCTGCACCGACTTCACGAAGATCACCACCTGCCGGAGGAAGGCAGCAGAGTCAGGGCCACGGTCCCCATGCACTGTCCCTCCAAAGGTCCAGAACCCCCCAAAGGGCAACAGCAGTGTCACCTGGTTAAACTCTAGCACGTCCAGGAGGTCGAAGAGTTTACGGTTCTTTTCGCTGTCTTTGAGCTTGACATAGTACTGCTGCAGCCCATGCAGCGTGAGCTTGGTCTCGTCGTCCACAAACACCTCCATGGGCTGAGGGGAGGGGAGCAGGAAGGGGCGGGCAGGGCTTACTTCTGGGCACCCTGTCTGCCCAGAACCTTCCAGGAACGACTCCATGCTGCGATGCTTCCCAGAGAGGCTGCTGTACCCAGTGAACATTTCTCTCCCAACAGCTGGATCTAAGCTCTGGTCTGATTCAGGTGTGGACCAAGCTCAGCTCCCAATCCGACAAGACAGCGAGGAGGGCAGAAGGGCTCCACACGCCTCCCAGCATTGCCGTGCTGTGAGGGCAGCATGGGTGACGTGCCGCCGCAGCAGCTTGGGCCTCAGGACCCAGGAGGGCCAAAGCTGCTGCACCGAGGTCTTGGCTTACTCACATCTTGCATGAACTTCCTGCAGACGGGCCGGATCTCCTTGCTCAGGGTGGCACTGAACATCATGCACTGCTTCTCGTGTGGCGTCAGGCGAAAGATCTCCTGTACATCCCGCCGCATGTCTGGGTGGGGAGGGCAAGAAACAGGTGGGCATGAGTGCCTGCCAGACCTTGACCCCCACCCGAGACCAGTCCCAGCCCCTCCCAACCTGGCACCAAGATGAGGGTGGTGTGAGCAAGGAGTGGAGGGAGGGGTGAGACCCCAATGCCTGCGGGGCTGGTCTTGGGGTGAGCGCAGGCCCAGGAGGAGCTGCAATCCACTTACACGCTGCCAGAGCGGAGCAGCCGTGCCAGAGCACCTCCAGCCATGCTTCAGGGAAGGGAGCCTGAGGCAGAGACAGCTGCTGGGGTGAGAGCTGCAGCTACCTCCCAGGACACAAGCCCCATCTCTGACTGGCCCCGTCAGGGCTCACTGAAGGCAGGCAGGGGGTCTAGAGCTAACCCGGCAGGAGAGGAGGCTGTGGCAAGCCTCAGGCTAACATTTAGGTGTCGGACAGTGGCTCATTTAGGCCCTGTGGTCCCACTCAGCTTGGGGTCAGAAGTAGCAGGTCACATTAGGTCAAAGCAAGAACTCGCCCTAAACTGCTACAGGAGACCTGCCGGCCACCCACGTGACCCCACTTTGGGAAATCCCGGGTCCACCTGGCTCTGAAGTCTGGAAGGCTGTGAGGGCGCAGGTGCGGCTGGCTGGGTCTCTGGCAGCCCCCCAGACCCACAAGGACACTCACCCAGCTGCTCCAGCATCTTGTCACACTCATCCAGCACGAAGTGCTTCACGTTTCTCAGGTTGAGGCTCCTGTTCCGCACGAGGGCCAAGATGCGACCTGGAGTCCCCACCACGACGTGGGGACAGTTCTTCTTCAACACCTCTTCGTCCTTCTTGATGGAGAGACCCCCGAAGAACACGGACACCTATGCAGATGGGGAGAAAGTCACTTCTGCCCATCCAAGGACTGAAGCCTCGCACCCTACTCCATGCTGTCAGTGACAGCCACCCAGCCATGGCCCTGCCAACTCAGGCCGCAGCAGACCTCAATTCCCCAAGCCTCGACAGGCCTGAGAGCCTGGGCACAGCTCCACCGAAAAGCAGCCCAGGGCTGGGACCTGCGCAGGCCTCTGGGGGCCATGCATAATTCATCAGGCTTTTAAGGAGCATAAACCACCGCAAACCTCAAAGGCAGCTGCTGCAGCCAAGCTTGGTAAATGCTGGCTGGGCCAGAGCTGAGGCCAGCCAGGCTGTAGAGGACCATATGGCGCCAGGCCCGGCTCAAGGGGGCTCACCTTGACACTGGGCATGTACTTGGAGAAGCGCTCATACTCCTTGCTGATCTGAAAGGCCAGCTCCCGAGTGTGGCACATGACCAAGACGGTCACCTGTTGGGTAGGCAAGAGAGACTCACTCAAGGCAGTACCCTAAATCCTCCCCAGCTAGAGCCCACACTGGCTCTCTAGCCAGTGACAGGCCCCGTGCTGAGTCTACTCTCTAGCTACTGGGGTCTTCTGCAACCACATCATGACCTCCCACTAAAACTCCCTCCTTCACCATGTACCCTAAGGAAACAAAGGCTCGTGTACCCACATGCAGCAGCACATGGATGTTGCCCCAACATGACAAAAACAGAACACTGGTATTCACCTCAATTATCCCCCAAGAGAATGGAACACGATTGTCATGGCATGAGAAGACAGCTAAGGCCTGTCAGCAACTACAGCAGTAACAAAGCTGTGTACAGTGGAACCCCCCTTCAGAAATACGGTAGGGACAATTTAGAAAGTACACGCAAAATAACAACCATGTCTCTGGATGGTAAAACTATGGGCACTTTCCAGTTTTTTTCTTGGCTTATTTTTGGGGGGGATTTTGTAAAACTAACTACTGTACTTCATTTTAAAAGCCCGCAAAAAGAATGTGGAAACAGGAATTTTTAACACCAGGAGTCGTGGTCTATGCTACTTTACATAACTTAAGCCTGGGAGGGAGGACGCACCCACCTGTCCATTGACGGGCTCGATCTGCTGTAGGGTGGCCAGCACGAAGACTGCAGTCTTGCCCATTCCAGACTTGGCCTGGCACAGGACATCCATGCCCAGGATGGCTTGGGGAATACACTCGTGCTGAACTGAAGGAAAAAGAGCCCATGAGTGATTGGAAATTGGATTCTCCCAGTGTGGGCTGTCAGCGGAGGGGTGTGGTGTGGTGGGGAGCGAAGGAACAGGGAGGCGTACCCTCAGATGGATGCTCAAAGCCACAGTCCACTATGGCCCTCAGGAGCTCAGGCTTCAGCAGAAAGTCCCGGAAGCCAGAGCTGTGGATGGAAACGTAGGACCCCTTGACATCTTTCTTGGGGGGGACTGGGGTGCTCTCTGTAGGAGCCTGGGGCTCTTCATCTTCCTCATAATCCAGAAGCTCGTTTTCCACATCCTGTTCCGCCATAATACTGGAAACAGAAGAGGGAGGAAGGGCCCAGGGAAGCAACTGAGATGCATGGAAAGCCCACCAGCCAGGGAGTAGGCTACACAGCAGCTGCAGGCTGTTAACACAGGTTCGAGAGGGACAATGCATTGGGGTCCTATCTTAGTGGCTGGCCTGGAAGGCCACCAGCTGATGAAGCTGAGACAGGACATCATTCCCCCACATTGACCCCAGCAGCACATCCCATCAGCTCCATCTGTGCAGCATCGCCCAGCTTCAGCCTGTTGTGGCCACATCTCTAACCACTCTCCAAACCACCTCAGCTCTCCCTGCCAGCTAAACCTCCACAAAGGCTTCACTTGCTCAGAGTGGTGTTCCAATTCCTCCCCACGACCCTCACAACCCTCCTCCTTGGCCCGTCAACCTCAGTCCATGCCACCCCTATCAAATCACCCAGCCTTGCTTGGCTGCTCAGACTCAAGTCCCTACCCCAAGCTTTTATAGCCCATCGATGCCCCCACAATGAGTTTCTCCCAGATCTTTGCACAAATGTCTCCTCCTCAGCACCCTGGTCTCAGGTCTAATGAACTGCCTGAGACTACCTAGCCTAAAGGAACCCTGTCCCTATCAATCGCAATCAATTCAAAGGGAATCTACCCAGCCTGCAGAGACCTGAGTTTGTGAGAGCAGCATCTGCCCAGCCCCAGCTCCTCCTGCTCTCTGTGGTCTGCACTGGGGAATAATTAAGTGCTCTCATGAAAAGGCCTCCCATTGGGCCTGGGCCAATAAAGATGAAGCTGAGATGGTAAATGGAATTAATACAAAGCTAGCTCACATCCTGGCTTTATTTAATCCAAAACATACAGAGCACCCACTGGGTGTTGAGATGTGCTACAGGGACCCAAACCTGACAACACTGTCTCTTGTCACTCCTGCCCGACCCCAGCCTCCAATCTACGGAGTAGAAGTACTGAAGGAGCCCCTCTTCCTGAGCGGGGTGCAGAGGGTCCAGGCCCAGTTTATGGCCATCCTGTCACTCATCCTCTCCATGACTCCGTGGCCCAGGGTTTTCACCGCCTCTGTGCTGAGGCCTCTCAAACTGTGTCTCTAACAGCAATGACACTCCTCAACTCCCTCAGTTACCAGCCACCTCTTCCCCATTTCCCTTTGTAAGTTGAACTCAAAATGCCCAGAGCAAAAACCCTCCATTTCTCCCCACAGGTTGCGTCCCCATTCTCTCTCACATTCTTGACCCATCAGCAACACATCCCACCCTAATGAACCATCAGGCCAGTTCTCACCCCCGCTACCTTGCGGGTCCCAAGCTGCCGTTACCTTTCTTTTTAAAATTAGAACAGCTTGCCAAAACCAGTTTGGCTCAGTGGATAGAGCGTCGGCCTGCGGACTGAGAGGTCCCGGGTTCGATTCCGGTCAAGGGCATGTACCTGGGTTGCGGCGCATCCCCGGTGGGGGATGTGCAGGAGGCAGCTGATCGTGATGTTTCTCTCTCATTGATGTTTCTAACTCTCTCTATCTCTCTCCCTTCCTCTCTGTGAAAAATCAATAAAATATATTTTTAAAAAAAATTAGAACAGCTTTGAGATATTCACATGCTATAGCCTTTAAAGTGTACAATTCAATGGTTTTTAGTGTAATCATAGATACATACAGTCATTGCCACAGTCAGTTTTAGAACATTGCACCACCTAGAACAAACCCTGTACCCTTTAGCTATCATCCTATGCCCACAACCCCTTTGGCAACCACTCGTCTTTCTTTTCTATGAATATGCCTATTTTGGGCATTTCATGTAATGGAACCATATAATGTGATCCTTTTATCTGGCTTCTTTCAGCAGCACGTTTTCAAGATTTATCCATGTTTAACATGTATCAGTATTGCATTCTTTTTCATGTCTGACTATTCCATCGTACAGGTACAGTACCAATTTATCCACTGTCAGCTGATGGGAATCTGGGTATCTAAATTCTGTCAACAGCTCCCTTACTAGTCTCCCTGTTTTCCATCCCCCATGATCCTCCATCCACTCTTCCACAGCAGCCAAAAGGAGCCTATAGAAGCTAAGTCAGAGAATGTCACTCTTGCTCAAAACTGTCCACATGCTCCCACTGTGCTCAGAATAAGACTCAAAAGGAGTTCTCACCACCCTCCTAGGCCCTACACCTGATCCCCTCTGTGGTCAGACCTCATCTCGCCCATCGCCCGCCCTGACTGGCCTTAGCTGCTGGGCCTCACACCTTTGCACTTGTTGCTCCTGCTGCCTGGAAAGGCCACGAGTTCCACTTCCTTCAGGCATGTTGCTCCAGAAAGGCGTTTCCTGCTGACTCCAATCTAAAAAGCACCCTTCAACTCATGCCAGCAACTCAGTCAAGACCCTAGGTCAGAACTTGGCATACATCAAGTAAGCACTCAACAGTAATGACTAAGTAGATGGAACTAAAATCAAAGCCTCAGTTTAGAGGCTAAAATGAATATGCATTTTTATCCGACTCTTGAAAAAGGTCGTCTGATACCAGCCCTGAGGATTGTGACCGGCAGACAGGAAGGGGTCATTTCCCAGGTAGCAGGGAGAACAGGAGGAATGTTCAGTCCCTAAAGCGAGTAGGACTGGCTGGTTGACAAAGAGGCAGAAGACAAAGGTGGAAGAGCTGGTCAGGTCCAGGGCGCTTGTCCTAGGGAATCTCTGATTAAGTTTTAGATTTGAGTGACCCCGTCAGTCTTTGCCCTTCATTTGCCCAAGAGCGAGTGACTAGGAGTAGGAGTTGGGGATGAGACCAACCTCACCAAGGGAAAGAGGATTAACCGAGGTAGGGAAGAGGATTAACTAAGGAGGGAAAAGGGTGGACCACTCCGCTACAAGATGGGATCATGCCAGCGTATGCTCTTAGCTGACCAAGAGGTGGTGTATTTAAAAGAAATAGTGTCCCCACCGGCGTGGCTCAGTGGTTGAGCCTCG
Organism: Myotis lucifugus; assembly: GCF_000147115.1. Lineage (NCBI taxonomy): Eukaryota > Metazoa > Chordata > Mammalia > Chiroptera > Vespertilionidae > Myotis > Myotis lucifugus. The sequence continues at coordinate 914,236 of NW_005871358.1, forward strand.
AACCAGGAGGGCACCATTCGATTCCCGGTCAGGGCACATGCCTGGGTTGCGGGCTCCATCCCCACTGCGGGGCGTGCAGGAGGCAGCCCATCAATGATTTTCTCTCATCACTGATGTTTCTCTCTCTCCCTTCCTCTCTAAAATCAATAAAAATGTACTTTTAAAAGTAAAGGAATAAAGAGGTTTGGAAGGGTAGACCGATTTGGGAACATACTGAGTTTTAGCACACGTTTTTCTAGGAAGTGGCTACCCAGGATCAAAAGCTCAAAACAAATGAGACCAGGAGAGATCTGGCGAGATTTGTCCCGCCCAGAGGGTGTGACAGACACTGCCTGTGGCCCCAGGAGCGGAGGAACCTAAAGTCGACACCACAAGTGACAACTCAGACATGTACGCGCACCCTTTCACCCTCAAATCCCAGGAAGGATGTCGACTTCAGTGTGCTCCCTATTTGGACATGGTTTTTGCCCTGAATATCTGAAACCACAGATCCCCCCTAAACGGGGAGCAAGAACAGAGCCGAGTAGGGGAGCGGAAGTTCCTCGAGCTCGGAGAACCCCATCACGTCTACAAACTCCGGTTTCTCCCATCGCGGTTCCAGACCTCGGCGTCGCCCTCCGAACCCTTCCCCAAACAGTCCCGGGACGCCTCGCGGTCTCCTCGAACAAGGAGGCTCGCTCCCCTAATAGGGCTCGTCCCCCGGGGCGCCATGACAGCACCTCCCGGAAACGGGTCCCGCGTCCCGCCAACTGCCGTCCCGCCCCTGGCGCATGCGCTCCGGCCTCCAACGGCCGCCACGCGCGCGCGCGCGAGCGCACCAACCGCTCCGCCCCACCTTGTCTCGCGCCCCCTCCTCCTTCTCCCCTCAATCCCCTGCGTCTCCCCTCGCCCACTCGCCCGCAGGCCCGACGTCCCCGAACCGGGGCCCCGCGCCCCGGACCCGACTCTCACCTAGTTCCCCGTTCGCCTCCGCGCGCTCCGAGAGTCGACCCACCACGGATGCCCGTCCCGCGCCCCGACACGAGCTAGAGCGCTTCCTGCCTCCTGCGTTGGACTGAGGGTCTGCTCACTGGGCCGTTGGCTTTTCAGTCAAGAGAAGCGGGAGCGGTGATTGGATTCTGTGGAAGATGTCTGAACACTATTGGTGAAGAAGGAAAGAGGGCGTGCCTCTTGCCTCGGGTTCATTGGTCGATCTAAAAATAGGCGCCCGAGTGGGCTGGGCCGTGTCTGCCTGCCTCCTGTCATGTGACCGGGGTTTGGCCTGAGGTGGCTTCCGCCATATTTGGTGCTGGCAATGGAAGCCAGAATGATTGACTTGTACTAGGAGTGTTACTTTCTTTTTTTTCTTTTTCTTTTTTTATTGACTTCAGAGAGGAAAGGAGAGGGAGAAATAGAAACATCAATGATGAGAGAGAATCATGGGTCGGTTGTTTCCTGTACACCCCCTACTGGGGATTGAGCAGAGCTGTAGGCCGAAGCTCTATCCACTGAGCCAAACCAGCCAGGGCGTGAGTGTGTTAGTTTTAAGAAATGTGGCCTCCCAGGGCTCAGTGGTTGATGGCTAACCTAGGAAGTCATGGTTCGATTCAGGTCAGGGCACATGCCTGGGCGGCCAATCAGTGATTCTCTCTCATCATTGATGTTTCTCTCTCTCTCTCTCTCTCTCTCTCACTTCCTCTCTTAAATCAATAAATATACATTAAGAAGAGAAAGAAAGAAAGGAAAGGAAAAGAAAAGAAAAGAAAAGAAGCCTTGCCCAGCCAGCGTGGCTCAGTGGTTGAGTGTCAATGTATGAACCAGGAGGTCAGGGTTGGATTCCCCATCAGGGCACATTCCCCTGATTGCTGGCTCATCCCCAGTGTGCAGTGTGCAGGAGGCAGCCCATAGATGATTCGCTCTCATGATGAATGTTTCTATATCTGTCCCTCTCCCTTACTCTCTGAAATCATATATATGTATATATAGAGATATATATATGTATATATATATATATACTTTTTTTTTTAAAGAAATGTTGCCTCTAC
>NW_005871358.1:916580-927149 GCF_000147115.1 Myotis lucifugus
AGTACTTTGCTGAAAGGTAATGTTTACGGTAAAGGGAACAGGTTGTCACCTAAGTAACTATTGCCCAGTGAAGATGTGGACTATTTCCAACCAGTTCCCTTGTGTCTCTCGTCAGCCACACGCCGCCTTACCACCCTACCAGCCTCGCCCCCCAGGCACCCACTATGTGGATTTCTATCACTAGAGCTTTCTCTGTTCTTGAATTTCATAGCAATGGAACATGATGGACATTTGGTTGTTTCCAGTCTTTGGTCATTGTGAATAAAGTGTAGGCAGGTATTTTTATGAACATGAGTTCACTTATCCACGGTAAGTACCTGGAAATGGATTGGTGGGCCCTAGGTCATGTGTGCAGCTATAGTAGATGCCGAGGTGTTTTGTGTGTTCGCTTGTTTTACAGTTTACATCGAATGTTATTTTGTATCAGTTTCAGGTGGATCCTCAGTTTCCCTGAGCAGTAGTTCCCCTTCACACTTCACTAGCACCCTGTGAGAGTTCCAGTGACTCTCAGTCCTTGCCCACACCTGGTGTAGTCCGTCTTTTCTCAGTTATGTTTTGATTTGGGGATTGGAGGGGGGAGGCAGGTCAAAAAGATACGCCTGCTCTAGCATTCCCGTCTCCCTAAGCCCCTGACACAGTTACCCCTTCCACCACTGTTTCCAAGGAGATCCTAGCATTTCCATTTCATTTAGCCTCGGCTATCTTGGAGTCTATGTTCTAGACAAGGAATATAAAGCTGAAGTCCCTAGAGGTACAATTTCAGCCAAAAAGCCCAATGAAGGGAAATCAGTCAATCCAGAGGGAGGCCTTTCATACTATAGGTACTGTGTGTAATAATCACACCAATTACAGAGCTATGGGCACCTGCGGTGTGCCCAGCAGGGCCAAAATGAGGGTGAGGCGTGCAAAATTTAAGGGGCCACCCAAAACAAAACAAAAAACACTTCAGTCACCAAGATAAGTACTATTTTGGCGAGGAAGCAGTGGGGAATGGTCAGTGTGTGGCAATCCATTGTCCACAGAGCCTTCATCCCAAGACAGTGGGGAATCATCTGTCTGCTCTTCTGTGTCCGTTGTGGGGCTGTAAGCAGGGGAGTGACATGATCAGATTTGTGTTTGTATAAGACACTCTGACAGGAGAGTGGCAAATGGGTTGAAGGAGGCAAGAACAGAAGTGGGGGAATTAATTCTAAGCTGTCCAAGCTTTTATAATAATGAAAAAAGTCAGACAGGACCTCATTCTGTGTTGTGTGTCAATGTAAGAAATTTCCAAACCTGAAGATAATTAAAATATAATATATTTTATATATTAATAATAATAATAATAATATATATATATATATATATATATATATATATATATATATATATAATTGATTTCAGAGAGGAAGGGAGAGGGAAAGAGAGATAGAAACATCAATGGTGAGAGAGAATCATCTATTGGCTGCCACCTATACGACCTCCAATGGGGATAGAGCTGGCAATCTGGGCATGTGCCCTGACCGGGAATCGAACCGTGACCTCCTGGTTCATAAATCGATGCTCAACCACTGAGCCATGCCAGCTGGGCACCTGTAGAGAATTTTTATAAGAGTTTGAGTCAAACCGACGACATATGCTGGAGAGCAAGTGCCGGAAGCCAGTCCATCCTTGCTGCTTGACACAGTCGCTGCAGGGAAGAAACATCTGCACAGCATATGTTTCAAGGGACCTGGCGTATATGGCATACTGTTCTTAATATGTTTGCTCCTCTTCTTGGCGCTATGTGTTTTAACCAAGGTCACCTCTCCGAGAAAGGTTGTTTCCCCAGGTAGGGATTTCCCCCTGAAGTTAGGGAGGGAATAAAACCCCTTAACTAAGTGCCAGGTAGGTAGTTAATCACTTTAACTACGAACAATCACACTTAAGCTACATAATCTTTACTCCCTGGAATGGAGATAAGCAACGCCCCAACCTTTGGAATAGAAATTGATAGGATTAAAATCAACTGGTATAAATACAGATGTAACAAGACAATAAAACACAGAACATGGCTGGAGAACCTAGCGAGAGAACATGGCAAGAGAACCTGGACAGAACTTGGCTGGAGATCCTGGCTAGAGAACCTGGCTATGATGATCACCTGAACGCTACCTCTGTGTCATTCCTTCTTCGCCGACTCCGACCACACCTTTGGGAACCCCTGGACCTGCTGGGGCTAGACCCCAACAAGCAAGATCTTAAATGTTCCAGAGATAACAGTTTTGCAGCTTATTTTATGCATTTGGAATTAAGAGGAAACTAAGGAAGATTACCTGGAGGTGGGAGAAATCAAGGAGGGGATTGGATTACAGGATAATTTAGATTATGTGCTCTCACGCTTTTAAAAAAAACAATTTCACTTTGCTATTATTTTTTTATTGATTTCAGAAAGAAAGGGAGAGGGAGAGAGAGCTAGAAACATCATTAATGAGAATCATGGATTGGCTGCCTCCTGCACGCCCCCTACTGGGGATCAAGACTGCAAGCCTGCATGTGCCCTTGACTGGTATTGAACCCAGGACCCAGTCCACAGGCCAACGCTCGATCCACTGAGCCAAACCAGCTAGGGCTGCTCTCATGCTTTAGAAGGTCGGGTCTGAAAGGGTGGTTAGGCATTAGAAGGAGGAATCTGAAAGAGTGCATTTTCAAAGGTGTGTTAACCTAGATGCACAGAAACAGTGGACAGGCTTGTGTCAGGCAAAGAAAAAGCTTTTACTAAAGAAGTTATGGGCCTGGGGCATGTCTACACACCATGACCTGCCCAGTAGGATTTTATGATCAGATCACCCTATGAGGCTACTTTCCACAAAATCTCCCTTTTTTTTTGGTCTGCATATAAATATTTTGAGGCTGTAATATGTGGCAGGATAATGCTTTAGGTGCAGAGGACAACCCTCCAACTAATAGAGTCACACCAGCCAGGGCTTAAAATTTTGATATTTTGTTTATCATAGGTTTAAAACCATTTTTATTTTGCCCTGGGGATGTTTCTCTCTCCCTCTCTCTTCCTCTCTAAAATCAATAAAAACAGCCCTAGCCGGTTTGGCTTAGTGGATAGAACATTGGCCTGAGGACAGAAGGGCGCATGTAGGAGGCAACCAATTGATGTGTTTCTCTCACATTGATATTTCTCTGTCTTTCCCTCTCTCTAAAAATCAGTGGAGAAATATCCTCAGGTGAGGATTTAAGATAAATAAGCAAAATCAATAAAGACATATGTTTTTTAAAAATTGAAATAGACATGCCTGGCCGGTGTGTCTCAGTGGTTGAGCATTGAACCATGGACCAGGAGGTCATAGTTTGATTCCTGGTCAGGGTACATGCCCGGGTTGTGGCCTCGATTCCCAGTGTGGGGCATACAGGAGACAACCAATCAATGATTCTCTCTCATCACTGATATTTCTATTTCTCTCTCCCTCTCCCTTCCTCTCTGAAATCAACAAAAATATATTCAAAAATAAAATTTTTAAATGTTTAAAAAACATATATTTAAAAGTTTAAGTAGACTGGCCTCAGTAACAGTGCTGCATGAAGCCAAGCCATGTTAATGCCTGAGGCAGCAAAAAAAAATCAAGATTACGGATGCTGTCTTTATTTGAACACTTTGCATTACTTTTTAAATAATTATCGCATTAAAACATTATGTATCTTGAGTTTTCTGGTATCCCCTTAAATTTTGTACGTAATTGCCTTATTCTCCTCACCCTAGGCCCTGCCCCAGTGCTCAGCCTTGTCCAGAGAAATCTGAATACAGGGTGTCCCCAAAAAATGTACACACACTTTGGCTGATAGCTCAATTTTGAAAATGAAAAGTACTTTAATAAACATTGACTCTATAAATATTCAAAGTGTGTGCATACATTTTTTGAGGACCCCCTATATATACACACAGATTGAATCTGAACCCCACAAAGAGGTGTGCAATTTAGCATATTCATTGTTAGGTGGGTGACCTGAAGTCCAGAGAGAGTTAATCCCAGGCCCAAGATCCCACAGCTACCAGGGATCCAAGCCTAGACCATCTCCCTCCATTAGACTTGGCCAGCATCCTCTGAAGGTAGAGAGAAGAGAGAGAGAGAGAGAGAGAGCAAACCCTGGAGAAAACCATTCCCGGGAGAAAGAGGAGGTGCCCCAGGAAAGCAGGTGGGAGGCGAGCTTGGGAGTAATTAGATCTGAGATGAGTTGTGAAGGAGGCTGCTGAAGCCAGCTGAGTCCTGTTGAGAAGTCTGGGAAAACAGGAAAACACATCCATGCAACCACGAGGAGCTTCTACTATTAAAAAAAGACAAACCCCCCCCCCCCAAAACAAAAAAATATATAGCCAGAAAAGAAAAAGATCAGAGCCTCCTAAAGTACACCCACCACCCAACCACCCAAGATTAACAAACATGAACATTTTTCATATTGGCTTGATCAGTTCAGAATTATTTTAAGATATAAAAGATTTAAGACACACCCGCCCAAACGGCTAAAAGGACTGACAGTGCCAGGGGCTGGAGAGGCCCTGGTGGCATGTAAAACAAGAGTCACTTTGGAAAATGAGTTGGCAGTTTGTAAGAAGGTGGACCAGACTTCTCAACCTCAGCACGGCTGCTATTTGGGCCAGATCATTTGTGGCGGTGGTGGGGGTCCCGTTGTAGGGTGTTCAGCAGCATTCCTGGTCATGACCAGCAGATGCGTAGCAACCACTCCACCTCCAGTGGTTACAACCAAAAATCTCTCATATCTCCTGACATTGCTAATGTTCACCCCAGATGAGCCCCTTTGGGTTAAACAGGCACCTACCTCATGATTTAGTAATCCTCTTAGGTAGAGATCTAACAGTACATGAAATATTTTTTGCCCACAGAAAGATAATAAGCAATGAATATTGTTTATGCATAATAGCCCCAAACTGCACAAAACCCAATGTCCACCAACAAGTGAATGAAGAAACTGTGGTCCATCTACACCAGGGGCCATTTTTTCCACCAAGGGCCATTTGGATATTTATAACATCATTCTTGGGCCATATGAAATTCTCAACTTAAAAATTAGCCTGCCTGCCTGGCCAGTGTGCTCAGTGGTTGAGGATCGACCTATGAACCAGGAAGTCATGGTTTGATTCCTGGTCAGAGCACATGCCCAGGTTATGGGCTTGATCCCCAGTGTGGGGTGTGCAGGAGGCAGCCAATCAATGATTCTCATCATTGATGTTTCTTCTCCCTCTCCCTTCCTTTCTGAAATCAATTAAAAAAAAATACTTTTTAAAAGTTAACTTGCTATATTTGGTCAAACATTTAATTAACTCATCCCTAATGCCTTGTCAGGGCCAGACCAAATGATTTCTCAGGCCTTATATGGTTGTCGGGCCAGACGTTCCCCACCCCTGATCTACACCATGGAATACCCCTAGAAATAAAAAGGAATGAGCTATTGAGACACAGGATACTATGGATAATGCCAAAAACATGTTCGTTGTGAATATGCTAATGTATGGTAAATGGGAACATGGGCCCCTCCCCATGCTATACCCTGTGGGAATATAGTGAAGGCCATCAGTAAGTGGACTGAGACCTTGGGAGCCTAGCCAACTCCTCAGTCAAAACACCTAGTAGCAAAGAAATAATAATAAAATTTTAAAAAAAACAGCTAGCAGTTCTGACCTCACACAGCTTGCTGGAAAACACCCTCCGCCATATGCCCTGTTTTTCTGCTTTCTGTACTCTATAAAACCTTGTGCTGGGAAAGCACCAGAGGCCACCGGCGCCCCTCCCCCGCATGTGGCCCTTTCGTAGGCTGGATGGGACTTAGAGGTTCAACTTCACCCGTCAGTCGCCACTGGTGCACATGTAAATCTTAATAATCCCATGTCTTTCACAGCCAGTCCTCTGTGTTATGTTTTGGGGGAATCCAAGAACAATACATCAGGGTTTTCTGGGACCTCAGCACTTTGCATAACAACTAAAAATCACTAGGTTGCACACTTAAAAAATAGTGAATTATATGGTATGTGGATTTTATTTTAATAGAAATAAAACAAAGCATGTTGAAAGAATCCAGACTAAAAAAAAATCCAGACATTACAAAAATCATAACATGATTCCATGCAGTATGAAGTTTAAGAAGAGGTGAAGTTAATTTATGACAGCGGTTCTCAACCTGTGGGTCGCAACTCCTTTGGGGGTCGAACGACCCTTTCACAGGGGTCGCCTAAGACCATCGGAAAACATTCATAATTACATATTGTTTTTGTGATTAATCACTATGCTTTCATTATGTTCAATTTGTAACAATGAAAATAGATCCTGCATATCAGATATTTACATTATGATTCATAACAGTAGCAAAATTATAGTTATGAAGTAGGAACGAAAATAATTTTATGGTTGGGGGTCACCACAACATGAGGAACTGTATTAAAGGGTTGCAGCATTAGGAAGGTTGAGAACCACTGATCTATGATGATAGACTCTATAGGAAGAGTTTCCCTGAGAAAGGACACATGTGAACTTCTGCATCAGGGGAGTGGCCACAGGGGTGTATACATATATAAGAATTCACAGTTGTGCACCAAAAGATCTGAGTACTTTACCACAGGTAAATTGTACATCAATCAAAACAATATTACAAATAAAAGACATAACACATTATAGTTAAAGTGGTAGTCACTTATGGTCACCTCCCCAACCCCATTCCCCTTCCCCCATTGCAGAAACAGCCTCAGTAAAAATAGTGAGACTGAACAATGACCACACCCCTCTTCTGTGCTTAACAAGAATCAATTCATTTAAGCCTCCCAGCAACCCTATGAGGTCGGCTCTGCTATTATCATCCCCTTTGACAGATGAAGACATTGAGGCACAGAGCAGTGAAGTGACTTGTTCTGGGTCTCACTGTTGGTGTGTGATGGTTCCAGAATTTGAACCCAGGTAGCCTGGCCCTCCTCAGTCAGGATGCAAGGCACCCTACACGCATACTAATCCATACTTATCCACAAACTTGACATATAGCTTCACTTTCTGGTTTTCTTAGTAATGGATATCAACAGTATCAAATGGTATGATTTCTTTTCCTATTTGATTTTTTATCCCCCTCAAGGAGTTGTTTTTGAACTTAGCCTTGTTGATACATTTAGTTCTTCTGCTGTTAGATAAATCCATTCCCATTTCTTTGTCTGGCCCCTACTGGTGGAGACTTGGTTAGCAAAGAGCCTTCCTTATCTTTAGAGAAACAAATTTCATTCAGTTCCTCCCCTGCTAAGAATCTATCTGGCTCCCACAGTTCTCAGGGTCAAGTCTGAACTCCACCCCACCATCTGCAACATCTGGAGCCTGCCCCCCCCCCCACTCCGGTTTCATCAGCACTACAAACCCTCGCCATGCCCCTGTGATGCCACGCTTGTTCATCCATCTGTACATCCAGCAGCTACTTATTGAGCTTCTCTTTGCTAAACCCGTTCTAGGAACCAGGGACTCAGCAATGAACAAGACAGACAATTCCTGTCTTGGGGAACTGGCATCTTCCTGGTCAAGAAAGATGAGAAAGAAAATAGTAGAGTCAAATTTATTTAAATTTGCAAGAAAGAAAAATCAAGCTATGTGAGGGATAGACTTTGGAAGGGAGGAGATGGGACTTGTTTTCAGGTGGAGATGTGGAAGATTTCTCTACGAAAGTGAGCAAAGATGGAAATGAAGTGAGGAAGAGAGAATGCCAAGATGAGAAGAAGCATTGCAAGCAGAGGGGACAGGGAGTGCAAAGGCCCTGATGTTTGAGGAGCAGTAAAGAGACCATGAGGCCACAGTAGAATGAGTGAGGGGTGGGGAAGGTCGAGCCATCAGGGCATGCCAGGTTCTTCCTCACCCACCTTTAGGCCTTTGCTCCTGCTGTTCCTTCCACCAGATACCCTTCTCCTTCTTATCTACTTTGCAAATTCCTAATTTGTCCTTCACAACTCAACCTCAGTGCCATCCTTCCTGCCTTCTCCACGTGGAGTGACTGCTTCCTCAAGGCCTCCACAGGCCTGGAATACCTTTCTTTTCACACTGCGTCCACTCACTCACTCCACAAAGATTAAGTGAGCTCAGGCCAGATCCTGGGCAATTTCAGAAAGGAGTGACATTGCAAGTAAATGAAACAGGGCCATGGGCCAGGTATGACAGGGCATGGAGGTAATCTGGGAAGGTCTCTCAGAGGAGGTGACATTTAAACAGAGACCTAAATGACCAGAAGAGGCCAGCCTTGAGGGCATGTGATAGAAGGGCACTTCAGGCCAGGGAACATTTGTTGCAAAGGCCCTGAGGTTGGAAGCCAGGTAAGAATACTTGAGGAACAGAGAGAAGGTCAGTGTTGCTGGGTGGGGATGAGGGCTCTGAAGGAGGATGTGGCCGGACAGGTGGTTAGAGGCCTGAAAGAACCACCTTGCAGACCAGGTGAGGGGTGGGAAGTTTTCCCTATGAGCTCCGGAGAGATTGGAACAGGTTTTCCAGGAGGCAGAGGTGGAGGTGGTTTCCAAGGCCCCAGAGCAGAATGGAGAGAGGCCAGAGCAGCTGCAGTTATCATGTTTGGTTGAAATTGTACAAGAAATCCTTGGTCTTCGAGTTTCAAGCCTGGAGTCTGACTCTGTTTCTAGTGCCACCGAAGTCCCGGGTTGGCATCCATAAATAATCACGGAGTAAAGGAATGCCGGAAGGTTGTAGTGAGAACCTGGCAGGTTTCCCCAGCTCCGTCCGGGGAGAGAGCCTAGAACCTGGCAGGCAACGTAAGGCCCATCCCTAGTCAAGGGTGGCCCGTCCCTGGGCTGGCTCGGAGCCTTACTCTGCCACATCCTCCTCATCTGTAAAATGGGGGGGCTGGAGAATCACAGGAAGGTACCCTGTCCCTGAGGGCAAGGACCATAAACATCCTGGGTACATAATTGGGGTAGGGGCTTCGGTCTGAGGCTCAGTTTCCTCATCTGTAAATCCGGGGCAAAAGAACTAGCTCAAAGGATTCTTTCATTGAATCCATAAATATTCGAGGAACAGCCAGGAGGCCAATGTGGCTGGAGGGAGTGAACAGTGGGAAGTGGGAGGAGAGGAGAGAAGGAAGGTGGGGGGGGGGGGGCAGATCGTGCAGGGCCTTGTGGGCTCTACGCAGAAGAGGGACGTGAACTGACACAGTTGTTCAAGGACATCCTTGGTCTGTTAAGGGGAAAACAGACTATGAGGTGGAAGGCAGAGCTGAGAGACTTGAAAGGAGCAGCCAACACTGTGCGGGGAGGGAAGATGGAAAGAGACTGGACCGGGTGGGGACCTCGGGAGGGGAGAGAAATGGACAGATCCTGGATTGGTATCATTTCTCCTCCTCCTCTTTCTTTCCCAAAGAGTTTCGCACAGGAAAACGAGAAAACATCGCGCCCTGGTCTCTGGGGCGACGCAACCCACGGACAGCCGCGAGTTACCAAGGTGCCCATAACTTTGCAGGATCCCGGGAGGGCGCCACTGTGCAGGCACCGCCGCCAGGGAGCGCTCCCCGCTTCGCACCCCGGGGACCCGCCGTTGGCCCGGTCACCAGGTTGTAAAGGGAATGCGGGTGGGCCATGAGCCAAGCGGCACTCTCCAGAGGCTCTGGGAGACTGTGGAGAAGCCTCCACCCTCCGCCTGCATTTGTGGAGCGCCAACTGCATACAGCAGCCTCGAAGAAGAGGCTGGTCCCCATTTTACAGCGCGGAAAACTGGCTGGCTCAGCAGCCACAGGATCCACACGGCCCACAGAGAGGCAGTGATGGAGCTGGGATTCAAACCCCTTTTCATAAAAACGGCAATAATAAAAATGACAGCAGGTAACATTTATGGAGCGCTCACGTGCTCTCAGCATTTGGCCCGCACTATCTCATTTTCTCAACACCCGAGGGATGGGCGGGTAAGTCCCATTTCACAGATGAGGCACTCTTAGGAGTTTGGGGCTCCATTCCTGCCCCCCCGCCCCTCCCCAGGCATGGGGCACTGGGATTTGAACCCAGATCTGCCCAGAGCTTGCCTGCAGGCAATGGGGGACTCCCGTGCACTTAAACTCGAATTCCCCGTAAGCCGAATGGTTCCAGGAGGCCTGAGCTTGCACACACAGGAAGGTGAATTGTTTGTGTGTTGGGGGTCCCGGGAGACCCGGAGGCCCCGCCACTCCCCGCTTTGACCGCGCTCACTCTTTCTGGGTTTCCGCGCACCAAATGGAGGACCTCTGAGCAGAGCGGATCCAGAAGGGCGTGGGGAGCAGACGGAGCGCCGCGGAGAGGGGGCGCCCGGCAGGCTGGGCCCCGCAGCCCCAGGGGCCGCCGGGAGCCCCGCCCCTCTGCCCCGCCCCCTCCCCGGGCGCCGACCTCGGCGGTCACGTGACGAGCCCGGCGGCCGCTGGGGCCGGAGGGCGCGGCGCGCGGACGCGGCGGCCTGGTCAAGCGGGGCCGGAGTGGAGCAGGCCGAGCGGGCCGCGCCCCGGGCCTGGGTCCCGCTGTGCCCGCCCCCTTCCCGCCCTTCACACCCCGCGCGGGGCGCACGCGCGCTTTCCCCGCCACCCCTCCTTCCGCGCGGGGAC
>NW_005871358.1:928044-951933 GCF_000147115.1 Myotis lucifugus
TGCCCAGCCATGTACTCCCTGTGCCACCTTGTGGACATGGCCGGAACTCACCTCCCCCACCTTTGACAAGCAGGGGCGGGTGACTTCTGACCTTTGGTTCAATGACCCAAATCTGAGACATGTCCTGTGCCCCCTTAGTGCCTCACCATCTCAGCGTCGTCTGTGGTGCTGTGTAACCAGGTTCTCGTCTCCTTCTGCACCTGCCCTCCATCCCCTCTGTGTCTCCCCCATGTCCCCCTGTCCCCCACCCCAGTCCTGCTGATGGCCTGCCAGCCTTGCCGAGGAGCTGGGCGTATATGGTGTTGCAGATCACACAAGGTCAGACCTTGGGGCTGGGAGGGCCAGGGTCCCCGTCTCTCCCCAGGGCCCTGAGAGGGCTGTTTAGGAACCCCCATTATATGCATGTGCTTTGGTATGGTACCAAAACGTGACCGGGATGGAGGCTGTGATTCCTGGGAACGAGGCTGGACCTGTGCCGTGGTTCCCCTTCCCACCTCTTGCCCGCTTTCACCCCCCCTCCTGTTCATCCTTTTCTTGTGGCTGCTTGGGTCTGCCACCCTGTCCCTCTGTCTGTCCCAACTTGTGCCTGTCTGTTCTGTGTCCGGCAAACGGATGTCCTGTCCAGATTCCGGAAACGCCCAAAGCATTGAAATCTCCGGACGTGGGGGTCTAGGTCCCTGGTTGCTCTTGGAAGAGGGGAGGATTCTGGGAGATAGGCCTGAGGTCCCCTGCTTTACAATGAGAGGTGGTGGAGCAGGGATTCTCTAAGCCTGGGCCAGGCCCCTGATTCATGGGTTCACCCTGCTGGCCCTCTGGTGACTCCTGCCTCCTGGGTAGGAGTGAGTCACTCTAGGGAGAACCCAGGAGGTCAGGCCTCCCTTCCTCCCTGCCCTGCATATTCTCAAGCCTCAGCTGCCGGAGGTCAACTGCTCCTCTCTGCCTGGACCCCCATTTGAGATGGTTCTGCTCCTGGCTGCACCCCTGCTCTGCCTGCTGGGGGCTGGGTGGGGCTGGGCAGTGGGCACGGCCTGGTTGGGAGTGGGTAGTATTAGATGACCCTGAGTTTAAATTCCAGCGCTGTCACTTCCCTGCCGTGTGTCCTGGGCCGGGTGCCTTTGTCTCTCTGAGCCTTGGTTCTGCTGTTAGAAAAATGGGACTAAGAGGGTGTGGTGTGTTCATGGTTGGGAGGAAATGTAGACCAGCACTCTGCAGGTGGGGCTGCTGTGAAATCCTTAGTTATTATTACTATCCTAGTTATTATTACTATTATTATTACTCAGGTCAGACTTGAGCTTCAGAGGGCCACTGGTTTGGGGTACCCTCACCCCACCCCTCCAGCACTGTTTTCTTAGATCTCAGGGAGGTGCCCTTGGCCAGCCTCCATCCCGGTCATGTTTGGTACTGGCAGTCATGGTCAGTAGCGCAGGGTGTCAGTCTGTGTCCTTTAACCCAGGTTTCTCGGCCTCAGCATTATTTTTTTAAAATATATTTTTATCGATTTCAGAGAGGGAGAAACATCAGTGATGAGAGAGAATCATTGATTGGCTGCCTCCTGCAAGCCCCTTACTGGGGATCAGGCCCACAACCCAGGCATGTGCCCTTGACCGGATTCGAACCCGGTACCCTTTAGCTGGCAGGCCGACACTCTATCCACTGAGCCAAACTGGCTAGGGCAGCCTCAGCACTGTTGACCTTCGGGGCTGAATCGTTCTTTGAGGTGGGGACTGCCCTGTGCACTCCAGGTCATTGAGCAGCATTTCTAGTCTCAACCCACTAGATGCCAGTAGCACCCCCTCCTCACGCCCAGCTGTGACAACCAAACATGTTTCTGGGTGATGTCACATCCCTCAGAGGTGGGGTGTGCAAAGTCCCCCACCCTCACTGAGAACTGCTCTGTCATCTCTCTGAGCCTCAGTTTCCTCACCTGTAAAGTGGGGGGAGAATAATGGCAGCTGCTCAGGGTTAATGTGAGTGATTGGTGGGGGTGTGGCTCTTAGCCTGCTGTAAACCCTCCCTGGGGGCAGCTGCCCTCGAGGTTGGTCAGGAGCCAAGGAAGACTTTCTCCATCTGTGAAATGGGATCTCTAGGGGGATGGGGTTTGGGGGGGTCAGCGCCTGACAGTGGAGCTGCACTAGGGTTCTGGGCACTCCTGCTGTAAGTCCTGGTTCTGCCTCGTGCTGGCTGTGAGACCTTGGGACAAGCTATGTCACCATTCTGGTTCAGTTTCTTCATCTTGAAAATGGGGTGATAACACCTGTAATACTTTCCGCAATAAAGATAAATTTATAAAAGAAAATGGGGTGATAATAGCACCTGCCTCATGGACTTCATTAGCTGCCCTGGGTTATTATTACTATCATTATTACTCAGGTCAGACTTGAGCTTCAGAGGGCCCCCGGTTTGGGGTACCCTCACCCCACCCCTCCAGCACTGTTTTCTTAGATCTCAGGGAGGTGCCCTTGGCCAGGCCAGGCCCCCTAGGCCTCCAAGCTGTAGTCAGCAGCAGTGGGCACGCAGAGGAAGCAGGAAGTTGTGACTGCCTGCATCTGCAGGCAGGGGGCTGGCTCATGTAAACAACCATGTACATTTGCATATCGGTGTACACTCGTGTTCTGTGCACATGCCCGTAGGTATATGAGAGTGTGCATACCTCGGAGTCAGCCCCGGGGGCCTGTATACCCTTGGGGGAGCCTGCCTTCAAGTTCATTCAGACGGGTGCTGAGGAGAAAGGTTCCCTAGATGCACAGAGCCCCGGAGCTGGCCCAGCGCAGGGGTTGCTGGGAGCTAGCAGGAAAGAGGAAGTGGCCAGTGAGAGGCCCTGGTAGGGCTGAGGTTCAGGAAGAGGGCAGGGCCCTCAGCCGGGACCCAGGATGGCGGAGGCTGATCCACCTTTGGACCAGGAGCTGGAGGTGGGGACTGGGGTCCCTGTGGGAGGAGGGCAGAAGAGGACCCCAAGCAGCACAGGCCAGAGGCCCTGCTCTTGGTGCCCCTCAGTTTGGGACAGAAGAGAGGAGCTAGGTTGGAGTTTCTGTTTGGAAGATGGAACTATCTGAGGCCCTTGGGCGCTCCCACGCCAGGGAGATAGAGGAAGAAAGAGATAGGGCTCTGCTTCTTAGGTCCTGGCTGTCGGGGATAAGAGGAGGGGGGACGGGGACTGTCATTGCGGCCTCCTAGTTTGGGGGTATAGCAGAGGGAAGATGAGGCCGGCATGGCACTTGCTAGTTTGAGGCACAGCAAAGGGGAGAAAGAGCCTGTCCTCAGGACCCCGTCCCATAGTTTTGGGGGGCAGCAGAGGCCTGCCCTTGATACTTCCTTGATTGGGGAGCAGCAGAGGGAAGATGGGGCCTCCTAGTCTGGAGGGACAGCAAAGAGGAGAAGGGGGTCTGCCCGCAGGACCTGGCCATTTGGAGGGGCAACGGAAGGGAGACAAGGCCTATCCTTGGGGCTCCCTAGTTTGGGAGGACAATGTAAGGGAGATAGGGCCTGTCCTAGGGGAACCCCCTAGTTTGGGGAGCACAGTGGGGGGGCAATGGGGCCTGTCCTCCAGAATCCCACCATGTAAGAAACAGGTAAAGGGAGACAGGGCATTGTCTCACCTCCCAGTTTTGGGGGTCAGAGGATGTGGAGCAGGCCCTGTCATGGGAGCCCCAGGCTGGGAGGAGGCCAGGCTTGGCTGGCTGAGTGGTCTTTACCCCACATCCTCCTGGCCCCACTGACCCTGCTCTGTCCCCGCAGAGTGAGCCCCGCAGCTGGTCCCTGCTGGAGCAGCTGGGTCTGGCAGGTGCTGACCTGGCAGCTCCCGGGGTGCAACAGCAGCTGGAACTAGAGCGGGAGCGGCTGCGGCGAGAGATCCGCAAGGAGCTGAAGCTGAAGGAGGGTGCCGAGAACCTGCGGCGGGCCACCACCGACCTGGGTCGCAGCCTCGGGCCTGTGGAGCTGCTGCTGCGAGGCTCCTCACGCAGGCTCGACCCTGCTGCACCAGCAGCTGCAGGAGCTGCACGCGCACGTGGTGCTTGCCCGACCCTGCGGCTGCCACCCATGGTGAGCAGGGCCTTCCCAGAGGAGGCGGGACTTCAGGGGCACCACTGCCCGGGACTGAGCTGCAGGTTCCCAGAGGGAGGCTGGCCCCATCTCACTGACCCCCAGGGAGACACACTGGGTTACAGTAGCCTCCACCCTCAAAAACAGTTCGAGCAAACATCAAAACCAACACCCAGAGAAAGGACCAACACCCAGAGACTTACAGTGCCACACAAGAACCCCAGACCACACACAGCCACACCAACGCCTGGACAACACCAAAGGACCCACCCAGTGTTACACCAGTATCTAGACTCACAGTCACACCAACACCCAGACAACACCCAAGGACTTAGACACTATCATGTGAATCCCAGGAAGGCTTCAAGACACCACAGCACACAGAGACTTCCATACTGCCAGCCAGCACCCAAACAGATGCACACACAGTCACACCAACACACAAACAATACACACCCAGAGACTCACACACGGTCACACCAACCCCCACAGATTCACATAAACACAGCTGTCTAGCTCTTCCAGACGTACACTGTCCTATCAACAACCAGAGACTTGTATGCATAACGGGCCAGGGCCTGAAGACCCAACACCACTTCCACCAGCACCCAGCCTTTCCATACAATAGGCATATCAATAGCTAGGGGCCCACACTGTCATGTCAGTACTATGAGATAGTGCGTTAGGCCAACACCCAGAGTCACTCCCACAGTCACATTACTCTCCACAGAGTCACACAGAGCCATGCCAGCTCCAGAGACATGAGTATCTGGCTGTACACACCCAGGCACTCAGACACAGTCATACCAGCACCTGAGATCTGAACATGTAGTTGTGCCAACAGAAACATGCTAGGGTCGCCCCAGCACCCAGATTCTCACACAGTCCTTTTTTCTTTTCTTTTTTAAATGTTTTCTTGATTTATAGAGAGAGGGGGAGGGAAAGGGATAGAGAGATAGAAATATTGATGAGAGAGAAATATCATTGATCAGGTGCCTCCTGCACGCCCCTACTGGAGATAGAGCCTGCAACACGGGCATGTGCCCTGACCCGGAATCAAACCAGCAGCCTCTTGGTCCATGGGTCGACGCTTAACCTCTGAGCCACACAAGCTGTGCTGACATAGTCCTGCCAACTTGCTGTCTCACATAGTTACACAAGCGCCTAGGGAGACGCACACTGGCTTCATCATGCCAGTACCCTATGGGTTACAGATAACCACACTCAATCCCATGGCCTCCACACAGCTGTGTAAAGAATTAGGGGCCTCTGTTCACAGTCCCACCAACACTGAGGACTCATGCACACCTGGACACTTGCCCATTCATGCTGGTCCTGCCCTGGCACTGAGGGGTTCCCTCCGAGGTCTGGGGTGGTTGGATCCTCAGGGCCCTGACCTGGGATGGAATCCAGGTTGGACAGAGGGCAGATCCTTTCAGCTGGGCCAAACCTCCTGGGCAGATGGAGGTGAGGGCCCTGGTGACTCTGTCGCACCCACCTCTCTCCAGATGCCCCCCTGTCCCCTGGTGAGGGTGGCCCGGCCTGCTCAGCCACCAACCTGAGCCGCGTGGCTGGTCTGGAGAAGCAGCTGGCCATCGAGCTGAAGGTGAAGCAGGGGGCAGAAAACATGATCCAGACATACAGCAACGGCAGCACCAAGGTAGGGCACAAGCAGGCACCCCCATGTGCATGCATGCTCTTGAACTGGTCATGGGCAGCGGGTGGGAGAGGTCGGGGGCTAGGGGAGGACAGGGACTGACGGGGGGCGGGAGGCAGGACTGGGGTGCAAGCAGGCCCTATGGGAAAGGGGGTGACTGTGTGTGATGTCAGACAGACACATGGCAGAGACTGTCCTCCCACACTTAGTTGTCCCCTAGAGACTTGAGGGTGTCCATGGTCAGGCCCACACAGAGCCACTCACTGCTAGTGACATCTCTCTGACACATGTCAACACCTGGATGCACACATGTCATCAACCTAACATCCAGAGACATACCCATGTCATAACATCTAGAGTCACAGAGTCATAGCAACACCTAGACACACACACACCATATAACATGTAGAGACATCACCTAGACCCCCAGATACACCACTAAATTCACACCCAGAGACCAGAGTTTTCATACAGATATCCCCCCAGGCATACCAACACGGGGGGGGGGCACCACTAGTTTGGGAGGACAATGTAAGGGAGGTAGGGCCTCATTGCCCCCCCAGTGTTTTGTCTCAACCCACTAGATGCCAGTAGCACCCCCTCCTCACACCCAGCTGTGACAACCAAACATGTTTCTGGGTGATGTCAGACACAGGTCTGTCTGTCCCAACACCCAGAGACACTCACACAGACAGGCAGTCAGACATGCTGCTAGAGACACTTGTTCCCCCATGCTCGCGCGCGCGCGCACACACACACACACACACACACACAAATACTACATGTGAGGGAATAAGCTACACAGATTATTTTTTCTAGCTTTTATTGAGCGATAACATGCAGACTATGGGAAACTTAAGTGTACAACCCAATGAAATTTTACCTGTGTACACACCACCCCATCAAAATCCAGAACATTTCCAGTCACCCAGAAAGTTCCCTCCTTCAGTCAATACCCAGGCTTCTCTCACCACAGGTTAGCTTTGCCTGGTTCTGAAACACAGCACAAAGTGGATGGAAAAATCCACAACCAGTTTCTTTTTTTTTTTTTTTAATATGGAACGCTTCACGAATTTACGTGTCATCCTTGCGCAGGGGCCATGCTAATCTTCTCTCTATCCTTCCAATATTAGTATATGTGCTGCCAAAATGAGCATGACAACTGTTTCTACTACTTGTGTGCACAGAGGGTCCTGGGCTATGTCCAGTCATTTCGGTACCTTGAACTGCACACAGAAACATCTGGAGCCCCATTATAGCAGACTGTCTCATACACCCACCCAGTCACCCTTGGAGACTCACCCAGTGGCTACAGTCAGGGCTACACCTGCCATGGGGACGTGCATGCGTGCGAACAGCTGATGCGAATACAGTGCCTGCTGGTTCCAGGCACAGCCCTGAGCTCTTCATACAGATCAGCCTCTTTAATCTTCAGCCCAGTGGGGATCAGTGCTCTTAGTACTGATCCCATTCTTGCAGATTGAGGAAACAAGCCCAGAGAGGTTAAGTGGCTTGCCTGAAGCCACACAGCTGTGGCAGAGCCAGGATTCAGGCCCCCTGGGCTGCATCACCCCTTTACATCCAGGAGCACACAGATACAGACACTGTGTCACACCGTCACCCAGGCCTGCACTGTGTGGACAGTAAGGCCAGTGGTCGGACCCCAGCTGTTCAGCAATCCTCTCATTTCCTACCTCTGCCCCCAGGACCGGAAGCTGCTATTGACGGCCCAGCAGATGCTACAGGACAGTAAGACCAAAATTGACATCATCCGCATGCAGCTCCGCCGGGCGCTGCAGGCCTGCCAGCTGGAGAGCCAGGCAGCCCCAGATGAGGCCCAAGGTGAGCCCCTCGCCTTGAGACAACCTAGCCTGCATTTAGACTTGCAGTTCAGCTCTCAGCCCTGAGAGGGAGCCCTTTCTGTGGCAGAGAGGTGGGTGCTGTGACTCACTCTGTGACTGGAGCCTGTTCCCAACCCTCTCTGGGCCTCAGTTTCCCATTTTGTCCCACTTGAAGTTTACCCTAGATCAGATTTTGGCAAACGATAGCCCACAGGCCAAATCTGCTACTGCTTTGTAAATTTTTATTGGCACACAGCAATGCCCATTCATTTACTATCATCTAAGGCCAGTTTTGCACTGGGACAGCAGAGCTGTGTAGTGGCAACAGAGCCTGTGTGGTCTGCAAAGCCAAAAATATTTACTCCCAAATTTTATAGAAAAAATTGCAGACATCTGGACTAAGTGGTTGCCTTGTCATGTTGGTTCATGTTGTATAAATCTGTGGGTGTCCACCGCATGTGTGTCTCTGTCAATGAATGCCTGAGGGGTGTCTCAACCTGATTGTCAGCCTGAACTTGTGGCAGGGTCTTGATGTATTGTGTGACTGTGTCTGCAACTGATGTGTGTCAGCATTTATGTGCCATAGACTGTGGGACCATCGGTTGAGTGTATGCCCTGGTAACTATGCTAGTTTGTGTGTCACCATGACAGATAGAGGAGTGTCAGCTGTTGGTGGGTGTTAGGGTGTTTGGGCTGCTATTACAGAACCACAGACTGTGTGGCTAATAAACAGAAATTTATTGCTCACAGTCTGGAGGCTGGAAGGCCAAGATCAAGGTACTCGCAGTTCCAGTGTCCGGTGAGGCCCACTCCTTGGTTCAGAGATGGTGTCTTCAAGCTGTCTTCATGTGGTGAAAGGGGCGAGGGAGCTCTCCAGGGTCTCTCTTATTTATTTATTTAATTTATTTAAAAAAATATATTTTTATTGATTTCTGAGAGGAAGGAAGAGGGAGAGAGAGAGAGATAGAAACATCAATGATGAGAGAGAATCATCGATCAGGCTGCCTCCTGCATGTTCCCCACTGGGGATGGAGCCCACAACCTGGGCATGTGCCCTGACTGGGAATTGGACCTCAGCCTCCTGGTTAAATAGGTCAACACTCAACCACTGAGCACACCGGCCAGGCCTGGGGTCTTTGTTATAAGGGCACTAATCCCATTCATGAGGGCTCCACCGTCATGATCTAATCACCTCCTAAAGGTCCCACTTCCTAATACTGCCATGTTGGGGCTGGGTTTCAACATAGGAATTTTTTTTTTAATATATTTTATTGATTTTTTACATAGAGGAAGGGAGAGAGACAG
Source organism: Myotis lucifugus (assembly GCF_000147115.1). Taxonomy (NCBI): domain Eukaryota; kingdom Metazoa; phylum Chordata; class Mammalia; order Chiroptera; family Vespertilionidae; genus Myotis; species Myotis lucifugus. Next base: position 936,889 of record NW_005871358.1, read on the forward strand.
AGAGTCAGAAACATCGATGAGAGGGGAGTGTCAGTATGACTGTCCCTGTGATTGTCTCTCTGTATTGTGAATACCTTTGTGGGTTTCTCAGTGATGGTGTGATGATGGCCATGCACTTCTCGGTGAGATCATGAACTTGGGGACAGTATGACTTTGTCCTGTAAGTGTAAGTCTCAGTGATTGTCTGAGTGCCATGAGACAGCAGGCCTAGAAGCAAGAGTGTGACTATGTTTGTAAGATGACGTGCCTATGAATATCAGGGTTCCTGTGGCACTCTGTTGTCGGTGTGCAGGTGAGTGCCATACACCTGTGGGTAATGGTATGCCTCTGTGACAGCGCCAGCGTCTGGTCTGGTGTACAGGACAGCGAGACTGTTGGGCTGTTTCCCGTCTTTTGCTCTTAGAAAGAAGGCTGCCATGAATAGTGTACCTATGTCAAGACAGCCATGGATAAGTGTGACCATGGCCTTGTGCCTCTGGGTGACAAGTTTCATACGCCTGTGTGACAGTGTGTCCCGGTGCCTGCTCCTGTGCCTTTGGTGACTGGCTGTGTCCTGTGTCTGACTTCACACTGGGTGTGACAGCCAGCTTTTCGACATTGGGTCACCATGCCTATGGGTATGGGTGGCACTGCCCTGCCTGGGTGACAGTGTGATGGCATTTCTTTGCCTAGCTCTGTGCCTTATCTATGTGGCCGTGTGATTACATTCTTATTATTTTCCCTGGGCTGGAGTTAGAGTCCTGGGAGTTCTGCCGTGGTGTGACCGTGTGTCTTAAGGGTCTTGTGATCATGCCCATCTGTCCCTCTGACAATGTCCCTTTGCCAAAATTGGGTTGTTTCCAGTCTTTTGCTCTTAGAAAGAAGGCTGCCATGGATAAGAATGTACCTCTGTCAAGTGCAGAGGTGTTTCTATGGGATGCAGTCCCTGAATTGGGATGTGGATCAAAGAGCAAATACAGCCCTGACCAGTTTGGCTCAGTGGATAGAGCATCAGCCTGTGGACTGAAAGGTCCCAGGTTCGATTCCGGTCAAGGGCATGTACCTTGGTTGCGGGCACATTCCCAGTAGGGAGTGTGCAAGAGGCAGCTGAATCGATGTTTCTCTCTCATCGATGTTTCTAACTCTCTATCCCTTTCCCTTCCTCTCTGTAAAAAATCAGTAAAATATATTTTTTTAAAAAGAGTAAATACATTTGTGATTTTGACAGACATGGCCAAACTGCCTCCATTGAAAGGCAACTTGTATTCCCATCAGCAAGGAATAAAAGTTACTTTTTAAAAAAATGTCCTGTGTTTGTGTGACTATATTCTTGTGGCTGTCCAGTTGTCCATGGCGTCCCCATGACAGTCCCTGGGGATGCAGTAGGATCCTGCCGATGTTTCTGTCCCTCAGCCTGTGTTGACAGCGTGCCTGTGTGTATGACCGCCCAGTGTGACAGCCTCTGTCCGAGACCCTCCCTGGGAGTGACATTTGGATAAAAGAGCCTGACCACCCCGTGGGTGAAACCCGATGCATGTTGGTGGTGATATGTCTGTGGCCCGTACCAGCTCTTATGGAAGGCTGTGTGTCTGGGTCTGGGTTGGTCAGACCTGGATCCCAGGCCCGCCTCACTGCCCTGTGTCCTGTGCCCACAGGGAGCCCGGACCTGGGGGCGGTGGAGCTGCGCATTGAGGAGCTGCGGCACCACTTCCGAGTTGAGCACGCGGTGGCCGAGGGCGCCAAGAATGTGCTGCGCCTGCTCAGCGCCGCCAAGGCCCCGGACCGCAAGGCAGTCAGCGAGGTGAGCAGGGAGGTCTCCATGTGAGAGGGGCGGGGCCTCCGTGTAGGGGCGGGGCATTTAGTGATGTGGGGCGGGGCCTCCGTGTGGGGGCGGGGCCTTGGCATGGGAGTGCCGCGATGGGGGTGGGGGCTTTAGTCCGTGTGATCAGACCTACTTTTCAGGAAGTTCAGGGGTAGGACCCAGAAGGCTTGGGTTTGGGGCCTCAAGGGAAAAGGGGCCCTAGGTAGGACTTAGTCGGACACCCCCAGCCCAGCTGTGTCCCCAGCCGGCCCTGCTCCTCCTCCTGCAGGCCCAGGAGAAGCTGACGGAGTCCAACCAGAAGCTGGGGCTTCTTCGAGAGGCGCTGGAGCGGCGACTTGGGGAGCTGCCCACTGACCACCCCAAGGGGCAGCTGCTGCGCGAGGAGCTCGTTGCAGCCTCGTCCGCAGCCTTCAGTGCCCGCCTGGCCGGGCCCTTCCCTGCCATGCACTACAGCACCTTATGCAAGCCCTCACCGCTCACAGGTGGGTCCCGACCTCCCCTACCCGAACCCACCCCACAGCTCTGGACTCCTGACCCCTCACTGTCCCCAAACCCCCTCCTTACCCCCACCCAAAGATCCAGACTCCCATCCCACTGTTGTCACTTTTCCATTCACCCCAACCCTACAGCCTGGGCCCCATGCACCCTGGACTCCTGCCCCACCTTGCCCTCTGATTTTGGACTTCTCTCTCACTTTCTGCACCTCCCCATCCAGCTCTGCCTTTCTCCTGCAGCCATAGTCCCTCAGTGCAGCCACTCACTCTTAGAACCTTCGGTGCTGAACCTCTGCCCCTGCCCCTAACCCCACCCTCCTTAGACTCCTCAACCACTACCTCACCAGACCAACCCTACAGTAGGCCTCAGCCCCTGCCCTGGACCTCAGATGGCCCTCTGAATCATGGCCTAGTTCTGCTCTGCTTCTCCTTGCCTGGACTTCGAGCCTACACGCTTTTCTGTCCTAAACCCCAACACCTGGCGCCCCTCCCCAGCCTGGCCTGCTGCAGCCTCCCCCTCCCCCTGGTCCCATATTCCTTATTTCTGGGCACAGCCATCCTGTGTCAGATCCCCTGCCCCATCCTGATTGTCCTTCACCAGCTCCCACTTGCGTGCTGGCTGTTTCTGTATATACCCACTTCACCTGGGGCCCCCTCCCTTCTACCTGCCCCAATGGTGGTTCCCCCCTGAGCCTCACCCTCCCTCAGGGACCCTGGAGGTGCGTGTGGTGGGCTGCAGGGACCTTCCAGAGACCATCCCCTGGAACCCTTCACCCTCAACGGGAGGGCCTGGGCCCCCGGACAGCCGCACCCCCTTCCTGAGCCGGCCAGCTCGGGGCCTTTACAGCCGAAGTGGAAGCCTTAGTGGCCGGAGCAGCCTCAAAGCAGAAGCCGAGAACACCAGTGAGTGGGTCTGGAGGGATGAGGTGGGGTGAGGGTCTTTGGATACCCCACATGTATAACACTCTAACGGCACACTCATTAAGATGGGTACTGTAAACTGAACAACACGTGTCAGGGAGGATGTGGAGAAATTGGAACCCTTGGGCACAGTTGGTGAGAATGTAAATGGTGCAGCCACTGAACAGCATGACAGATCCTCAAAAAATTAAACATGGAATTGCCATTTGACCCAGCAGTCCTGCCTCTGAGTATATGCCCAAAAGAGTTGAAAGCAGATTCTTGAAGAGACGTTTGCACACCTGTGGTCATAGCAGCATGACTCAACCATAGCCAAAAGGTAGAAGCAACCCCAATGTCCATTGAACCACCTTGTGCTGAGTGAAATAAGCCAGTCACGAAAAGACAAATGCTGTGATTCCACTCATGTGCGGTCTCTAGAGTAGTCCAACTCATAGAGGTGGAAGGAATGGTGGTTCCCAGTGACTCAGGGGGGAGGATGGGGAGTTAATGCTTAATGAGGACAGAGTTTCAGTTTGGGCATATGAAAGCGTTCTGGAGATAGATGGTGGTGTTGGTCACATAACAACATGAATATACTTAATGTCACGTGGCTGTACACCTAAAAATGTTTATGATGGTAACTTTTATATGAATTTACCACAATAAAAAACACTAATATATATAAAGTATGTGTAACGAAAAATAACAATAGGGCAAACATTCATATATCCACCACCCAGGTCAAGAAATAGAACTCTCTGGAAGCTTCCTCAGGTTCCCTCCCCAATTCTAGCCCCTTCCTTTTCTGTCCTAGTGGTAGCTACTCTTCCGACTTCATGGTTGTCTTTTTTTTTCTTTTTCTTTTTTTGGTTTCCTTTGTAATTTTAGCACTTCATATATGTGGAAGCATACAGAATGTATTCCATATGAGTGGCTTCTTTCATTCAACATTGTTTGGAAGATGGATCCATATTGTTGTGTGGAACTATAGTTCATTCATTTTTACTCCTGTTTAATAGTCTATTGTCTTAAACTGAGCCAAATCAATTGATGTCTTTCAGGTTTTTTTTTACACAAATTTTTATATATATATTTTTAATTGATTTTTAAAAATATTTTGTATTGATTTGAGGGATAGAGAAAGGGAGAGAATTAGAGAGATAGAAACATGGAAGAGGGAGAAACATCAATTGGCTGCCTCCTGCACTCCCCTCACTGGGGATTGAGCCCGCAATCCAGGCATGTGCCCTGACCGGGAATCAAACTGGTGACCTCTTGGCTCATGGGTCAAAATTCAACTACTGTGCACGCTCGCCAAGTTGATTTTTTAAAAATTTTTTTAGAGACGAAGGGAGAGAGAGAAAGAGAGAAACACCAATCTGCTGCCTCATGCATGTCTCTTTTGTGTTGTTTTTTGTGTTGTAAAAAATAGTTGAATATCAGCAATTTCATGATTTAGCTAATAAGACTATATTGTCATTTTGAGGGTGTTCCTCAAAAATTTATACACATACTTTGAATAATTATAAAGGCAGTGTTTATTAAAGTACATTTCATTTTCAGAACTGAGCTGTCAGCTGTTAAAGTGTGTATACATTTCTGTGGGACACCCTATGTGTTAATTCCTCTGTTAATGGACAGGGAGATGCTCCCAGTTTGGGGCCATTATATAAGCATTATATTATGCATCTCCTGGTGCATATCTGCATGCATTTTTCTAGGGCAAATATTTAGGAGTACATTGCTGGAATGTGTAATGTGCATATAGAATAAAAGTAAATTTGGATCGCTACCTCACATCATACACAAAAATCAACTGGAGGTGGATTAAAGGCCTTAATATGAAAGGTAGACCTAACTGGGTTGGCTCAGTGGATAGAGTGTTGTCCTGTGGACTGAAGGGTCCCTGGTTCAATTCTGGTCAAGGGCACATGCCCTGGTTGCAGGTTCAATCCCCAGTGTGGGGTGTGCAGGAGGCAGCCAATCAATGATTCTCATCATTGATGTTTCTCTCTCTCCCTCTCCCTTCCTCTCTGAAATCAATAAAAATATATATATTTTTAAAAAGATAGCATAGCAGAATATTATGATAGGAAATATGATAAAAATATTTAATAAGATATAAGAGCTATATCCCACCCCAGCATTTCCTGACCCTCTCATCCCCCCACCCCTCTTCCCCGGTTGCAGGTGAAGTTAGTACTGTGCTCAAGCTGGATAACACAGTGGTGGGACAGACATCCTGGAAGCCATGTGGTCCCAACGCCTGGGACCAGAGCTTCACCCTGGAGCTAGAGAGGGTGAGCTAGGTTGGGGGACAATGGGGCCTGAAGGAGGAGGGTTCTGGGCCTTGGGCACCCCCAAATGATGGCTCTCTTCCTTTCCCTTGAGGCACGGGAACTGGAATTGGCTGTGTTCTGGCGGGACCAGCGGGGCCTGTGTGCCCTCAAATTCCTGAAGTTGGAGGATTTCTTGGACAACGAGAGGCATGAGGTCCAGCTGGACATGGAACCGCAGGGCTGCCTGGTGGCTGAGGTACAGCCGTACCCCTAACCCTGAGAAAATACTTCCTGCATCTCCAGCTCCAAATTTGGAAGATATGTATCGATTGGGCTCAGAACCTTGATAGAAAAGTACATCTAATTAGTTACATCAGTGACATGACTTAAGCTTGGATTGGTTTTGTTTTGAGGCAAGATTTTTTAAAAATTTTTTTAATCACAGAATTTTGTCAAACCAGAAAAGAAAAACAAAACTTGGCAACATGTCATGGCCCATGGCAACACATGCTAGCAGAGCCAGTCAAGTAGAGAGAGATTCCTTCTGCAGTGGGGTTAGGGTTCAAGTCCGGGGATCCCACCCTCAGCACTGTAGACATGGGGGTGTTGTCCTGTGGACTGAAGGGTCCCTGATCATTCTCAGTTGCAGGGGCCATTCTGTACATTGTAGGGTATTGAGCAGCATCCCTGGTTTCCACCCCCAGGATACCAGTTGCAACCCCCCCGGTTGTGACAGCCACAGTGTCTCCAGACCTTGTCAGTCGTCCCCTGGTCGAGGGGCCATGATCTGAATAACATTCCTAGCTGACCCCTTGCCATATGTCCCCAGTGCCTTGCTGACGTTCACTTGTTCATCCTCACAACAACCTAATGCACAGCTGACAGTGGAGGAAACTGAGGCCCAGAGAAGAAAAGCCCCCGGCCCTTCCTTTAGCCCAAATTATCCTAAAAAATTTTTTTAATTTGCCTCTAACATATTCATGTGCCCTGTTTTATATATACATACATCCCTCCCCATACCCATATCCCCGTGTGAAAATTCTTACGTGATCTCATAATCCAGGAACTGAAGGAAACGAGGAGCTGACTTCAGTGGCAGGCCAGTTTCTTCTATGAACTGGTGGGGTGGCCCGGGGGCAGATTCTGAAGCCTTCAGGGTTTCTCTCTGGCATTTGATTTTGTTTTATGCTTCCCCAAAATGCCATCCTGTAGAACTTTCTATAGTTGTGTTGTCGATGAGCCAACAACAGTTGCATTCTACTGTGGGAGGAAATGTTTTCTGTCCGTGTCGTCCAGTATAGTAGCCGCCAGCCTAGTAGCCACTTGAAGTGTGGCCAGTGTGACTGGGGAACTGAAACGTTAAAGTTACTTAAGTTTTGTTTCACTTAAATAGCCACATGTGGCTAGTGGCAACTGTATTGGACACACATAAAGTGACACCGTTCTGTGACTTTAGCACTTTCTAGAAGATGTGTTGGAGTTTGGAGAATTCACCTAGACCAGTGGTGGCCCCACCTGGGTGGGCACCAGTATCACCTGGAGGGCTTATTGAAACACCGCTGGGCCCCACCCCTGGTGTTTCTGAATCAGTGAGTCCAGGTGGGGGCTCGTGGATCTGCATTTCTAGCACCTTCCCCAGCAATGCTGATTTGCAGGTCTGGGACCGCTCTCGGGAATCAGGGCACTAAGTGACGTAGGACCTGTTTGCTGGAGTTGAATGTGCATCTTGTTGGGTCAGACTCCCTCCCCACCCCTTGAGGAAGGCTTGGGTGCCTGCTTCTCGTGTCTCCAAAATGGCACTCTCTCTCTCCCTTCCTTGCTCTCTCCTTTCCTTGCCTCCCGCACGCACCCCAACTGGGGCCGAGGAGGTGGCTCTGCCAAGCGGCGGATTGGTTTTGTAACCCCTTTATATGGTGCAGTGCCACAGTGATCGGAATCCCCAAAACACGCATGTGCACACCTCTGCTCCTAAGGGCTTCTCCACTAAGCTGCCTGGAAGTGGGCAAGGGTCCTCACCCGGTGACCCCTCTCCCCAGGTCACCTTCCGCAACCCTGTCATTGAGAGGATACCCCGGCTTCGACGGCAGAAGAAAATCTTCTCCAAGCAGCAAGGTGAATGGGTGGGTCCGGGCAGGGGAGAGGCCCGGGGTCCCAGGAGCTCTTGGAGGGTGACACTGCCCCGTCCCCCAGGGAAGGCGTTCCAGCGCGCGAGGCAGATGAACATCGACGTCGCCACCTGGGTGCGGCTGCTTCGAAGGTTCATTCCCAGTGCCACGGCCACGGGCACCTTCAGCCCGGGGTCTTCTCCCGCACCTGAGACGCGATCCACAGGGTAAGGAGGACAGGCCCTGGGGGTCCCTGCTGCCCCTGTTGCTTCTCAGGGTGCTGGGTCCGATATGCCCTCCTTTTTTGTACTACAGCGACATATCCGTGGAGAAGCTTAACCTCGGGGCTGATCTGGACAACTCCCCCCTGAAGAGCCCTCTGGGTTTTCCTTCCAGCCCATCAAGTCTGGTAAGCATCTCTCTCCTCCCCTGAGCCTGGCTAGGCAGCATCAGGGGGCCTCCTTCCCAGCTCAAGGCCCAGAGACCACCAGGACCTTCCCTGGGTCACACAGCACTCCTCTGGCAGAACCCAGGTCCAGTTCTTTTTGTTGTTGTTAATCCTCACCTGAGAATATTTTTTCTATTGGTTTTTTTTAGAAAGAATGGAGGGAAGGAGGAAGGAGGAGAAAGAGAGAGATTGAGAGAGAAACATCGATGTGAGAGAGACACATCGATTGCTTGCCTCCTGCATGAGCCCCAACTGGGGCAGGGAGTGAACCTGCAACCCAGTGCAAGTTCCTTGACAGGGAATTGAACCCGTGACCCTTCAGTTCTTGGGCCGATCTCTAACCACTTAGCAACACCTGCCAGGGCAGGGTCCAGTTCTTTATCCTGGATAAAAACATGAGCCTAAGAGCTAGGCCTCCTGGTCCCCATTCCTGCTCTGCTACCTCCTAGCTGTGTGACCCATGCCAAGCACTGCCCTGTAAAAATGAGCATGTTTAAAACTCATGTCAAAAATAGAAGTCAAGATAGTGGTTTTCTCTAGGTGGGGTGGGGGTGGTTATTAATAGGAGGGGGACACAGGGGAGCCTGCCAAGTGATAGGAGTCTTCTACATCTTGCTCTAGGTCAGAGGTCAGCGTACTTTTTCTGTAAAGGGTGATATAATCAGTATTTTCATCTTTGTGGGCCAGATAGCCTTGGTCCTAACTATCAACACTGCCATTGTAGAAAGCAGCCACACATAATACTCACATACACCAGCGGGTGTGGCGGTGTTCTGGGAGAACCTGACTGGTGGACACTGAAGTTTCAGTGATACATCATTCTCCTAGATCATTCTTTCGATTTTCCCATCCCCTTAAAAATTTAAAGGCCATCCTGAGTTTACAAACCATAGAAAAAACAGCATTTACCCACCCCTCGTCTAGGCATGGGGACCCAGGTGGACATGTATATGATAGCTAATCCCTTCACCACCTCCCTGAGTGCATTTTTAAATTATTATTATTTTAAAATATATGTTGATTTCAGAGAGGAAGGGAGAGGGAGAAAGATAAAAACATCAATGAGGAGAGAGAATCATTGATTGGCTGCACACCCCCTACTGGGGATCAAGCCTGCAACCCAGGCGTGTGCCCTTGACCAGAATTGAACCTAGGACCCTCCAGTTTGCAGGCCAACACTCTATCCACTGAGCCAAACCAGCTAGGGCCTGAGTGCATTTTATATTTTATTTTGTTTGTTGATCCTCACCCGAGGATATTTTTTCCATTGATTTTTTTTTAGAGAGAAGGGAAGGGAGAGGGAGAGACACAGAGAGAGAAACATCGATGTGAGAGACACATCAACTGGTTGCATCCCGCACGTGCCCCAACTGGGACCGGGGATTGAGCCTGCAACCAAGGTACGTGCCCTTGTCTGGAATCAGTCCTCAGGCCAGCACTCTAACTACTGAGCAAACCGTAGGGCTATTTCATTTAAAATAAAAATAGCCTTGGCTGGGTGGCTCAGCTGGTTGAAACATTGTTTAACCCCAAAAGGTTGTGGGTTCGATATCTGAGTCAGGGCACATACCTAGGTTGTAGGTTCAATCCTGGGTTGGGGTGGGTATAGGAGGCAGCTAATCGAGGTTTCTTTCTCACATCGATGTTTCTCTTTCTCTCTCCCTTGCTTTCTAAAAATCAATTAAAAAAATATATATATATCTCCTTGGGTGAGGATTAAAGAGAAAGAAAATAATACATGCTTCATGGCATTGAATTAAATGAGATATCTCATTATATGAGATGATGTGAGTTTGGCAAAAAAAGAAACCCAAACCTCCCCCAAATTAGTAACACTGATGGCTGGGAAAGATGCAGGAAAACAGACGGCCCACGGGCATGCCCACTGTTACATCCACTTGGGGGGCCTAGCTGGCTGAGTTAAAAATGGACACTATCTTACCCTGCCCAGAGTGACTCAGCAATTAAAGCATCAGTTCCTGCACCAAAGGGTCTTGGGTTCAATTTCCGGTCAAAGGCACATACCTGGGTTGCAGGTTCGATCCCCATTCCCAGGAGGCACGTGCAGGAGGCAACCAATCAATGTGTCTCTCTCACATCGATGTTTCTCTCCCCCCTCCCTCCTTTCCATTCTTTCTGAAAAGCAATGGAAAAAATATCCTTGGGTGAGGATTAACCAAACAAAAAACAAAGTAATGGATACTGTCTTGACCCAGAAATCCCACTCTGGACCTACCCTAGATCTTCACACAGCATCACCAGGATGTTCACTGCAGCAGCTTTGTGAGGGCAAAAGAGTGGAAACAACTTCAGGGTCCCTCCATGGGAACCAGTGCTAAATAAATGACAAAGTGGAATAGTATGCAGCCGTGAAAATGAAACAAGTCTGGTGTGCCGGTGTAGACTGATTTCCAAGACAGATTGTCCAGTGGGAGAGCAAGATTAGAATATTGTCAATAGAATATTGTGCAAGGAAAGTGGAGCCTGTCCTGGCACTTTTGTTCATGTGGGTATAAACTATATCTAGAAAGATACCAAGGAAATCACTGACAGCAGCTGGCTCTAGGGAGGGCAGCTGAGGCAGGAAGGACTGTGTTTGAGCCTGTTTGTACTGATCGAATTTTTGGAACTGTGTACTTTTTCCCCATAAAAATATTAATTTTGATTCTTTTCAAAGTTACATATAGATGTGGTATAAAGAATTAATGCCACATCTAGCCAGTTTGGCTCAGTGGATAGAGCATTGATTGGCCTGCGGACTGAAGGGTCCTGGGTTCCATTTGGTCAAGGGCACATGCCCAGGTTTCGGGCTCGATCCCCAGTAGGGGGCGTGCAGGAGGCAGCTGATCAATGATTCTCTCTCATCATTGATGTTTCTATCTCTTTCTTCCTCTCCCTTCCTCGCTGAAATCAATAAAAAATACTTTTTAAAAAGGTCTTGTTTTAAAAAAAAAAGAATTAAGTGGCTCCAAAGGGCTAATACCAATAAAGGGAATAAGTAGATAAATGGTAAATATTTTACAGCATGAAATGTACTGGGGAGAAAAATAAAGCAGAAAAGGGGAGGATGGAGAGGGTTGGTGTTGCGGGTTCTGTTACTTATTTCATAGAGTGGTCCGCTGACCTCCTACGAAGGTGACATTTGAATAAAGGCCTGAAGGAGGAGAGGAAGGAACTGCAGAAAAGAGAGTTCTGGGCGAGGGGACACTCGGTGCAGAGATATGAGGGTGGAAGCACGCCTGGTCTGTGCAGGGCACAGTGAGAGGAACTTGTGGTTAGGCGGAAGTGAACGAGGGGCAAGTGGGAGCAGAGGTGAGGTCAGAGAGGTGACAGGAGCCTTGGTGGCTATTGTGGTTATGGGGTGCCTCACTCTGACCCCCTCTCTCTGCTACAGAGTTCGCCAGTCCAGGAGACAACCACCACATCTGAGCTGCCTTCAGAGACTCAGGAGACCACAGGCCCTGCCCTATGCAGGTGACACCCCTCCCCTGTCCACCACCCACCACCGCTGCCCACTGTCCCTGTCCCCACCAGTGTCCTCTCTCCACAGCCCTCTCAGGAAGTCACCCCTGACCCTCGAGGACTTCAAGTTCCTGGCAGTGTTGGGCCGGGGTCACTTTGGGAAGGTGAGACGGTGGCAGGAAGTTGAAGAGCTGGGAATCTACAGCCTTGGGTCTCTGGACTGGTTGCTAAGGCCACCCCTGCCCACTGTGGTTACAGGTGCTGCTTTCTGAGTTCCGGCCCAGTGGGGAGCTGTTCGCCATCAAGGCTCTGAAGAAAGGGGACATTGTGGCCCGAGATGAGGTGGAGAGGTGGGGACCCTGCTCAGGGCGTCTGAGAACATCCGTCTTCTCTCCTGGGAAATGGGAGCCAGCAGTCCTTCCTCACTCTCACTGAGCTAGTGCTTAAGAAAATACGGACTCTTTTCTTAACATTTACTATTTACTTATTTATACTAACTCTTAGAAACATCCACTCTGTGCTTCATATTCAGTGACTCATTTGTCCCCACAACAGCCCTGTGTGGTCAGTACTGTTATTATTCCCATTCTCCTGGTGGCACAGAGAAGTTGAGCAAGTTGCCTGAGGTCACACAGCCAGTAAGCAGCCGGTCCAGGATTTAAACCTAGGGATTCGGCTCTGAAGCCTGTGCTTTTTTTTTCTTCTTTTAATTGATTTCAGAGAGGAAGGAAGAGGAAGATAGGAACATTAATGATGAGAGAGAATCATTGATCGGCTGCTTCCTGCACACCTCCTACTGGGGATTGAGCCCACAACCCGGGCATGTGCTCTGACCTGGAATCGAACCAGGACCTCCTGGTTCATAGGTCAATGCTCAACCACTGAGCCACACCAGCTGGGCTGAAGCCTATGCTCTTAATGGTGCCATCGCATTGCCTCAGCTTTGGGGTCAGGGCCCTGAGTTCAAATCCCATCTCTGCCACAGACATACTCAGAGATCCTGGGGAGACCCTTCTGAACCTCAGCCTACCCCTCTATAAAAGGGGAGTAATAGTGTATTTCTTGCAGGGTAATCAAGGTGCATTAAATGAGAGACTGAATCTAGAGCATTCTGCATAGTGCCTGGCCTCCTGTAAATTCTCAGTTAGAAACAGTGAGACTGTCCCCAATCTTCTTGATATCTTTTTGTTAATCAGGAACCCAATTCTGGCAGGCTTAAGCAAATAGAAGAATTTATTGCTCCGGATCAGAAATGTCCAGGGGTGTCTGCCTTCAGGCATGGCTGTATCCAGGTGCTCAGATAATGTCTCTCAGTTCTGCTTTCCTGTGTATGGGCTTTGCAGTCCCCTCACAGCGGCAGAGATGCCCTCCACCCAGCAGTTTAAGGCTCATCCACTAGATTTAGCCCTTCTTCCTTAAAAATTCCAGGAGATCCCAGTCATATGCCTATGTTGCGGGCTCCATCCCCAGTAGGGGGCGTGCTGGAGGCAGCCCATTGATGTTTCTCTCTCTCTCTTCCTCTCTCTGCAATCAATAAAAACATTTTTTAAAAATATATTTTTATTTCAGAGAGGAAGGGCGAGGGAAACAGAGAGAAACATTAATGATGTGAGAGAATCATTGATCAGCTGCCTCCTGCACGCACCCTACTGGGCATTGAGCCCATAACCCAGGCATGTGCCCTTGACCAGAATCGAACCTGAGACCCTTCAATCCACAGGCTGATACTCTATCCATTGAGCAAAACCAGCTTGGGCAATAAAAACATTTTTAAAAAATTCCAACAGAAATCCTGAGATTGAGCCCCATTGGCTTGGCTTCCTCGTTCCTGAATAAATTCCTGGCCAGGGAGATGGGGTGCTCCAATAGCCCACCCCTTGCAGCTCCCCAAAGAGAAGTTGGGGGACTGTTACTAGGATGACAGATGGATTCTGGGAGCCTGTTTAGCTGACAAGGCTGCCGAAGTTCAGAGATATGAAGCAATTTGCCCAAGATTGCACAGCCATACGAGGCCTTCAACAAATATCCAATGTTTGAGGACTCCAGGGAGTGTGAGAGTTGGGGGTAGGGAGCTACTATGCTCTCTGACCCCTGTCCCCACCCTGTCCAGCCTGATGTGTGAGAAGCGGATCTTGGCAGCGGTGACCAGCGCAGGACACCCCTTCCTGGTGAACCTGTTTGGCTGTTTCCAGACACCGGAGCACGTGTGCTTTGTGATGGAATACTCGGCTGGTGGGGACCTGATGCTGCACATCCACAGTGACGTCTTCTCCGAACCCCGAGCTATGTGAGCCCGGCCCCCTGCACCCCATGCCTCAGCCCCTTCTCACTCCTCCCCCTAAAGATCCCACCTTCCTCCCTGCCCGCCGCCCCCCCCCCCCCGAGCCCTTGGAGTCTGGTCGAATGGGGGCTTTTGAGGATGTGGCATCCAGGTTTGTACGATCTTCCTTGTGGGGAGGCCTGGCTCCCTCACACCAGCCTCTCTCTGCAGCTTCTATTCAGCCTGCGTGGTGCTGGGGCTGCAGTTTCTCCACGAACACAAGATTGTCTACAGGTGTGTGCCAGTGCGTGTGCATGCTCATGCGTGCATGCTCTGCCCACTGGGGGGCCCTCAGGCTTCAGGCAGGGCCCCCATTCCCACTCATTCCTCTTTACATCCCCCAACCCCTCACAGGGACCTGAAGTTGGACAATCTGCTCCTGGACACGGAGGGCTATGTCAAGATCGCAGACTTTGGCCTCTGCAAGGAGGGTGAGGGGCGGGGCAGGGATCTGAGGGTATTAGACAGAATGGGGGGAAGGAATGGAGTCCCCAACCCTACCCAGGTTATCTCACAACCCCACCCTTGATCCTGGGACAGGGCTGGGGGGACCCCCTCCATCCCCCAATAATCTCACATGTCCCTGCTGCCCCAGGGATGGGCTATGGGGACCGGACCAGCACATTCTGTGGAACCCCGGAGTTCCTGGCCCCCGAGGTGCTGACAGACACGTCGTACACGCGGGCGGTGGACTGGTGGGGGCTGGGCGTGCTGCTCTATGAGATGCTGGTTGGTGAGGTGAGGCCACAGGCTGCCCCCACCCTGCTTGTCCCTGGGATGGCACTGGAACCTGCGTGTGCCCAGGGGTGGAATCAGAATCTGCCTCCAACACATGTTGTGTGATCAGGGGCAGTTGGCTTCTCTTCCCTGGCCTTAGTTTCCAAATTGTAAAGTGGGGTACATACCCTCTGTGTGCAGGTGCAGCCAGAGCAGAGGGCTTTGGGGCTGGGTGTGGCATGGCCAGAGGAGGTGCCTAATTCATTCCCCTGTTCTCCCTGTTCCCAGTCCCCTTTTCCAGGGGACGACGAGAAGAAGTATTTGACAGCATCGTCAACGCTACCCCCGATTCCTGTCAGCTGAAGCCATCGGCATCATGCTCAGGGCGAGGACCCTCTAAGCTGGGAGTACTGGGGGAGGGGGGAGGGGCTCTGGGGTCCGGAGGGGAGACTGATACAGTGCCCCCAAGCGCAGCTTCTGCGAGAGGAATCCGGAGCGGAGGCTGGGATCCAGCGA